>NC_046335.1:5122857-5432946 GCF_000738735.6 Corvus cornix cornix
CATGGCCATATACTGCCTGACCAACTCAATTGCTTTTTGTGATCAGCTGTGGTATCCCTCCATGATCAATATGTTTGAATATATTCATTAGTGAACCAGATGATGGGGAAAAAACCCACAGGTTTTCACAAAATTTTGGTTTAACATCAAGTTCAGAGGAGCAGCTGCTGGAGGGAAGGCCTGCCATGCAGAGGCCCCTTAACAAGCTTTAAGAATATTCTGACAAAGCTCATTAAGCTCAATAAATTAAAATGCAGATTTTCACACCTGGGACAGGACGATGCTCTGCCGTACTGCAGGCCAACACTCAAAGGGTCAGGGATCAGCTCTCCAAACAAGACCTGGGGTCCTGATGGAAGGACAGCAGCAAGCTGACTGCAAGCCAGCAACTGGCTCTGGCAATGACAAATGCTAATGGGCTGCACTAGTAAAAGCAGACTGAGGGAAAGTGATTTTTAAGAGCTTCTGCACAGCATTCTAAGACTGCACCTAGAGCACTGTGTCTAATTTTGGACCCTGTAGCTCAAAACAAATACTGATGAACTGGAGATAGTGTAGCAAAGGGCCACTAAGTTGGTTAGGGTGGCTGGCACACATAACAGTCAAGGAAAAGAGTGGAAGACAGATTTACACAGCCTTGAGACGCAAAGGATAAGGGTGGAAGTGGGTCCAATTACTACCTTCCACTGCTCAAAAGCTGGCTGTGGAAAACATGAACTATCATAGAATCACAGAATGGTTTAGGTTGGAAGGAACCCTAAATATCACCTTGTTCTAAAGCCCTCTGCCATGAGCAGGGACACCTTCCACTATCCCAGGTTGCTCAAAGCCTCATCCAGCCTGGCGTTGGACACTTCCAGGAATGGGGAAGCCACAGCTTCTCTGGGCAACCTGTCCCAGGGCATCACCAGCCTCAAAAGCAAGAATTTCTTCCAAATATCTAATCCAAACCTGGTTTCTGTCAGTTTAAAGCCATTTCCCCTTGTCCTGTCACTTCATGCCGTAGTTTTGTTTCTGTGTTACTGAAGAGTTTCCAGTATTCCTACTAATCAGACCACTGGTTAAAGTTCAGCAGTAAATTTTGCAAAGCACAGGGCTACCTAAGACTTTCAAGCTGGTGTATGGCACAGCTCAGACATTCACAGGGTCACTGAAAATTGGCAGAGGCAGAAATCATCTCAGATAAATCCGTGCTCTCGGTCCCATCACTTGAAATAGTATTTCTGCATATTCCTTAGCACATCACACAAGTATTTCCTGAAAGTGCCTATCCAGGACTGCAGCTGCTGCCAGCCTGTCTCGTGTTAGGAGTTTTGCAATCACAACAAACAGCCACAGACGCAAAACGGTGTCGCAGACTTGTGCTGACCATTGCGTCACACAGCACTGGGATTTTGTCACGATTGCCACTTTAACCACACTGTCATCACATGCCCCTCGCTTCTTTTCAAATATTACACTGTTTAAGTGACAGCTTTTTTGAGCCCTCAGACAATAAAACTAAGGAGTGGTGCATTTTTGAAAGTTCCTTGAAAGATTTTCTGAGTAGGCTGCTGCAACTTTCAGCTTTCTAGGCATGTTTGGGTGCTAATCCAAGAAAAACATCTGATTATTCCCTAGCACACCTTCCAAATAGACTGTGGACATTCTGTCAACATTTCTAAGACTGACCTGTCAGTGTGATAATACATTCCACATAAAATACTCCATCCTGAGCTATAGAGGATAAATAGTCTGAAAAAAATGCATAATGTTAATAATGTTCAAACCTTCTACTTACCAGTGTGAATTAACTGCCTGTTCTTCTTGCTGCCAAGCCAGAAAACATGAGAGAAAAAGAGAAACAGGAGGAATGAAGCCAGACTACTGGCTCATCGGGCATATGAAAGCTAACTGGAAGATAACTGAAATAGTTAAATATTTTGCTTCATATTTTTTCCTCTTGATTACAGGAGATCCTCTTCCTTACGCATTCTTAGAACAACTTTTTCTGAACATTTTTATTAGTTCATTGTAGATCCAAAAATGCTGCTAGAAAGGATTTTCTTGCTATTTTCTAAGTACATGAGAGATTTTTCTCTCTCACAGAAGAGGTAGCAGAGTATGTAAACAACCAAGCCACCTGCAACCTTGGAAAGTCTTGTTTATGGTATAGTAGAAAAATATTTTGACAATGGATGTTTTAGGATTTTAGCCAATTCCCCCCAAGGGGTGGCTGGTCCTTTGTCCTATTAGACTATGAAGAAAAAAGTCTATAAAAGAGTTGGTAAAATAACTAAATAAATCAATCTTGCTGCACAATTCCTGCCTGCTGGATCTTCTCTCCTCCTCCTCCTCCCTATGGCTGCAGGACACAGTGATATACCCTAGGGCCCAGGCCTGCAGTAATAGTTCATTTTCCAAAGAGCAAAGTCGGTTTTCTCTCTGCCTGTAATGTGCACAAACCTGAAGAAAGAATATTTCTTAGTAGCAAGCAGCTACCTGGTTTGGTTCTTTACAGGATGATACCCCTGAGATTGTTTCCTCCATTCCCCACAGCATTTTTTCCATTTCTTAATCTAGTACCTTACAAGAGCACTTGCAAGTGATAATGAGATTTTTAGGTAACAGCGACATGTAGGCAGTTGAAATGCACCTCTATACAAAGGCTCCCCACTCACAAAAAGAAGATACCAGCTCTGTATGAAGTTGACTTTCATCATTAAATTTATTGTTGTGATATGTGAGTTAGTGTTCCTGTGGCAATTCCAGCCCAGCAAGGGTGGGATTGCTTGCATGAAATGCTAAATTGTACTTACGAAGGCATTTCTTTTTCACTCTCTGCAGTTCATCCTCCCTTCTGGCAGAGATGGCAAGCAAGGCTCCCAGCTTTGCCAGCTGGTAAGTCAATTCTTCTCCGATGCCACTTGAGGCTCCTGTCACCCAGACAACCTTGCCACGCAGTTCATGTTCTATCAAAAGAATCAAGACAGCAGTTCACACATTGCCAATGCTAGGATAAGCATCTAACTCACTGCAGGGGTGTAATCTGGTGCTGTTTTTAAGAAATATGCTCATTTTGGGGGGTATTACAAAATCCTGACTTCTTTATTTTTTAGTCACATGCAGTTGTGAAATTGTTCATAGTTGTCCTGTTGCCATTTGAACTTTGTTCCAAGGCTAATCTGAATAAACACAGGTTATTTACCTGATGGAAGAAATCTGATTGCATTTCTGCAGGCCATCCACTCATAACAATTCCACTAACCTCATCAAAAACAGCTTCAGAGGAAAAGAGAGAAGAGAATTCTTGGAATTGACAGGAAACCGTTACTATATTGCAAATACAAACAAAAGCCTAAGCAAATCTTTCCAAATAATGTTTTCATCCCAAAAAATGTTCCAGAGTAGTCGCTGCCAGAGTAAAATTCTCTGAACAAAGACAGCTAATCACAAAAACCCCAATGGGTGTTCAGGCACTTTGTTTTGTATCTGATGCAGGTTAGCTCCTGCACTGGCCAGGGCACAGTACACAGAGTTCCCAGGGTGCAAGTTCATGTGGGCACTCCCCGTGTTCTCACAGCTCCTGCCCTGACACGCTTTTTTAACCTGTAGTAAAAATAAGAGCATCTTGCTCCTTTTACTCCTCTGCTGATATGCCTGTTCCCACTTGTCTACAATCATTCCCACTCCGTGGTACACCTGGGCACCGGGAAAGGCCTTAGTTTTCCAGACATATGTCCAAAATCACCAAATCCCACAGATGGCTGGAATATCACTCAATTAATTCAAGAACATGATTAAGGGAGGAAGGATCACAAATATCAGAGCACTTCCCAGAAGGAATCATTGCCTGACACGTGTCACTGTTCCTCAAGATCAGCCATAGTGAGTATCAGTCTTGGGGAAAATCTGACTCAGAGCACTGCTGACAGGAGCTCTTCCCTCTGTTTCTCAAGTTTGTGCATTCCAACATCTAGCCAACCAAGAAAGACTTCATGGCATAACTCAAATAGCAGAGCCAAATGCAGTTCCTGGGACTTAAAGCCAGTTCCCTTCTGGAAAGGGTCAGAACAGCATTTTTCAGCTCACTGAAACTTAACCGCTCATTTCATTTAGCAAAAGTGCTCCTTTTCCACTGTGGCTGGTGCTGCTTTTACTTCCTGCTCTCTTCGGTGATCAGTTCCTGGTTCTCTCTACACTGTGTTTCAAATTTCTGCTTTTGGAGTCTTAATGACACAAATCCCACAAAGAGACCAGCACCAAAACCCTTTACCTTCAGACAAAAGCAGCGAGCACTCAAGACTGACTATCAGAGCTCAGCTTGACTTTGTGGAGCTGGCAGTGATTATTATTTGTCTTTTCTTAAGCTGACTGCATTTCAGCCAAAGAAAAATCCCTCCTAAAGTCAAGCTTTTGTGGTTTGGGATTGTTTGGAATGTTTTGTTTCTAAAAACACTTACAGCAGCAGGAGTCACTTCCCAAAGGAGAGATGTATTCTAAGGTTATGAACTAGGGAGGTGGAAAGAGATGTTCCTGATGGTGTAGGAATATCCACTGTGTTCATCATTAGAACAAATGGCTGCTGTCTATAAAGCTTATTCACACTCTTTTCCTACAGTTTTATTCCAGTATATTCCAAATTTATTGAATTAATCACAAGAAACATGGGAGTTTGCCTCTCCTATCACATTTTTTTCCTGCAGAAAACCCAAGCAGACAAACACTACGTGAACAAAACAACACATGGACGTAATTTCAACCCTGCTTACCACACTCATTCCTCTTGCTACTGAAAACAAATCCGCTTCCTCCTACCACTTAGTTTCCCTGTTCCCAACCTGTCTTGGGCAGCTTCACAGCAGTTATTCAGGATCTTGTTCTGTGAACAGAATAATTAACTGAGATAAGGAAAGTTTTCCCACCGATTCCCCAGAGCTGATCATTACCAAGCACTGAGCTACTGAGAGTTAACATAATGGGAAACCTCAAATGCTGGTGTAGAACAAGTACCAAACCATCAGCTTTGCTCCAGAATAAATGTCCTGTTGTTGCTGGAAATAAGTTTAAAAATTAACCGTGCCAAAATAAAAAATAAAAGCAGGTCATTCTATTACTAACCATTAACTACTGTGCTACAAGGCATAACAAATGAGAGGCTGAACTGAGTAGCACTGCAAGTAATCCAAAAAGTTGGTTTGTAGCTCTATTTGGAGGCTTTTCCCAACATTTTATAGCTCTTACAGCACAAGGTTGCCATTTCTTTCAGGAAAAATATTTCAAGTGCGGAAGTTTAAAACAGAACATCCACTCCAGAGCCCTAAAGAATCATACCATTATTCCTAAATTTATGAGCAGGGTTTTCATACATGGAAGGTTCCCTCTTAGCTGCTTGTGAAAAGCAACCAGTGTTTAGGGTGACTTCTATCCACCCAATGAAACACAACACGGAAGGAAAGGCATCCAGCACCCAAAAACCCTTCTCTCCTGACAACACACATATTCAGAGGATGGGAAGCAATCCAGCACCTGCCAATGAATAAATCCAAAAGTCAATTTTCCCTATAGAATTGAATCACTGAATTAGAACCACTCTTACCTACATTAAGGCCTTTCTTTGGAATTATAGTTTATAGCACAAGAAACACTGGAGATCAGTCCACTTTCTGCTAAATACCTTAATCTCCAAAAACTTCAACACCCATAATAAAGTTGTAGAAGTGATAACACAGTATAATGACTGCAAGAGTGATAGCTCTAATAACAGCTTTAGTTAAAAATCAAGGAATCCACACTTTATTTTCTTAGGCACCCTACATTACAGGCACAATATGGAGAGAAGGAAAAGGGAAAATATATTAAATGAAACATCATTTCTAGTGTTTGTCCCTTCCCTTTTTCTTCCTGATTTGCTGAATGGTACCATTTCAGCTATGTGTTTTACTTAATTACAAGCACAGAGGCTAGGGGGCAAGGGGACGTGGCCAAAACAAAGCCTACCTCTTATGCTGACAAATTTCTGCCTGATTCTTCTTGTATTACACATTAAAGCAATTCCTTCACAAAACTACTACATTGGTCTTTACATGGGAATTTTTAGAGACTGCTTAAAGGGTTTCCAGGCCTTCAATAATTCTGAAGGCTACATTCGAATAACACTTTGTCTACCCAAGAGAGCTCCTACATCTTGATGTGTATTGCACACAGATGCCTCAGGATAAAACTCCATTTCTATTTGGACTAGTCAAGATTTATCTCATTTCTCTGCCCTGATTCTTTCAATGTTCTTTACAAAGTCCACACATGGAGACTTTGCAGTTTTTCTTACAGCAAGGGAACTCCAACCAAGTTCATACAAAACTTTGGGCTGAGTACTCAAAGAGTTACAGGAGATTGTTTGCGCTTATCTAAATTTAGTAATTTTTAGAGCTTTATTACTTGTGCTAATCCATCTATAGAGAACAGAAAAGCATGCACATTTGCAGCAAGCTTCTACTGAGAGCAAGAGAAAAGGATGTCTCAGGTTTGTCCTACTCTTCTCTCAAGCAGCTCCTAATGCCAAACTTCACCTGTGCCACCATCCCCTAAGGAATCATGGTCCCAGGCTCAAACCGTCACTGCACCATTCCCGATCCACCTTCATGCGATGCAGTCCCTTATCCCTATCTCAACCCAGCAGCCCGTTTCAATTCCCACATGGGACATCTTACACTGTCTCTCATCCCACCTTTTTTCCAATCAGCTTCTGTTCCCACTCTCCACTTCCACCTCAAGCACCAGCAGCTCACAGCAGCCACGAATCCCCACAGCAGGTGGATATTCACAAATTTGTGCCTTTTCTGCCCAAAACCCTCTATTAAGCAAACAAAACCTAGATTTCTAAAGATCTTTGTCCAGAAATAGGGAGAATTGCAGTCAGAATAGAAAGTTCAACACGAACAAGAACTGAAAGTGCCTGTCTAACAGCATTTTATTGAGCTTTTGTCCCCCCAGGTGACAAAGGCAGCACCTTACAGAGATGCAGTGTACACGGGACAGCATCGCGTGCCCGGGCTGGTCGCTGGCGCCGTTCAGGGTACAATTCACGGAAGAGGAAACCCAGTTAGCCCCAGCATTAACAATCATGTTTACTTCACCGTAAACACTTTCGACACCCCTGTGAACACAAGATCCGCTTGAAGATGTCAGAACAGGCTGGACCAGAAGCTAAACATTTAGGCTACAAAGCCACTCGTCCCGGCCACACGGGCCACGCACCCTCGTCCCTTTCCGAGATGTCTTTCCACACTGTCCCTGTGCCCAGTGCTCGCCGCAGCCTCAGCTGTTCCGCGGGGCCCTGCCAGGACCGGGAACCTGCCCAGAAACTCTGCAAAACAAACAGTTTTGGGCCAAACAAGCCAGCCCTCGGCACAGACCCGCGGGAATTCACGGCTGCGGCTTTTTGGGAGCTGCTTTGCCGGCACGAGGGGCACCACGCGCCTTATCCAGGTAAAAGGCGGGTAAATTACACTTTTGGGGTATTTTTATGGATAACCCCACGGCACAGCTGGTGCCACCAGCACCTCTATGCTCCTCGCCACCCCGCTTGCGGAGCGCCCCGCGCCCGCCCCCGGCGCCACCGCGGTCCCCTGCCGGGGCTGCTGGCGGGCGGCATTACCTGGCTTCTTCCCCCACCTCTCGGCCCAGAGCAGCGTGAGGTCCCCGTCGGCCCTGAGCCAGCGCAGCAGCTGCACCAGCAGCGCCAGGAGGGCCCCTCCCGCCAGCACCAGGCACAGCGCGCACCCCCACGCCATCGCCGCGCCGCCGCCGCCGCCGCCCACCCGCACGGCACCCCTTTATCGGAGCCGCCCCCGCTGCCCGCAGCCAGCGCCGGCCTCCTCCCCGCCTCCCGCCTGCCTTCCACCCCCGTCCCCTCCCTTCCCCGTCCGCTCCGCTCCGCTCCGCTCGGCCGCGCTCCCCCCGCAGCGGGAGGCGCTCCCCGCCCGGCCCCGCGGCGGCCAAGGCTGCGGCGATAAGCGCGGGGTCTGTGGGGCAGAGGCCGGGCGTGCGGCCGGGGGGTGAAGGTCGGTTTCTGGGAGCGGAGCCCTTTGTTTCCTCTCCTCGCCGTGCCCCCAGGGCAGCCAGGGCTGCGCGGCCTTTCCTCGCTGCAAAGAGCGCTGCCCACCGCACGTTCCCGGCAGCGGGGCGGTGTCCAGGGCTCGGCTTCGGTGTGCAGAGATCGAACGCTGCTCAGAGAACAAAAGCCAGTGCCTGGTTTCCTGGAGAGCCTCGTGGCTGTCTCTTCGAGACACCGGCGATTCCTTTGCCTTCTGAAGCTCTCCGAGGGCTTCAGCCCAGCTGCAGCCGCCCCTGGCTCCTGTGAGAGGTCGCATCCTTTCCCGGCCAGGTTCGTGCGGGAATGGACATACCTCCTGCTTTCCCACCTGTGAATGCAAACCCATTTCTCACATGCACTCAGTCTGGCCAACGTTTCAGACCTTGGGCTCCAAAATTTGTGTTGGTGGATACCGACAAGTGCTAAAAATACTGGGGACTGCAGCATTTCTGGTCATCACATCACTCATCTACAGCTCTTCACCATGGATTTATTAGTGCTTATGTGCAGAGGTGAAAAACTGTTCTTACTGCTTTGATGTACCAAAGTATTTCACGAGAGGAGGTACTCCCATAAAATAGGAGGCTAGAGAGGGACTTTTTTCAAGGACATGCAATGATAGGACGAGGAAATGGCCTTAAGCTAAAGGAGGGTAGGTTTAGATCAGATGTTAGGATGAAATTCTTTCCTGTTAGGGTGGTGAGGCCCTGGCCCACGCTGCCCACAGAAGCTGTGGCTGCCCCATCCCTGGCAGTGTTCCAGGCCAGCTTGGATGGGGCTTGGAGCAACCTGGGATAGCAGAAAGTGTCCCTGTCCTTGGCAGCAGGGATGGAACAAGATGGTCTTTGAGGTCCCTTCCAACCCACACTGTTCTATGATTCTATGAAAAGGGAAACCCACAGTAATTCCTAGCTCCTAATCAGATATGACACAAATGCATGCAGGGCTTATGTGGGACAGGACATACATCCTGTTCCCAAAATCTCACAGGCTCAAGCCCCTGATCTGCCAGAAGGTGTAGCGCAGGATGGCTCTTTACCACATGCAGCTGCTCAGTCTGTTCCAGCTCCACCAGTGCGCAAAGAATTCATGAATCACCTCCTGAATTACCATAAAATTTGCATTACAGCTTTTTGAGACAAAACACAGCCATGGTCTACCTTTGAACCCTTAGGTTCTTATTGATTTTTCAGCAAATCCGTCCAAACCTAATCCACACAACAAGAGAAAGGTGACAGAAAATAAAAATATACCATATAAAACATACTTTGCTTCTGTAAATGGCCCCAGTCATCAACCATGTCCAAACTAATAATTGTAAATTCAATGGTTGTGGTGGTTCATAATAGAAACAGGCCTCTGAAGGTTATGAAGGAAATCACAGAACTATGATTGTTCACAGTTACACAGCTATAGGTAACAGCTATTTTTATATTCTTCTGTTTTCTCCTGTTTTACTTAGTTGAGAACTATTTATCTTGTGTTAGTGCAATGGACAGTGTAATGGAACCTTAATGTCATAGAAAATAGAAATAATATAAATAAATAGCAAGTAACTTAAAGTGTTTTCTGGGTCTCGTTTCCTCCTTCTGCTAAATGCAGGGGGTGCACACACAATCCTGGAGCTTTGCGCCGCAACACACCCAAATAGGCAGCATAAAGTTGGAAATGGATGTACACTGCAGCTGCACAATATATTCCCAGTCTGGGTTTTCCCAGCTATCCCCAAAGACACAGGGATGCAGCAGCTGGGGCTGAGCATAGAAAAGATGAGTAGGAGAAGCTCACAAGGTTCCAGCACCTTGTGATTGGTTAGCGGCGAGAATTTATCCTGTTAACTCTGTGCTTCAACTCTTCTTTTACAACAAAACTGAGTAAAATATATTTCTCCTGTTAAAAAAAAAGGTGAAGTTATAGAGGTTTTGTGAATTTGTACACTTGCACAGTCTCTATCAGTAGGGATTTTATGTCCTGTCCCTGAGACAGGCATGACGTTCCTGCTCAGTCTCAACCTGAGCTTGGGAAGGAGAGTACTCGGAAAACTTACAGTGTCCTTTACAAGGTAATGCCCATTCTTGCTGTTTTACAACTTATAGAAAGTAAATATGCTCACCTCATTAGTATTCTCTTTATGATAGGTAAGTATACTTAAGGAATTACCTGTTCAAGTCAATTCAAAATATTTATTTTGAGATCTCCACCAGCAGTGAAGCTACCACAGGCCGCAGCTTTTACACATGGCCGATCTAAACCATGCCAGACTGAAATTTCTTCTTAACCCCAAAGAAACTGGCAAGACATTGATGGGAGTCCAAAGCTGCCACTTCCAGTCTAACCTTTATGGCCAGGAGTGCTCTGACATTCCTTGCTGGAGGTGCAACTTTGAGAGCTGAGAGTAACAGAGCTGCCTCAGAGCCTGCAAGTACTTAGGAAAGAGATGTTTGACAGAGCACCAAAGTGAAGTGAAACATCTGGCCAAGAAGGCAAATGGCATCCATCAAAATTAGTGCGGCCAGCAGGATTAGAGAAGTGATTGTCCCTCTCTACTCAGCACTGGTGAGGCCACACCTTGGAATCCTGTGTCCAGTTTTGGGCCCTCAGTACAAGAAAGATATTGAGGTGCTGGAGCCCCCAGAGAAGGGCAACGGAGCTGGGGAAGGGTTTGGAGGGTCATATGAGGAGCAGCTGGAGGAGCTGAGGTTGTTCAGCCTGAAGAAAAGGGGGCTCAGGCCTTCTTGTTCCCTACAACTTCCAGACAGGAGGATGGAGCCAGGTGGGGTTTGGGCTCTTCTCCGAGGGAACAAGGGATGGGACAAGAGGAAACAGCCTCAAGTTGTGCCTTGGAATGAGGTCACACATCAGGAAAAGTTTCTTCACTGAAACCATGGGTAAGGATTGGAACAGACTGCCCAGGGCGGTGGTGGAGTCACCATCCCTAGAAGTGTTCTAGAAACAATGGGATGTGTCACTCAGTGCCATGGTTTAGTTGGCAAGGTGGTGTTTGGTCAAAAGTTGGACTCAATGATTTTGGAGGTCTTTTCCAACCTTAATGATTCTAAGATTTCTGAAAGGATCACATCATAATGGAGCCCTTGGATTTGACCAATATCTTAGTTTCCAAGGAAGACCAAAAAAAAATTTCTCTTTATAATGTCTGAACTTAGTTTCCACATGAAAAGCTAATTTTCGCTTTCTGAAGAGGCCACTGCTAACAGCTTTTAAAAGTCAACCAAAGTCAGCCTGAGCATCAGCAGCATGAATGACAGCTCTGCTGCACTTTGCCCTGTGCAGATGGCACTTTGGAGTTCAGCAAACACATTCTGATACCTGCACAGAGCACTTAACTGCCGCTGGGAAGTGCAAGAGCCAAGGTAAATCTGGAGTACAAGGCTCTGAAAAAAAAATGACAAGCAGTTACTAATGTGGGAGGTCAGAGTCTTGCTCCACACCCTCTGTGAGCCTTGCTGAGGTTCCCATGCTGTCTCAGTGGCAGCAGATAACAGGTTGATTAAACTCAGCACATAATATGATAACGAGCCTTATTCTCAAGAGTTGCACAAATTATATTGACACAGTGTAAATAAAAACAAGATAAGATGCCTTCCATCTCTAAAGCAACATGGCAGAAATTTGGTTGGATTGCTTCTTCTATATATTTTTGGTTTTCTTCAGCTGTGCAGTATTGAGGAGACCTTGTGCAGAAGAGGAACTGCGGGATGGAAGGACTGAGAGCTGTCTTGTGGAGAAAGACTTGAGGATACTGAAGGGTGAAAAATTGGACATGAGCCAGCAATTTGATCTTGCAGCCCACATTTTCCCCCTCTACTCTGCACTGGTGAGACCTCAACTGAAGGTCTGTGTCCAGTTTTGGATTCCTGTCACAAAAACAGTGTGGACCTGTTGGAGCAGTTCAGAGGAGGACCATGAAAATGGTCAGAGGGTTGGGGCTCCTCTCCTGTGACAAAAGGCTGAGAGAGTTGCAATTGTTCAGCCAGGAGAAGAGAAGGCTCCATGGAGACCTTGTTGTGTCCTTTTAATATATAAAGGGGCTTATAAGAAACATGAATTCAGGTTAGCAAACATGCAGTGACAGGACAAGGCACAACAGTTTTAAAGTGAAAGAGGGCAGGGTTAGATTAGATATTAAGAATAAATTCTTCCTTCTGAGGATGGTGATGTTGCCCAGAGAAACTGTGGATGCCCCATCCCTGGAAGTGTTCCAGGCCAGGTTGGATGGGGCTTGGAGCAACCTGGTCCGGTGGAAGGCATCCCTGCCCATGGCAGGGGGTTGGAACTGGATGGTCTTTCATGTCCCTTTCAACCCAAATGATTCTGTGATTCTAAAAAATTTTCACAGTACATTTTCACAGATTTATGGGTGAAGTGCTTCCTCTTGGAATGTTCACAAGGTGGGCCTCACATGACTTGCTGCCAGCCCTGCTAATAATACTCTGACAAGATGGGTGTGAGTATTTTCCACAGTGCTGTGATGCAATTTCTTTGATCCACATTAGAGTGAATAAAGCTCCAGTGCAATTATCTGAGATTATTTCAGTGTCTGCGTAAAACATAGATTTGAAACCCACTATTACTTCACTCAATTATTTATGAGGGTACAATAACACTAAAATGAACAGCAGTAAGTACAGCATCCTTTTCCTCTATTTTCTCTTTCACCATGAGCAAAACAGAATACTTTGTAAGGAGAAAAGCTCTTTGCTTTGTTTAGGAAGGCAAAACTTCAGGGAGAATCTGTCATAAAATGAATGTAAGGCCATGCCTTCCTCCTATCTGCTTCAGAATGTTCCCTGTGCTGTGTGGTTTAGTGTTGCCTGAAGAGGAGACAAACAAACACACATCCAGGAAAAGACAGTCCCATGTAAATGTAACAGAGTGCCAAAAATGCTTCTTACATATATCTGTCTGATCAAACAATGGGTATATACCTTCCTCCTATTGGTTTTATTTTATACCTCGTTTAACCGTAAATTACTATTTCAGAAAGTGTCATCTCTTTTGTAATAGCATTTACTGAAAACCTAAAACTGTATCCTAGGTAAGAAACATCCATTTGAGCCCTTTAAGTGTGGCAATCATTGTGATCTGATGCTGATTCGAGGTACAATTCTGCTGACACTATGTCAATGAAATTTTTCCTGTTGCTTGTAAACAGCAGAAGCTCCTCTGTTTTCAGCATCCAAGTTACCTTCTTGAGTTCAAGTCTCTGAGGTTTTCAGCATTTAAGCCTCTGCATTCCTACCTTCCCTAATTGCCTCTCATTTCAGCTTTTAGCATGTTGTTCCACCTTCATGTTTTTTCACACATAGCCCCTTCTGCCTGCTGCCTTTCTCAGGCAATTTAGAGACTTGAAGAAAATAACTCCCATCTTTTCTTCCTTCAAATCATTCCTTAATTTTGCTAATGACTTGCATCCATTGCATTTCACTTTGTTTAGTTAAACTTTTGTGTGTGAACTCCTATCAATTTAAAACTCAAAGTCTAGTTCTGATTATCATAGAATCATAGAATGGTTTGGGTTGAAAGGGACCTTAAAGATCACCTTGTTCCAACCCTGCTGCCAAGGGCAGGGCCACCTTCCACTATCCCAGGTTGCCCCAAGCCCCATCCAGTCTGACCTGGAACACTCCCAGTCATGGGACAGCCGCAGCTTCTGTGGGCAGCCTGTGCCAGTGTCTCACCACCCTCTTAAGGAAGAATTTCTTCCCAAAGTCTAACCTAACCTCTGTCAGCTTAAAGCCATTCCTCCATAAACTGTCTCTCTGGGCTCTTGTCCAAAGTCCCTCTGCAGTTCTTTTGGAGCCCTTTTAGGCACTGGAAGGTGCTCTAAGGACTCCCCGAAGCCTTCCCTTCTCCAGGCTGAACAATTAGGACAAGTTGAAATACTGTGTCTTCTATCCATTTGCAAAACAGTAAATACAGCTGTCTGCTACTGTTTTATAGATTAATACAACCCAAGCAATAGATGGTAAACCAGAGAAATTGCACTTTTTTGCCAGAGTAAGCTGCATCTGTACCAGTCAGTCAAACAGGGCCAGGGTGTGGAGCTGTACACTGGCCTCGGATCATCCATACTTTCAATCTGTTACTGAGGTTCCTGGTATGGCTTTGCACACAAACACTGTCCCAAGGAATATGGGGTATGTCTGAGGGACATCAGCTACACACAGAAGCCAAGTCAGTCCAGTTTGTCTCAGTACTAGAAAGCTCAAAGATTGCTTTACTTAGTAGCAAAAATGGAGCAAAGGTGATTACACAAGTCTTTGCAACTGTTTAGTTTAGCTAAGTGTAACTGTGAGTAAATCATTCTCTCCTCCTCTCCCCTCCTTACATGCCGCTATTTGCTCCCTCAGAAAAAAGAAATAGAAAAATATGTAGAAAAACATCTTTTAGCAACAGAGCATCACAGAAAAATACAGAATAGCAATGTAAAATACACAAGGGTAAGACAATACCTATTTAGACAGCCAGGACAAAAATAGAAGCATCTTCAGACACAGAAGTAGATGATTCCTGGTTGTCAGTCAGTGAATTTTGTGGCCTACCCTGGGCAGGATTTCCTCAGTATAAGAAGCAAGAGCCATTTTCTACCTTGTACCTGGTGTGACACTTGTGTTTGAAGCACTAAAACTCTGCAGTGATCCCAGCCACCTGCAGCTGCACTTGACCCTGCCCTTCTTCCCAATTTCATGTCCATGACTTTTCAATTTGATTATAAACTGCTTGGCTTTGAGTTTTGTTTGAAAAGTGCTCCGTGAGCATTCACTGACACCTGCATTAACAGTATTTGTTTAAAAGAGGCACATTACTTTTAAAGGACAACATTTGCCTCCAGACAAAGAACTCCTGCACATCAAGTTTCCCTCCCCAACCTAACTGGGTATTTTATTGTGACTTAAGTAATCCAGATGTATCCTTCACATAAGGGTGAACTAAAGTCAGGTCTGCCTGAGACCTGCACATTCCTCCAGACCACTCTATTTTGACTTCTTTCCCTGTTTATTGACATTAAAAGCACTTTTACTCAGAGAAATAATAAAAAGAGAAATCCAGAAAAACTCCAGCCTTTTCTGCAGGAGATGGGCCATCTATATGAAGATAAGATTTGTTTATTATGATGGGACAGTGATGGAACCCAGAGTCCTTGTTCCATATTATCCATTTCCTTTTCATAACATACTTTTTTTAGTTTACCTTGGGGTGTGACTAAATCACCTGTGTTTATTTAAGTAACAGAAATACAGAACATGTTCAGGTGAATTGAAGAAAATTCCATTTGATGAAAATGGCATTTTGTTTGTGTAACATTACTTCTATGTTATTCTTTATGATTATTCAAATGAAACATTAGAAGTCAAGACAGAAATTCTTGATTCTGTTTTGCTTTAAAGAAACAGATTTCTGCTTTCTTGCTTCAGAACAAACCATCTTCTCATGGTGAAGAGGCAGACAATATCATTGTTATTTACATTTCTGATTCTTAGATCCCTGTTCTGTGTCTATCATTTTGGGGCGGTTTTTCCAAGGTCACCAAATTCAATGGAAAGATCTGCATTCCCTTTCCACATCTGGAATTTTGTATCTGTATATATCCCTCTCTATACATGTATATACGTTCAATATTTATTCCATTTAAATCTGCTGTGATGAATCTGGAAGGGTTTCTTTCCATGTGAGCTGTCTCAGTGCACTAGAACTGAAAGGACTACTCACAGAAACAGGGAAAACTTTCTCTCCTGTAACACTGAACACTGTGAGGAGCAGGAGGAGGAAAAGGAGTATTTCCAGAAGGCTGATTCTGCAGAGTTTTGCCTCCCTGAGCACCTGCTGTAGTCAGCAGAAAAAAATTCCACCGTGGGGGCGGCCAGGGAACCTGAGTTGGGAGCCTGCTCTAAATCCTGCACTGAATTTTTCTTCCTCCATCTCCTGACACAGAGGTAACTTAAGGAGTAGCTTGTGGAGGGAATGTCTTCCAAAAGTCATGAAAAGTTACTTCAGGGAACCATCTTTTAGAGGCTGTTAGCCAATGACAGAGTCATATACTAATTGCCATTTTTTTTCCCCCTTAATAATTAGTACTACTTTTTGGACAGCCTCTTAATAGTGCAGTTTTCCTAGGACAGCTACTTTCCCTTCCTTTTCATCAGTGTATTCCTCCTTGGTTTTAATAGAGAACTAAAATAAAGTGGGCCTGTTTTGGGTTTTTTAGACTGATAATGTTCCCAATTCCAAATCTGGGACGGGGTTTGCTCTCTGGTTTAGGCCCCCTCTGCTGGTCTTCCCAAAGCAAAACACAAAATACCAGGGATTTTTCATTAGCAACAAACCTTCTTAAGAGAAAAATCCAGACTTCTCTTTCTTAACTTTTTACTATCAGAATATAAATCACAAGGAAGATCAGCTTTGGGGCTGTGAACTCAGCATGGGGGAAGTTTTTTAAAAACTGAATTCAAGAAAATAATTGCATAACCAAGCATGTGAACCTGTGGAATTTCTCAGGCAAAAAGTCCAAAAGTGAACATAGCCTAAAAAGCTGATCCCAGCCTGATCTGGCTCTTAGCAGCATCCTGTGATTGGCATTTTAATGAAGATATTATGTAAGGAGCTCAAGAAGCATAGGCTGCTGGGGATGGGGTTTTTCTGTGTATCTCAGCTAACAAAAGCCAGAGGCAGTAGTCCTGCTCAGACAGCACATATTTGAAGGAGATAAACAGGTAAGGAGGTACAGTGGCTAAATATTAGCACCCATTCCAGCAATATTATAAAACAGAGATCTAATAACCTGGGAAAATCCCTGGGTGTCAGAGAAGTGAATTAAAGCACAGTGCTTTCTTAATCAGGTGAAGGACAGGACATGCTGGCATTGGGAGAAGGGAAGTACCTGGTATTCCACCAGTTCCTTTCTGGTATCCGAAACAAAGCAAAAGAAGGTCTGAGACTGTTCTAACTAATACCAGCACCTAAAAATGTTTCCTGCCCAGGACCAGACAGAAATGTGTGGTAGCACAGTTGTCAACCCAGAGAGGTTCAGGAGAGTCACAAAGGACAAGAATGGTTTATTTTGCATGGGTGGGATTTTTAATGATGTTAAAAAGCATTTCACATGTCACAGCAACAGGCAAGTCACTGGCCACAGGTATTTAAATCAAAGCTCTGTAAGCAGCCTCCTGTTACCTGCCCTGGGTAAATAAATTCCTGAACACACTGGAGAAAGTGCAGTGGAGGCCAACCAAGGTGGAGAGAGACTTAGAGAACTGTCTTTGCTCAGCTGTAAGGGGAGAAGGATAAGGGAAGGTTTTATTTCTGCCTTCAATCACAGACTCTTTTCAGAGAGACATAGTCGTAAGAGACAACACAAATTATAACACAGGAAATTCTGATGGGAAACACAAGAACAAGTGCCCAGACAGGTGGGATCTCCATTCTCAAAGATATTTAGGTTGGATGTTAGGAAAAGGTTTCTTCACCCAGCAGGTGGTTGGCACTGGAACAGGCTCCCCAGGGCAGTGATCACAGCACCAAGCCTGACAGAGCTCAAGAAGTGTTTGAGCAATGCTCTCAGGCACAGAGTGGGGTTCCTGGGGGTGTTCTGTGCAGGGCCAGGAGCTGGACCCCATGATCCTTCCAATTCAGGATACTCCATGATTCTATGGCTCACCTGGACAAAAACCTAAGCAACTCGTCATTGGACCTGCTTTGAGCCAGGAATTGAACTGGTTGACCTCCAGAAGTCCCTTCCAACCAAAATTATACCATGATTTTATGGTAAATGACTACTGTATCATTAATCCAGCTTAACCTGATGAAAGTTACTTTGACAGTTCTAATGCTTCCCCAAGCAAATAAGAAATTTAAACCCAATCCAGACTCACTGAAGTCAGTGGGAATCTTGAGCTTAACTTGAAAGGCACTGGATCAACTTCAATGCTTTTAGGATTCGTGTTCAGAAAACATACTAAACTTTATTTTTGTAGGCGACACTAGGAGTTGCTTTTTCTTAACTGTGAGTTTCTCAATAGGTTGTCTCTGCAGTTAGATGAGAACTGCTCTCTTTGGAGTAGTCACAAATCCTGCTCAGAGATTCACCCAGCAGAGCAGGGTTTTGCTCAGTGCTCTGGGGGTGTGTAACTCCACTTTTCAGTTTGCACTTGCAGGAAAATTCCCGTTTGCCAAGTGTTATTGGTGATGAGCCTCTTGTCTAACGTGGGTTCAGCTCAGGGCAACTGCTGCTTTCGCGTTGAGACACTGTCTATAATAATTGAAATTTATGTCATAGAATGGCAATCCTGTGACCTCTGTAGAGTGAGCTAATGGTTCCAATCTTGTTTTCAGCAGGCTGCTGTGAATTAACATGGCCACTGCCTTCTCTTTTTCACCTCATCATTTTTCTTTGTAAAACAAGCTTTTTCTCTCTTATCTTGTCTCTTACAAGGGGTCCTATTATTTATCTTCAACATGAAACAGAGTAAAACAACACAAGGGAGTAATTACTTGACAAGAAATGTCAAGTACTAGCCAATTATTTTGATGTTTCCTATGAAGGTTAAAAAATGCAAAAAATTCCATGAATTTGTAAAAATATAGTGAATTCTTTCATACACACAAAGAGAAGGGAAACACAGATTTATCTTAATAGGTATAGGAGTTATATACTACAAAGAAAGAAAACAAACAAGGAAACAAACATATTTAAAATCCTTAAAAGAAATCACATTCACAATCCCTCAAGAAGTAGCTGTCCTCCTAATCTCTTGGATTAACTGAAATTTCCTGAGAAGGAAGGATACCTTTCTGGTTAGGGTGGAGACTTGGATTATCTCCAAGCAGCATCCATGTTTTGAGTCATCCTCTGATATGAAGCTGCACCGCGTTACTCTCCCTTAAATGCTCTCCAAAAGAACATATGCTAATGTGACCTGCAGTATGAGATTTTCCTTTCCTGATAGGCTTCCTCTCCTCAGACTCTGGGCTTGAACTGCACAACAAGCAGTTTCTTTTCATAATGGCCCTTGTTGCTTTGCTAATCTTTGGTTTTGCACCATCCCCAAAGAAACAGAACACCGTCATTGCAGGATGAGAGATACCATAAAAGTGCTAAAAATCCAAATTACTGCTTGTTTCACTTTCCTAAGAAAGACAACACATGGAACTCATGATCTCATATCCATTTTTACCATGTCCCTTATGCTAACAAACATGAAACAGTGTCTTTACTTCTTAGTCATACCCCATCAGCACCTATGTAATGAAACTAAAATTAAACTTTGGTTATACTGTCAAATAAAAAAAGACACAGGTGGCCAAAATCCAGCTCCACACCAGGATTATCTTTTAAATCCAGGACTCTCCAGAATCCTTGGTGCTGTGGAAAACCTATTTTGCAAAATACTGAGTAATGTTTAGGTTTCAAATATCTCCATGCCTTGGCTATTTGATTCTGATATGTTGCTTTTAGCTTAATTTAACTGTTTAATTGACACAAAAAAATCCATCTGCTCAGCTGTGTCCCAGCTAACAGCTTGTTAAAAGAGACAACTCTTTAAACACATTTCTATGAATGAATGTAGCAAAGCATAAGTTGTGTTAGGTTGTACAAAGAAGATGACTATGTGCAACTATTGAAAGAAGAAAAGGACTGGTAAGACAAAAGAAAAAAAAAAAAGGGAGTTTACAGAATATAAATCTTATCCTCTCATCCGAACTAATCTCCCTCACATCTGGAAATTCCAGTCTTTATCAAATTTCAGAGTCTGTTGCCTGGATGTTCATAATTATAAACCCCTTAAGATCATCATAAGACTCTTGATGACTCAGGATGAAGTATTCTTATGCATTGACAGTCTGACATGTAATTTCAGCTGTGATTGCTAAGCTAATTTTTAGGTTAAACAACCGACGGCTGTGGGCAGGCCCATTACAATCGGCTGGGTAAGAGCAGTTTTTAAAACGTGCTAATGACTGAGGGATTGATCCTGAGACGCTGAGGTCAGTGGCAGCTTTGTCACCGACTGCGGTGAGGACACAGCGAGGCCTCCCTGCACGGACCAAGAGCAAACAAAAACAGCGACTTCCACGTGCCTTCACATTTTGAAAAGAGAAGATGAAATGAACAGAATGGGCGAAAGCCTGCCTGGTAAAATGTTCTGGGTGTTCTCTACTTTGCAGCTTGTCTTTTAGGAAAAGATCTTGTCAAGAGAATCAGACTTTGAGAAATTGAATACCAAGACACAGGCATTTCTTGGTGTTCAGTGATGATGATTAAATGAAGTGTATCCCTCCACGCTGGAAAGAACTGAGGAGGTATCCCTGTTGGAGTCCTGTTGAGTATTAATCTGCCCCAGCCTTTAAAATACTTCAAATCAACTTCTGTTGTCTCCCAATGTGCCTTTAAGCTGAGTGAGGGTTTCTGTGGTGCAGAGAAGCACAGATGGTCCCAAAGAGACCATATGCATTGTGCTGCTGTGAAACTGGTGGAGAGCTCAGGGACAGGGGCCAAAATGAATTGGCATAGGCAGGCAAGCCGTGCCAGCACTTCTTCAGACACCAAACATGGTTGTTTTGTCCCTTTTTCCATAACAAGTTCAGGACACCCAGACTCTAGCAAGACTTTTCCATTTCAGCTACCAAGGCAGCAGAGATTCTAAAGGGAGAGGGGGGGGAAAAAATCACTGTTTGTCCTTTTTCCCCTCATTTTTCATTTTCTTTAAAATGCCTGTAGACTATACTGACATTCTTTTTTAATTTCCCCATTTCACATGAAAAAGCAAATTTTCCTGGCCACCGGGTCTTCGGTGACATTTTGCTACAGATAGAAGGAACCATGTGAAATGCAGGTGCTTTGCAGATGAGCTCTGAAAACCTCAATAAAACTGCATTTCTCTTCCTGAGTTGCCTGGATTTTTGTCATCTTTGGGCTTTTGAAGAAATTGGGAGATGCCATGCTTTTCCCATATTTCATATACAAAGAAGAGAAAAATGGAGGGATGACCCCTCCCCAATATTCTAGAATATTAATACTATTTTATATACTAACCTCCATTAATGGTAAATATATTACCTTTATTCTCCTTTTAATCTGATATTAATTTATAATATTTATTTTATATGCTTGCATTTTATATGCTTTATTTTGTATTATGTTTATATTTATTATGTTTCATATTTTTATTGAGCTGATTTTACAAGCTTTGTATTTTTATTACGTTTCTATTTTTAATACATTTTATATTAATTTTCAACATAAAACTATTCTGCTTCTGTTGATATTTTGGTCTTTGCTGTACTTTGCTTCTGCTGGTTTTCTTGAATTATAGGTTACTTCCATCAGCAAATTCTCCCTGGAAAAATAAAACTCATGACTGAGCATCACTTGCTTTCTCTTACAGCTAAAATAAGAAAACCACATTGTGATGCCCTAATGATTTTGTACCTAATTTTGTAGTTTGAAAATTACCAGCATTTGGTTTTTAAATGAGATCATCACTGTTGTTTTTTAAAGCGATCAGGAGAGCATGGATCTGGTCTCAGAGGCAACAAAGTATGGCAGTTTGGGAAGCACATTTCAAAAGTCCAGCAGAAAGGGAATTATGTCAAAACTGCTGCATTTCAAGAATGCAGGATGTTTGCATGTGATGACCAAAATCTTTGTGACATCCTTCAGATAAATTCAGTTTGGATGCAGGATACACCCTAGGTGTGTACTTTTGATGATTTAAACATCATGTGATTATTAATCATCACTACAGTTCTGGCATTTTATGGAGCTCCCAACGGCACAGCTGCCCGAGCAGATCCCTACAGGTGTCATCACACCAGGGTGTTGCAGGAATAGCACCAGGAAGGCAGAAAGCCTGGAGCGTAATTATCCATCTGGCTTTGAGATTCCAAAAATAGGTGCAGCCCCCTGGAGAAGGGATGGGGCAGGGCATCAGTACTTCCCAAGCCAAACATGAAGTTATGGCAAGATCACGCTATTACGGGTCACACATATCATTAATACAAAGATTTCTATAGATAGCCTCTAAGCCTCTCTAATGTGTAAGGTAATTAATTAATTTTAGCTATATAAAAATTAGGAATATCGTCTAAGTTGTCATCTGAGCTTCTTCTGAATTCACAGACACTACAGAAGAGAAAAAAAGTCACCTTCAAAGAACTCACCCAACCTGCTCCAGACACCAGTGAAAGCATGACAGTAATGACCACCTGTCTCCTTCCACCAAACCAAGGCAGCCCAGACAACAATCTATACATCCAGTATTTAGATGTGTATTACCAGGTGATACAAATCCTTTTCCAAACAAAACAAAACCCTGCCGTTTACTAACTTTTTAGGCCGCAGAGTAACTTCAAATGTATTATTTCCCACCTACATCAGATATTCATGGCAGACCATATAAGAGAGAAGAAACAGGGACAGTAAATAAGGGAAGCTGAAACCAAGCTTTCAGATGACAGAAGTTCAGGTTTTTTCTCTCAGAAGTCAAAAAAATCTAAACTCTCTACAAGAGTTCACGGTTACAACAGTGATCCTCCACCTCTACTCTTCCCTAATGAGGCCACCTCTGGGGTGCTGTGTTCAGTTCTGGTCTCCACAGTTCAAGAAAGACAAAGAGCTACTGGAGAGGGTCCAGCGGAGGCTGGATGATCAGGAGTCTGGAGCATCCCTCTTATGAGGCATGATGAGGGAGCTGGGCCTGTTTAGGCTGGAGAAGACTGAGAGGGGATCTCATCAATGCATATAAATGTTTCAAAGGTGGATGTGAAGAGGACATTACCAGATTCTTTTTGGTGGTGTCCAGAGACAGGACGAGGAGCAGTGACTATGAACTAAAACACAACAAGACTCGCTTCAACATGAGGAAGAACTCCTTACATTGACAGTGGCAGAAGACTGGAACAAGCTGCCCAGGAAAGTTGTGAATTCTCCCTCTCTGGAGACACTCCAAACCCACCTGGGCCCATTCCTGTGTCACTGCTCCAGGTGGCCCTCCTGCCTTGGCAGGGGATTGGACCAGGTGATCTCCAGAGGTTCTTCCAACCTGACTATTCTGTGATCCTGTGATATTGGTACTAAAATTTCCCTGTTTGAGGAATACACAGACAAAACTCTGATACTTCATGATATACCTTAGAGTAAAAGAAGTTTAAGCACTGCTATTAAACCAGAAAGAGTTAAAAGGCGTGTTGGGCAATACAGTGTGCAGAGATTACAGCAGGCTCGTACAGAATATGGCCATTACGATGGAAGCTGATTCCAAAGTGCAGTTAAATTACCATGTGATCCCCGTTGCAACTGTGGTCCCATTTTCTCTTTTTATGGGAAATGATGTCATTGGGAACAGCTTCATCGGGCTAAGCGTGGAATTTTCTAAATTGAGTTTTAATGAATAGACTGGACAAAGTCATCCTCCTGCCTGCAATAACTGAGTGTGCATCGGTGGCAGAAAGCTCTTGGCAATTACCATCCATCTAAAGACTTCTAAAAAGCTGTAACAGGAAACAGAATTAAAATTGTCCAGAAATAATATTTTCTAAGAACAGGTTGAGAAGCAGCACATCATTTTAAATATGACTATAATGCCAAAAGAATTTTCTTGTTCCAAACAGTGAAATATGATCCTTCTCAATAACTCATTAATGATTTATGATACAGAGTTGAGTTTCACAACGGTTCTTGTTACTGTGGCGCTAATGAGTGCGGTGACTACAGGTCCCAGCCATCTGTATCACAATTTGATGTACAGCTGAAGAGAAAATAAAGAGTTGTACACTGGGAGATGTAGTTTCATCAACTACAAATACATTTAGTAGAGGGATATGATATACTTAGCTGTTTTATCAGAATCAAAAGTGATGCTTGAATTTCTTGTAAATATTGATTACCATTGTCAGTGCAATAGGCCAAGCAAATCTAGGGAACTAAATAAAAGTTAATGCTTTAAGAAAATATTGTAGTAATTTGACTTAGTCCAATTTCCCCTGAAAAATGTATAAATAGCAAATGAGAGCAGCAAACTCTCTGCTGACATGACATTCTTGCAGCTTAAAATGAGGGCGTCACCAAAAAGATACAGGGCCATGTTTTCATTCACTTTTATTTAAAAAAGCCTCACTCAAAACACAGATATAGGTAACATGGAATCTAAATGAAATCCATTATTGTACATAATTCTAAGTGCTAGGAGAGCTTTATTAAAGTGGAAAAGGGGAGTGAAAAATTAAAGAGGAGAGGTTAAAGAAACATGGCACATGCCTGCAGGAACAATTCTGTGTAATCTTGGGATGGGAAGGGTTAGGGTTTGCATTTAAATCTCTCTAAAGGTCTGTTTCCACCAACAAATTTTACTGCATTTGACTACAAAGGCCCGAATTTTCTAACATTGATTTGTTGAGTTAACAGAACATTGAGCACAACTGAGTAGTGCTCAGTATCATGGTAACGATCACAATTAGGGGGAATACAGGGAGATCGGGTCCAAACATTCCATCCAGCCGAAGACAGCAATGGGAAGTGGAGATTCTGCCATCGTACCAAAACACGGTCAGTTTATCTGTCACAGGAAAGCCATACAGCAATGAGGTTTCACTGTATTTTTCAGAGTTCTTATAGCTCTCTCCAGATAGGATTTTCTGCCCTCCTTTGCTGACAAACTGCACTGATAGTTGTCAACCATAACCAGCCATTGGAGGGCTCTCCAAACATTCCGTTTAGGGAATGCTTTGGTTTGGAAAGGACCTTAAAGACCACCCAGTTCCAACCTCCTGCCATGGGCAGGGACACCTTCCACTAGACCGGGTTACTCAAAGCTTCATCCAGTCTGGTCTGGGGCACTTTCAGGGATGGGGCATCCACAGCTGCTCTGGGAAACCTGTGCCAGGGCCTCACCACCCTCACAGTAAAGAATTTCTTCATAATTTCTGAAGTAAAATTCCCTCCGTTTAAAGCCATTAACATATGGCTGTTTGCTGTGATTGTTGTTAAAGATGGAAACCATCTAGACAACCTTGCTACACAGCCACTTCACCTTTCCCAGTCCTCCTCAGCATCTCTTCCTCTGTATTCAATTCCTTCTTCGCATCCTCAGAGCTACCGTGCATTCCTAATCCTCCCCTTGAAGCACTCCTCCCAGCACCCACTCTGCCTGAGAAATCCCCAGCCACGAGGTTTAACCCTGGCTTGCTGGAATTAGCCATTCCTCCCAGAACCACCCCTCTCCCATCGCAGCCTCCTTGAGCACCCTCCTCCCCTCCTTGAGACAAAAGAGAGGTTTGTCTAAAAGCTTCTCGTCTCAGTTTGTTCCCTGCAGACTGGTGGGGGAGTTGCTCCATGAACACACTCCCATGTCTTTTGTTCACAGGCCAGCCTTCATCAAAGGGGGCTGAAACCCGTGGGATTATTAAACCCATTACGCGTTCATTACTGGTAATCCGCTGCTGATTTTGCCAGCGGTTGTGCTTCCAACGGGAAATCCTGCGGGGCTCTGATTCAGGCGAGTAAGAGTCCCTCAGGGCTAGAGGACATAGTCATAAACTGTGACGTTCAGGGGATGTTCAGGTTGGACATCAGGAGGAATTTCTTCTCAGAAAGGGTGATCAGACATTGGAACGGACTGCCCAGGGAGGTGATGGGAGTCACCGTCCCTGGAGGTGTTTAGGGAATGACTGGACATGGCACTCAGCGCCATGGTCTGGTTGACACGGTGGTGTTGGGTCATAGGTTGGACCCGATGATCCCAGACATCTTTTCCAACCTAAATGATTCTGTGATTCAGGGAGACGAGCCAGCACCTCGGGACCCACTGTGCGCTCCATCATCCTCAGGTGGGTTGAGCTGCTGACGCCACCGCACCGGGACCGAGACCGGGCCCGGGATCCGGACTGGAATCGGAACAGGACCGGGATCGGGATCGGGATCGGGATCGAGAGTGGGCTCAGGATTTGGATCGGGACGGGGAACACGCGCCCCCAGCTCTCGCGCCAGCCTCTCTTCCTCAGGGACAGGGGCGGAGCCAGTGACGTCACCGCCCCGCGCGCCGCTCCCGCGGGCCCGGCGCACGCGCGGCGCGGCGCGGGACCCGGGGCGGAGGGTGATGTAATACCCGTAACGGCCCCGCTCCGTCCGACATCCGGGTATCCTGCTGGGGTGCTGTTGTTTTTTTTGTTTTCCGCTTTTTTTTTTTTTTTTTTACTCTTTCTTTTTTCCCCTGAAAAGCTCCATTTGTCGCTTTTTCTGGTGTTTTAATTTTTTTTTTTTTTTTTTTTTAACGGGAGAGGGAGACGGTGAGGAGGGAAAGGGCACGGGGACGCGCGCGCGCTCCCACCTCCCCTCCCCTGCGGCGTGCGCGCCTGCGCAGAGGGGCGGCGGCGGCGGCAGCGCAGTGCGAGTGTGTCCGTGTGTCCGCCCGTCCGTCCGTCCGCGGCCGGCGCTCCGCGCGGCGCTGCGCGGGTGGGCGCGGAGCAGCTCGGGCGGGGGACGGGGACGGGGGGGCCGCCGGCGGCGGCGGGGGCGAGATGAGCGCTGGGCTCCCCCTGGGCACAGAGCCGCCCTGTGAATGAGCTGAGGCGAGGCCGCCAGCCGGGTGCCCCCCTCCTTCTCCTCCTCCTCCTCGTCCCCCCCTCCTTTCCCTTCTCCCCCGCGCACCGCCGGGAGCGCGGCCCTGCCCGCACAGCCGGCACCGACGCCGCGGCCGGGGGGGTAAGTGGCGCTGCGCAGTGCGGGGCCGGGGCGGGGTGAGGGGGCGGCGGGGCCGGGGCGCTGCGGGGCCCCGGGGCCTGTAAACAACCGGGGGCGGCGGAGAGCGCGGGAGCTCGGCGGCACGGCTGGGAGCGGGTCGGGCGGCCGGAGGGAGGGAGATGGATGGGGAGGGGGGGTGCGATCCCGCTGGGATGCCGCTGCCGGGAGCCCCCTGCGCAGCCCCTGCATTGCAGGCGCCTGCTGAGGGTGGAGGTGTCCCCGCAGCCCCCCGGGCACGGCGGGAGGAGGGTGAGCGGCGGGGTCTGGGCCTGGCTCAGGTAGGAGTAGCAGCTTTCCCTTTCTCCCTGCCCCCTCCTTTCCTCGCCCAGAGTTCATTTAATAAAGGCTATAAACAGCCTGCTCTCCCATCGCCACCCAAACGCTCGGGGCACGGCACTGACTGGGAAAAAAAAAAAAACAAAACAACACGCATCTATTTATAAAGCACCCCACCCTGGCGAGGGTCGGAGCATCAAGCGCTCCCCAAATAGTGACATTGTGATGCAGCGGGCGGCTTTCCCTCACCAACGCCTTTCGGGCGTTTAAAGTTTGAGAGAGATTTCGGTGCCTTTGAAAACAATGTCTTGAGCAAAGGTTGCGCTGACGATCTGTGATCGGTCACAGAGTGCGTGGTAAAAGTCCGTGGAAGAAAATGCTGGTTTCGGTGAGAAAGTTGTGCGGTGATGTGCTGGGTAATTGGGCTTGCGTGTGAAATGCCGGAGGTTCTGAGCGTACGTCTAACCTTTTTGTTACATTAGATTGTATTCTAGTAGTTGTGATACAACGTTAAGACAGGCTGGAGGTTGACCGTTTCAGGAGAATTGATTTTGCAGACATCTGTTCAATACGTATTTGTATTTATTTGGTACGATTAAAATATCCCTTAATGTTGCCATGTGGATGGCAAAATTTTGTGGTTACAGAACTAATGCTTAAGTTTACAGCAGCACTTGGAAGAACTAAATTTTTTTGAGCTGTATCTTCTGTCAAACGGGAAAGTGCTGTTCATTGGGGTGGTCTCTGTGGTAACTTTAAGATTTAAGGTCCTTAAGGTATGTCATCCAAAGGAATTTTTTGTTTTTATTTTTTTTAAGCAGGAGACAGTTTTAGATCACAAGAGCAGTAGCTGGAAAGAAGGTAGGTGATATGTTTTCTTTAGATTGTGATATTTAGCATCAAGTGAGCTGAATCAATTTATAAAGTAGAATTTCTAACTCTTGTGATTCTAGGAAATTAATTTCCAAATATGAGCCCTTGTAGCACTTTCCTGAGCTGTTTCAGTGATTAGGTGGCTGAAGCAGGTTTTGTGAAGTACTGGTGGAATTAAGGCTGGATGGCTACTGTTACTCAGCACCCTAAATGAGTTGCCAAATGACCAAGAATTTTGCAATTTCTAGCCACATTTCTTCTCTGATAGCTTCCCTTCTGGTGCTATTCATGGTTTCTTCTATGAATAACATCAGAGAAAACGTGAGCCAGGTAAGTTTTACAGTTTACCTATCCAATCACAGTAGCATTCAAAGGGAAGGTGTTAAAGGACTGCAGCTTGGATCAGTGCACCAGCATTAGCTGCTCCTAAAGTTCTCACTCCCAGGCCTTGCTGGGTCTCCCTTTTGTATATGAGACTGGGCTAGAAGAGTTGCTGATGCATCATGCCAGTTATTAATGTTTTCCTCACAGAGCTCTCTGATAAACTCCTCAGATAACCGTGGGGAGAGTTTGTCTGTCCTCTCACTCTCTTCCAGCATAGCCATGTTTTTGTCATATACAGGCAAGGCCTAGCTCTGGATTACAGTTTAGTCCTCTGCTTGATGATTGTCAGGTCAATCTCTCCTGTCGAAGTACAGTACAAAACTATACTTGTTTTCCAAGTATTTCCTTAACTGTCTATAGGTATGCTTGGGATACTTTTGTTGAAAGCGGAGGGAGATGGAAGTGCCAAATGACTGGTGAAGCTTGCAGGTCCAAACAAGCAGAACTCAGAGCAATTTGAATTAAAACAGAATACTAAAAAGTTTTTTTTTTCCTATAAAATCGAGCTGGTTGCTTCTTATCTGGAGTGCAACTTATGCGGTGGAGTTGAGTCATTCTTGCTGAGATTGCATTTTGAGAACTGTCGTTAAAATGCTTAGATATTTAACTCTGGCACAGTATAATTTGCAAACTTATGTAACTGGTATGTTTTTGAATGCAGCTGTCAATAAGAGATCTTATTGCACTTTTCCTTTTTAGTGGAACTAGGGAATATAAAGCAGCTGCTTTCACAAAATGACCTAAATATAAGTAATTTAAGAATAGCATATTTCTTGCTAAAATATTGGCATTTCTATAGGCTTAATTTTCACATGTTCCAGGTCTATTCTGATGTACAAAATACTTATGTAATTGGCTAGGCAGAACAGCATTGCAATTAAGTGATGGAATGATGCAGGCTATGCTAATAAATAAACAACTTTTAGAATGGAAAGTACTGTAAAATAACTGTTTTCATTTTGCCTGTGCTAACCGGAGACATTTTAAAGACTTGAGTAGTAGTAATGTTTGAAGTTAAGACATTAGTGGTTTATCATAGCTAAACCTGAGCCAAAATGCATTTGTTCTTACTATTTCATGTGGACCTTTGTAATTTTTGCTCCTCTTTTCTCATAAATCATACTTTTTACTTTTTTTAGAAAAAATTGTATCATCTGTTTCTTTCCAAATGACACAACTTGTAATCTCATTTGTTCTTTTAGAAATTTATCTCTTTTTGGATAATACTTGGTTGCCAAACTCTTACTGGTCTCTGTAGTTTTAATCACATGATCC
This sequence comes from Corvus cornix cornix, assembly GCF_000738735.6. NCBI lineage: Eukaryota > Metazoa > Chordata > Aves > Passeriformes > Corvidae > Corvus > Corvus cornix. The sequence goes on from NC_046335.1 coordinate 5,152,494, forward strand.
AAATTTCAGTTTAGAATACTAGGATAAGGAATAAACTTCTGTAACATTTACACATGCTTAACTACAATCCTCTTCGTTGAATGAATGGCAAATGCAAAGTATCATGTCTGTGTATACAATATGTAAATCCTGAAAAAATGACAATGTTGTTAGGATATTTAGAAGATCCAGGGAATGTGCATAGATGTACATTTTATGGCATTTTATGTACATTCCATTCACCAGAGCTAAAAAATGTTTTTTAAGGAGGATTCATGTATTTGAGCCATGATGTGGTGCAGATCGTGGTGGAGATAATGCTTTCTACTCGTAGCTTCTTTATGTTGCTCTCTGTCTGTGAAGGAACAATTTAGCATTTATTAAGATTTAATATTTCTAGAGTAAATCACTTGACTCTTAAGACTGGGAGGAATGTTTAGACCAAGGGAATTGTAATCAGGGCAGGAGGAGTAAGCAAGTGTGATTCCATGGGAGCGAATAGGCTGATTTTTGTTCCTGGGTAGAGGCGGTAACCACTGTGTGTTACTGGTGTTAAACCACTGCTGCAAGGTCTGCTTCTCTGTAGTTGTCTGCTAACTCTGCTCTGTGTTAAACCACAAACTAAGTTACAGATTTCTGTCAAGTTGTTATCTGTTTTCTTATTTATTTGGTTTGTGTTTAAACACAAATACCAGTACAATTCACTAATGGCTATTTCAGCTGCCTATTGGACTCTACAGAACAAAGTGTGTTTATAACTATATGAAACAGTCGCTCAGATTTTTTTAACAGCTCTTCTCAAAAGGTGTTTATATGTGACTAAAACAACAGAACAAAAACTTCTTTCACTGACAGTTCCAATGAAGTACACTTCTACTGTTTAGAGTGTAAACTTTATAGCAGTATATATCTATGTATACCAAAAGAGCATCTAAGAGTGCTACAAATGAAAAAGCAAAACTGGCTAACCATGTTTCAATATTGAAATGTAGAGAAAAGCAGTTTACACAGAGAGGGAAAAGTACATTTGCCTCCTCGTTGCTAACAGATTAGTTCTCATTTAAAGTAAGAATATTTTAGTAGATAAAAAGGTCTCTAAAGTCTTCCAAGATAATAATTTGCAAACCAAACAAACACAAGTGTAACATGGCTTGTATTTTGATAGCTGCAGTTTAAATAAAGCAAAGCACTTCAACGTGCTTATGGTGATACACCGTGTGCTGAATTATGTGGGACTACTCAGATGTGTGATGTTGCTGTCATGCTTAAGTGCCTTGCTGGATTGTGACCTAGAGGATGAAATGTGCTCTCATGTTTGGGTCTCAGCTGTAACTTGAAGGATTTTATGTATCTGTGTGTGCAGTTCATTTTTACTGCCAACTGTCCTTGTGATCTGAAATTCAAATGGTAGCCTGTATGCTTCTTGACGGTATATCATAGCTATTCGTCCATTAAGTTCTGTGGTATTTTTACATAGAAATAACTAAAATGCAGTAGCCACGAGAACTGTGTAAACTGTGCCTGAGCTCTTTGTGTTTGGAGATGAGTTTAAGGAATTCTCCAGCTGTTAAGTAAAACCCAGTCTTTGGAAAGGACTACAGAATGTGGAAAAATGTGGGCGGTTAAGCAGCTAGCATTAAATTGTAGGAAAATTTAATGAAGAAAAATCAGTTGCTGTCAGTAAATAATTTTCTGGTTCCCTCAGTCAATTACAGTAAGTATTTGGACAGACCCTTGTTAAAAATCAACTGCTGCCACTCTGTAATGAGCCATTCTGAGGCTGCAGATCAAGACTCCATAAGCTTAGGAAATGCTGGCATTAGCACTGCTTTGATTTTTGAAGAACAGGTGAATTCAACAATGTCCTCATTGAGTGACCAGAATGTTTAGAGCTGTCATGAACTCTGGTTTGGACTGAGGGGAGCACCTTTACTGCCTTGTTTATCATGGGCAAATCACCTCTCTGCTGGTAGTGATAGAAGCGAACTTGGCAATCAGTGTGCCCCTCAGAGGAAAGCCTTCTGTCCTGAAAGTTTCTGTCTGCATAAAAGGCTAAAAACAATAGGGTTGTTTTTTCCATTGGTTTCTTTTTTGTATTTTTATGTAGTCTTGGGCAAAAAATCTGCTTTATTGCAGCAGTCATCCTCTGTCCTTGATCTTCTAATGAGATAGGAATGCTGGGGACGTGAGGGCAAAATAGTTTTGTAAATAAAATCTCTGTGTGTATACAAATGAACAAACTCCAGCTTTTCCTAAGCATTGAGGATTTGACTTCCAGGTCTTAATGTGCTTCTGGCATAGTTTTGATGTCATTTCCTTGCAAGCAAAGCCAGGTTATAGCTGTAACTTCAGAACATTTCCTATTTTATTGCCATTTTATTCCCAGGTGTAGTCATCAGGTTTCAAGTCTATCCTGTATGCTACTTTTCCTATATCCTCACCAGAATAGCGTTAATGTTGCTGAGATTAGAACCCCACAAATGTTTTCATGTAAAGTGAAGGGTCTGGGAAATTACTTGTGTATTATTTCATAATATTGAGTGCTTGACTAAACAGGAAGTTTTGGGGCCTTCATGCAAACATCATCTTCTAATTACTGGGCACACACATACCGGTTGTGTTTTCTCTAAATAGTTTATTTTTATTTTACTCCCAAGCTCTATCTGTATAAACTTTATTTTCACTTGGGTGTCATTCTGCCGTATTGATAAAATAAATTGCTCATAAGACAAACCATAAACAGTTGGCTGATGCTTCTTGTAGAAGTTAGGAAAATCTGAAGTTTGAAAGCTTTAAATAATAAGTTGGTGAGCAACTAGAAGTACAAAGAGGAAAAATAGAAGATCAGATAGAGGGATGATTCCATGTGTTCAGTTTTCTTGAATTGTATAGGACCATATTAACTAAATTTTTAAGATGTTTGCGGTGAAGTTATCAGTGAAACAATACAACAGAGGGATGGTGGGGTTCTGTAAGAATTTGTACACATTACCACAGGCAACAAACAATATCAACTGTAAAAAAAGTGGCAGTTTCCTGAACTGTGTGAATGTAATTTTTTCCCCATATTTCAGGAATAGTTCAGTTAATGCATTTGCTGCTTTGTTGTTTTTTAAATTATTCTTATTCGAGCCTCCCTTTGTTTTTGAAATCTCAGTGAATAATCCCATCAGGACCTTTTTCCATGGAGCATCTTTTTCTTGGTTTATTTTAACACTTAGCTAAAACACTGACAAATTGCAGCAGTAGCTTGACTTTGCTCCAGTTGCATTTGAACAAGCAGAACAATCCTGGACAAAAGCCATTCTAGTCTAGAGGCTCTTTACCCCATATCTTCACTCTTTTGGATGGGGGCAGGATGGCCTAGGACTCCAATTCTGTCTTGATTTTTCTGAATATGTTTAGTTGAACTTGATAGATAAAGTAAATGCTTTTTGTTTGGTTTTTTCCTTTGACGCAGAAATGGCAGTGGAATGATGTGAGCCTTCCTTTAAAGAAAACATTCTTCTGTGAATCTTTTTTTGTGCTAGGTATTGTTTGGCTGGTAAAACTGACAGTGTACGAAGATATTGAGGCTTCAAGCTGTAGATGAGAGAGAAAAAAAAGAAGAAATTTAGAGAAAAGGGAGGTTTTAGCTATTATTTGAAATATTTGATCTGTTCAGATTTGTTCAATTCTTGCACTGTAAGTGGCTCGTACTCAAGTAGGAGTTTTCAGTTAGGTCCACAATGTTTAGAAGTGGGGTAATGATCTATTATGATGAGAAATGGCAGTGGCAGAGCACTCATGGTATTACAAATACTGGAAAAAATTGTAATTCAACTTCTATGACTTACTATAATTCCATTCTTCTGGGTTGTCTCTTTCTGTTTCCTTTCCACCCTTGTTTTCTTTGTGGTGAACGTATTGCTGTATGTAGTTCTGTTGGAATGGCTGTGTAGCAGGGTGTACTCCTGTCATGAGCAGCTTGCTTGGAATCCTTAAATTCACTTGCTTGCCTTGCTCTTTTAAAAAAATTGAATCTTACTGCATGTCATTGATATATAAACTGAAGCAAGGCCTTTCTTTCTCCAAAATTCTGTCTACACAGACTGCAGCTTCCTTGGATCTTCCGGTTCTTTTTTACAGTTGCTTCAAGGGGGCTCTGAATTTTGGCTGGAGCCTGCAGGAATTTCTGCGCTGTTAACAAAGCAGTTGTCTAAGCTTTGTGTCTAAAATGGGTGTCTTTTGTTTATATTCCAACACTTCTAAGTAAGAAAGTTTTGGAAAATGAAGTATAATCAGAAAGTTATTCTGAACTTAGCACCAGCATGGGCATGTTTTCTGCTTATTAATGCTTTCAAGCAAGGACCTTGGTGTTTTCATTCTCACACTGTTCAGACAGCAGCACATGAATTTATGCAGAGCTATCTCATTGATTTTCATAGTTCTTGTTAGTGCCATTTTGGTTGTCTACATAGTTTTTCATAGCGATTGGGCTGCTCATGTTTTGATGCTGCTGTGTTTTTTTCTCTTACGCTTTCCCACTTCTAATTTGTAGTACAGATATTTAGAAAGAAGCAAGAATTCTGTCTTGGCCAATAAAAACTTGCTTAATCATGTTCTGAGGGTGCCAGTCATGTTAGGATCCTGATGAGTGACTGTCACTTGTGGATGCAAGTTGTATCTCCTCTCAGAATCAGTGTAGTGATTTTTCATTCCCAGCAGCAGTCTTGGTGATTCTGGAAAGAACTTCGTTTCTTCCATAACAGACCATATTGCAAAATTAACCCCATAAAGAATTCTTGAAGCTACATCACCATCTTTCAAACTTCTGAAGGAACAGTTTGTTCCAGGTGAATTATCTTTTTCAGTGTCCAGGGCTTCCTTTTGCAAAAATCAGATTACACATGTCTCTGCTGGAGAGAGCTTGAACCTCAGCCAAAATACACTCATACTGAGAAGCTTCTCATTTAACCTTGGAACAGGTTTAGTTGTCTGCAGGAAAGGTAGGTAGGAGCAGAAAATAATGTTTTAAGAAGAAGCTGAAACATGTTGTTGGAGGGAGGGTGTTAACTTAGAAATGGTTACCTTCTGTGTTCCAGAAGGCTTTAATAATCCTCTCCTAAATCCTACCTGCCCTGCTATACACACCACGTGGGATAAAATATTTTGCTGCTTAGTACAGGGAGGCATTTGGAAAGGCTGTCAGCTCCTAGCAGGGAGAAGGGATTTTAAGTAGAAGTTATGTTTAAAAAAAAAAAACAACTCTCCAAACAACTTAGATCAGTGAAATGGCGGTGCCTGTGGACCAGCTACTAAGAGGTCAGAGCTCATAGGTGTTTGTATCAGAGGTGCAGTGATTTAGTATTTTCTCCTGTGCTGTGAAGCTGTAATAGCCATCACTGTTGCATATTAATTAGTGGGAGAGAGGGAGGGTAAGTTGAGGAAGTTTGGAACAGTTCATACTTTCCCTCATACACACAGAGTTATTAACTTGCTTCCTCTGGGTTTTTTGTTTTCTGAGGTTTTTTTGTCTGCCACAAGCCATACCTGCTACATCTCTCCTAAACCAAAAGTTCTTAATGTTATTAGAAATTTTCTTACCCCTATGGGTAGTTTCTTATGATCTTCCTTTTGCAGTTGTCTACTGAAATGTAACACAGACTACAGCTGCATCCTCAAGAAGCAAATGTTCTGGTGGGGAAATGGTGTGTTAGTCTGTTTATTGAAATAGTCCCACGTCTGTATTTTATTTCTTTTACTTCTTTTTCATAAATAGTTCTTTTTCATAAATACAGGCCATGTGTTCCTGTGTCTGAAAGTACATATCCAGAAACATCAACTGTAATTTTTTAGTGTTTTATTGATGTTTCAAACCGTGAGTGCCAGAACTCAATCATATAGCCTCCAATAGTTTTTAAATCGTTTCACTGGCAGGAGGCTTTTTCATGACTTCATTCAGCCCATGACTGTGGTGTAATTGTGTCTCCTCATCTGCGTGTTCTGTTTTATTTTAGTCATTCTTCCGATCCCTGGGATGTTCTCTGACATGTTGTTTGTTGAAATTAATTGATTTGGGGCATCCAGTATGTACTGTCAGTTTTTCATTCAGCAGGCTGTAACTTCTGAAAATGTTTCCACGTTTGCACAATTACATGCTGTCTGGCTACTTCATCCAGCCTGCTTAAGGCAGAGGGAAAAGTACTGCGGATCGGGCTGGAGTTGAAGTGAATAAATGCCCTTTTTCTAGTCAGTAGCAGTCTGTATAATTTGGTGACTTGCTTTGTGTCCTGTAGTTCAAGTAAAGGTTGTAATCTTTCTGTATGGTCCTCATTACAGCACACAGGGTGTAATGTCACTGAGAGAATTGTTCAAGGAAATTGGAGTGTGGCAATATTTCTCAGCTTAGTTAGAACAAGTGCCTGTGACTTCAGTGTTGTTCATATAAGCAGCTTATCCTAGCGGAAGGAATACAACTTGAACATTGTTTATAAAGGATTATTAATTTACATATTGTTCAACTGAAAGTTTCAGATGGGGGTGGTTAGTTTTCTTGGACAAAACGATCAGATCTTTGTCCAAATTCCTTGGAAAAATGAATTTGTGTTTCTGTAGGGTTATGTGGAATTGCATTAACTGTCCTTTGTGAACAATTTAGGGCTTATCTTCGCTTGAACCTTGTGGCAAATGAACAAGCAAATAGCAAAACAGTAAAATTTATTTTCCTGTATAGCAGAAAGCATTACAGTTGTGCTGCCTGGATAGCACAATTTGAGGAACAAATGAAGGGGCAAAGAGATTTCATGCATTCCAGTGATGTATCTGTGGTTGTCCATGGTTGTCCATGGCCTGGTATACTAATTACCCTCCTTTTCTTTGCCACTCTGTTCTGCAGTTGCATCTACTTTCAAGGACTTTAGCTACTGACTCTTTGGCATGCTCCATTCTTTATTTCAGTTTTGTTTCTAATGCTGCAGTCCTTTGAATTTTGGCACTCTTGTGTTTTATCCAAGATCTTGTTATTTGTGTTGATTTTTCTAGGCCCTGTACAGTATTCTTACTTTTCCATCTGCAAACCACAACTTGAGTTTTCTGTGCACTTGCTGGAGAGGCTGTCCTTCAGTTTGACCTCCACAAAATCAGTGCTTCAGAAATCATGGTTAAAATGCACTTGTAGATGCAGAGATGCATCCCCTGCATGTTCATTTCTGTTCACAGGGGTCCATTTTCACATCTAGTTTTCTTCAGATGCCTCTCTGTTTTTAAGAGCCAAAATCCAGAAACTTTGGTTGCAGAAAGCTCTTCTCTTTTCGGACCTAAAACTAATGGAAGTCACTGATACGGAAGTGGTGATCCAAGAATCATCTTAGATTAAAATTGAAGTTTCCTTGGCTGATTGCTGTGCAGTTGTAGCATCAGATGATGTGTGAGAGTCACCATTTCTGAAGAAAATGTTGTACCTCTGATCTTTTTACAAGGCACCACCCTTACAGTACTGTTCAGAATGGTACTTCTCTAAGAAAAAAAAAAACAATGGATGGTGTATGTTTGCCACTAAATTTAATGATTGAAGGGCCTTTTCTCTTACTTTGCCTTTAATAGGAAGAGAGAGAATGTCTGTCTCCTTCAGTACATATGTGCATCACTGAAGCATCCCAAAAGTTGAGGCTTTCAAAGCAGAGGACTGGTTCTGTCTCCTGCCTTGAGACTGCAGTTTTCTGAGATGATTGTAGAAATGTGTGACTGGGTTAAGATAGTAAAATTATGTGGAGAATAAAGGTCATAAAATGAGGTCTCCTGTTAAGAAAGATTACTAAAGACATAAAGAGAGGCTGAGTTAAGCCATGTTCAGGATCTGTTTTATGTATTGCACACATTGCATGCAGTCTGTTCTGGGTCTGTGTTTTTACATAACGAAGTCGTGCTGTAATTTGGGCAGTTGCACTGCTATAGGTTAATCAGATTTGCATACAGAGTTATATGCTAACCGAAGGTGTCATCCAACTCAATCACTGTAGTGCACAAAGCACCTCATCAAAGAATGACAAATGTGCTCATAATTTAGGTAGACACTGGTCTGTGGAAGATGATTCCGTAGATACGGACTCAAAAACAGGTCTAAAAGGTATTTTTAGTAGGAAGGAGGCTTGGCTTTCTTATGTCAGCATTTCTCTGTCTGTGTCCATCCCTTCTTGTAAAACCAAGATATTTTTATTAATAGCTAAGACTTTAAATTCTTCAGGTTTTAACTACACATAAGGGTGTCTTGGTTTGAAAGACAAGTGTCCGCTAAGGAAGGCAGGAGCCTCCCTTGGAATGGAAAATGTAACCCCCTTCTCTCCAAATTATTATAATTTTGAAATTAAGGGGCTTTCAGGCAAAGATATAAGAAATAGGAATAACAGTTCTTTACTAGTATATATAACAAGGCAATAATACAGAAACACTGGCTTAACCTGACAGAGTCAGGATAGGACCTGACACCCTGCCGGGCAGGGTGGTGGCAGTCACAGTCCCATTAAGGGGTGGCTGCACCCTCTTTGAAGTGATAGAAATGGTTCTGTCAAAGAGCTGACCCTGTAGAAGGGTCTGGTGTTCCTCTGAAGGTCCAGTGGTGATTATGTAGCTCTCGTCCTCTGGGAATCCAGTAGGTAAGGGCTTACTGTGGAGTTCCAAACCTCAGATTATATCCAGGTAGGAATGCTTGTTTCCTCCCCCTGGGCAGGGCATCTCACAATGGGATGATGTAATTTTATGAGTCATGCAGTAAGGCTTGATGGTCCATTAACAGAAGATACCCTTCCGGAGGGAGTTATCAGGGATGTGTCAGGGAAGAGATAAAGAACACTGCCCCACCTGGTTTTAGCAGCTGGTGATAGAACACATACTTACGGTTACATCTTACATTGTAATGTAAGACAAAGGGTATGGGGGGAGAAGTAGCAGGTAGTCTCCAATTCATCAGAATTCAGAGATTGGTCAGTTTTAACTGAAGTTTTTCTGAATGAGAATTGAAATTCTGGAAAAACCTAAATGTCTGGCACATTCATCCTATCTACAAGTAAACGATGCTTTTTTTTGCAGATAAAGTGAGGATTTTGTAAACCAGGCCTATTCTCCTACAGGTTTATACTGCTGTTTTGGTGGAAGTCTGGTTAGCTGGAGTGTGGCAGGAGAACAACTGCAGTCTGTTATTGCAGTTTTCAGAGGGTGATCACTTCATGCTGTGGGCTGTGGGCAATTTCTGAGGGAGTTGTTCCATGACCACATTGTGGTTTTCCTTCTGCCCAGCTGTATTCACATCCACGGTGGGCAACTCTTACCCCTGAAGAATCCTGAGTCAACATGTCACATACAAATCTTAGCTTAAAGGACCACCAGCTTTCAGGTTGCCTTCTGGAGAGGGATAAGGCAGTTTGGTATTTAAATGGAGAGTGATTTATTAACTTTGGAGGTGTGCTAGCAGTTCTGTAGTTGTTGTTAGAACTTCACACAAACTGTATGTATTTCTAATTTACATGATAAACTACTGAGCAGGACGAACAGTTTACAAAGCACAACTCTGAATGTTGTGTACATAGTAAGGTGAGAGATTAGAAGAAAAATGGCCCTTTTTAGTTCATGTTTCAACAGTGTTTGTGGTCACTGTAACTGTATCCTGTTCTTAATATTTTTCTGTTTTGTTTTAAACACAGCAATAATGTCAAATACCTCACAAAAATATATTTGCTGGGGAAGTTTCTGCTTTTTGAGCTCTAAATTAAGGTGAAAAAGTTGAATATCTGCCTTCTGTTTAATAATCTCCTCAACAAAAAGAACATTCAGTGTTCAACTCTGCTGCTATCATAGAATGAATAAAAAGTATTATTCAGGAAAATAATTCCCCATATGATTTATAGCAGCATTCTGTAATTATTTTGATCACTCTGACTTCATCAGAGTGGCATGTGAAAATAAAAAAGTCTTAAGTCATATTTTTTTCCTAGCAACTTCAGTAATGTGAACCTCCTACATGTGTTTGGGACACAAGACACACACTGTGCACACTCTGTTTCGTTGGTTAGTTACAGCTTGCTTGGGCATCAATATTTTGTGTTCACTTGAGAAGAGACAGAGCTCCAGAGCTGGGTTTGGGGTGAGAGGAAGCAGAGGTGAATTGCTGCTGCCATCCCCATACAGCTGAAGTATGTGTTTTGTTTTTGTTAACAAAGCATGTGAGCTAGGGAGTGCATAACCAGTCCCCGTGCCTCACATTTGAATCACTGTTGTGATGAGATCAAATATAAACATTTCTTGACTGTTTATTCTAACACAGATGTTTTAGAAAGGTTGATAGTGTCTGGAAGAGACAGTGTGAAGAGCTTTGTTGGATATATGGTGTCACTAACGGCTGATGCTGTATTGCAATAAAAGCATGTTGTAAAAATGTGATGTTGTCACTTAGAAAACTGGTTAAATACATTCCATGGTCACGTTAAACATTCCTAGAACCCCTGATGTACTGTTTTTCTGCTAGTGCAGCTGTTAGTTGGGGCCTCAGGTAAAGTCTGTTTCTGAGGTGCTTTTCACAGCTAGTTTTTGTCCACAGTCTTCAAATAGAAAAGCTCATAGTTTTGTTCCATTACCTTGTATTGTATAACAGTGATTTGCAGACTCTTTGATGCTTCTCAAGGCATAATTTGCAAGTATGTAAAATGTGTGACCTATTTTGTATGATTTTTTAATAATGAATGCACAAATAAACTGATGTGGATTAGAAGGGTGGGTTGGATGGTTAGGGTGTGAAAACCATGAAGATAAACCAGTCAGTTTACACTGCCTGCAAATATAACTCTTATTCTCTTAAGCATGAATATTTGCTGCATCACATCCCAAGGAGGAGATGAAGGAGGAGAGGGTGTGCAGTGTATGGGTCTGGCTTTAATCTCAATTCACACAGGAATTTACAGTGCTGTGATTTTATTTCCAAACAGATTTCCTCAGACTTGTCAGGGGCAGTTATCTTTTAGTGAGGCATGAATACATGAGGGTTTTAAGTAAATCTGCAGCACAGACATCTGAGAAGCTGCTGTGTAATTTAACCGAAAATTTAAGGATGAGCTTTTACAAGATGGCTGAGCCAAACTAATGGCTTACTGCTGCCTAAAGGGACAGCTGCTCTGTTCCTTTCCAGTCCTGCTCCTAGTTAATCCAGCGTTGTTTTTTCCTTTATGCAGACTCTGGCATCCTCTTGGTCATTCAGATAATTTATCTGTTTAAAAAAACAACAAATAACAACCAAACCCAAAAAACCCTGAAACTCCCTTCCTGAAAGAAAACCTAATCAGTTTGCTTTCATTTCCCCTTGACTACCAGAAAAGCAGTGTTAGCAAGAAATTGTGTCCAGCAGGTAGGGATCTAGGGAATGCCACTGTCCTGGAAACATTGAACTCTTTCATGGCTCAGTAGTTGCAGGGAACATCCATTCAGATGTGTGCCAGTTAACAAGTCCTCTTTGAAAGTGGTTTCTACATAGTTCCATTAGAGGCTTTTGTCAGAACCATGAATGACAGTGAATATAAATTTTTCAAGTAAAACAGCTGAAAATACAAAAATATGAAAAGTGCAGTTGAGCTAGTAGTAGTGTCCTTGTTTAAATTAGATGAAAGCAATGCAAATTTGACTGGAGACACAGAAAAACCAGCTTTATAGCTGTGTATTTTGGTCATCTTAACATTACTTGTGCCATTAGACAGGATTTTTAAATGAGATGTTTAAGAAATATCGTAATAACCCTTTTGTTTTTTTCCTTTGTAGAACTGAAGGAAAATCATCATGGGAGCATTTTTAGACAAGCCAAAGATGGAGAAGCATAATGCCCAGGGGCAGGGGAATGGGCTGCGTTACGGTCTGAGCAGTATGCAAGGCTGGCGCGTGGAAATGGAGGATGCACACACGGCTGTGATTGGTTTGCCAAATGGACTTGATGGGTGGTCGTTTTTTGCTGTCTATGATGGGCACGCTGGATCACAGGTTGCCAAGTACTGCTGTGAGCATTTATTAGATCACATCACAAGCAACCAGGATTTTAAAGGGCCAGATGGGCCACCATCTGTGGAAAGTGTAAAGAGCGGCATCAGAACAGGTTTTCTGCAAATTGATGAACACATGAGAGTCATCTCCGAGAAGAAGCATGGTGCAGATAGAAGTGGGTCAACAGCTGTGGGTGTCATGATTTCTCCCCAACACACGTACTTCATCAACTGTGGAGACTCGAGAGGTTTGCTCTGTCGAAACAGGAAGGTTCACTTCTTCACACAGGATCACAAACCAAGTAATCCACTGGAGAAGGAGCGTATACAGAATGCAGGTGGCTCCGTAATGATTCAGCGTGTGAATGGCTCCCTTGCTGTTTCAAGGGCACTTGGGGACTTTGATTACAAATGTGTCCATGGGAAAGGTCCCACAGAACAGCTGGTCTCACCCGAGCCTGAAGTTTATGAAATTGAGAGATCAGAAGAAGATGATCAGTTCATCATCCTGGCTTGCGATGGTATCTGGGATGTTATGGGAAATGAAGAGCTGTGTGACTTTGTAAGATCCAGACTTGAAGTCACTGATGACCTTGAGAAAGTTTGCAATGAGATAGTTGACACCTGCTTGTACAAGGTAGCCAGACTTGAGAGAAGGAGTTTACTGTGTTTTCACTATTTGAAGTTTATGAAGACGTTAATAATAAGTTTGATTCCAGTCTCTAAGTATCCCATGGTTTATGGTAACATGACTTTGACAGTGATGACCGTGTTTCCCACAAAAGTGGTGATAGAAGGGGAACAAACACACAACAGAAACAATGTTTATCTGTGTGGTTTGGTTAATTAAGAGTTTATAATCATGTACAGATACATTGTGATCAGTGGAAAACTAGAAGCTGATGGGAATTTTTGGGCGAGCTAAAGACACTAACTACCCTTTTCTGTTTCATAACATACTTTAGAAAACCTTAACTCCTAAGACTTAATCAGGCTAGAGAGTATTTCCCCTTCCTAATCTTCCCCTGCTTTCTTGGGCACATAGTGGTAACATTACTGTCACATTTACACCAAGATAAATGTAGAATCAATGAACCTTGACTTCATATTTTGAAGACCTGGCTTCCTACGTTTTTATTTTGGTTTAATTACTGTATTTCTTATTCACTATTGTGTGATAACAGCTCTGAAACCAGCTTAAGTAGAAGAAGATGAGGCTATTTGGTTTAACAAAACTATGTAACTTTGTCTGCATTAACTTCTACTTTGTAATAATAAGTTGCAATGTGATGCAGTTACTGAGTTTCATAGCTTGATACTTATTTTGAAAAGGCAAACTGGAAGTCATAGTGTAAAAAAGCCAACTTTTTTCTAAAGAAACAAGACAACATCCTTGCTCTTCCCACATGGCTAACAGGATCATTGTTTCCCATCTGGAAAATTGTAATTGCTTTCCATCACCTTGGCAGATTGATAATGGTTATATTTTTGTTTACTATCTTTGTTGGATAATCCTAAAAACAAATAAGTGGAAAGGAACAGTGGCTTGTGGATGCTTTAAGCTTTGCAGGAGCCAACTGTCAGCACCTCCCCATACACACATATACTCTTGTTTTGCCCACTGGTTTGTTCTTGATCTCGCTGACATCAGTGGATTTAATTAGTGTTAAAATTTAAGCCTGTGGATGCATGTTTGTAGGCCAAAGCACAGGAGTATTGAAAGTAGACCAAACAGTTACTCTGCATAAGCAGAATGTGTTTGTATTTTAACATATTCAGGTATTGGGGTTCTCTTTAGTTGGAGTTTTAAATGTTAACATTTTTTGCATAGACTTGGGTACTTTACAACTGGTCTTCTAACAAATTCTCTCACTTGTAACTTTTCTTGTTTTAAATGAAAAGGGGAAGAAAAAAACTAATAGCTGTGATTTTAGGTGGAAGCACTGTCTGAATTCAGCACCTTCCTGCTTAGTGCTTTTAAGCAGTGATGGTTTTGTTCACCCATTCGGCTGTTTTCCCAAAATGATTGGATGGTGCTTAAAACAAGATGGAACATAACTTTGTAATTATACATCACTCTTTACTAATGTCAGTTTTTAGAAGACAATGGACTGTCTGTGACTGGCTCCATGTAGTCTTCACACCATAAAAGAGGAAAAAACAGAGACTTAAGAATTGTACTGAATGAATGGGCCTGGAATTCTGTAAGGGGTACAGGGAGATTAGTTCTAATGATAATATTAATCCATAATAGTGAAAGTTGGATTCTGATGCCATATGATTTGTGAATTTCTGTGTTTAAAATGCTTTGATGTGTGTTTAGCCTGGTGTATATACATTTCTCAAATAATTTTTTCTTTTCCACCAGGGAAGTCGAGACAACATGAGTGTGATATTGATCTGTTTTCCGAATGCACCAAAGGTATCACCAGAGGCGGTGAAAAGAGAGGCAGAGTTGGACAAGTACCTGGAAAGCAGAGTAGAAGGTGGATCATTTAAAAAAAAATAAGTAACTTTGTTTCTAAACAGACCCCTGGCCCCTTTCCCCTTCCAACAACTAAACCCTTAACACATACAGGCTTTTTAATAGATCTTCAAGTGCCATTGGCCATCCTGTGTACCTCTGAAAAAGGCACTCATATATGTCCTGAAAAAGTTCTGCTATGAAAGTGCAGCAGCCTGTAGCCTTGAAAATTATTCAGGATGGCAGAGGATTCATTTGTGCTCAGTGTTCTTCCTGAGTCTGTTGACAGCACTAACTTCAGACCAGTGAATCCTGGTTCCTGTCACATGGAGTTAAATGAAATAATCAGAATATCTTGCAAAGTGTCTGTGAAGATGGTAATTTGAGTGCCATTTTTCCTTATAGTTAAGTACAAATCAGTTAGCTGTAATATTTTATTATCCAGTAATAGTAGGATTACAACTTGATTACTGTAATCTTTAAGCACCTGCTTACATATTTACTTATTTGAAAGTATGTCAGAAATTTGTCAAAGCTAATCTTTAAGCATTCATGACAAACGAAAGCTGGGAACTCAGCTCTTACTCTGATAGTAACTTAAAAATTTTTCTTTAAATTTGTATTCCAGGAGTTCTTAAACTTTAAATTGAAACTGCAAGTCTGGGGCTTTTTGGATCACATAAAAAGGATATTTCAAATCAATTTGATTCAAATAATTTCTGATTAAAACTGAATTTATAGTGCCTTTTGTATTTAAAACCAACTACAGCTTGGAGTTTGTTTCTGAAATCTAAGACCTGCTGTATGCATTATTTGCATAGGTTAAGTCTATTTTTGAAGTGGACTCCTATATGTTACAAGTCTAGTTATGTGTGTGTATACTTCCAAGAATCCTTAATAGCACACAGGGCACGATAGGCAGAGTTCTCCACAAATATGGTAGCAGTGATTAGTAAGTCAGAGGAGTACATTATGCACTTTTTTCTTCCTTAACTTGCATGAAGGTAACACAGTGCAGCTCCAGAAATTTCACAGAGAACTTGCCTACAGGGGAATTGTGGGCTCAGACAAATTCATGTGCAGTTTTTAAAGCACTTACAACCTGTATAGGTGCTCTTTCAGAAAGTACCACGTTTTTCCAGGGCCTCGTTCGCCAGGTCTTGACAAACTGCATCTGTTCTGCCCCCGAACAAATGCCCAGGCAGACATTTCTGTGTTTTAATCTCAACACTTGCCTGAGAGGAGAGGTTGGTGCACAGTCAGTGCTGGTGTGAATCTCCCTGACAGCGTGGCAGGAATATCCTAGTGCAGTCACACTGCAGGAGGGAAGTGTCAGATGGCTCCCTCCGTGCAGAGCGGGGAGCAGGTTTGCACCAGGCGTGTGAGTGCCCACCCACAGATTTGGTGAAGAACAAGTGTGCTGTACATTCACACATTGATTCACAGCGTGGTAACTCTCCTTATCTGGGCAAGTACTGCCTTCTTATCTTAGATATTTTGTCTGAGTTCAGACAAACCTGTGACCTAGAATATGAAAATACGATGAAGCCAAGGCTGTGTGTTCAGCTGGCCTCATTGTACCCCAGGAATATTACAGGGAGGAAAGCTGGCATTTTTGTACAGCTGCTTAATTTTATAAAGGAAGAGCCTAAACACTGGACCTGCTTGTGATTATGGTACATACAAGGAATTTGGCTGCTGGTACTTTGCTCATTCCTGCAATTTCCTATTTGTATAAATGCAAAGTGTGATAATTGCATAGAGGCAGAAGGATTCCATATGTAGTTATAAAGCACTTTAATACTAATTTAATGGGATGATGTCTGAACAACTTGAGGAAATATATTGTACTTTCCCTCAAGGGTCTTTGCTTAATTTTTAGAGTTATCCTCAATCTTTTGTCTATTGTTGCACAAAAATATTATTTAAATTAATGAATATGTAGTAAACACTACTCAACCCAGCAGTGATTTGTATCAGCTGTTTGCAGCATTTGGCCTTTTAGGACTTACACATGAGGGAAGTTGAAAGGCCTGAACTAAAGCAGAATTTCAAGAACAGGAATTGATAACTTTGTTACATTTAACTTAATTCCTGTGCCAGTGCATTGTTTCTGAAGTAAATGGTTAATGCCTTATTGACTAGTAGAGTAGGACTGCTGCAGCATCAGCATACACTACAGTGAATAATCTTGCTCTTATCTTAGGATACTGTAAGAGTGGCAGTGCTTAACTTTAAAAGCCTGATTTTTGGCTGAAGGAACTAAAAAAATATAAAGAGTATTTTAGAATGATCTTACTAATCTGTAATATCAATTTAAATTTAAAACTCATTAAAATGGAAACTTGGGCAAAATGCATATGTATTTTTATGCACTTCAGTACTTGGTGAAGTCCAACAAGTAATGAGAGTCGATACTTTCTAATGTGCATTTTTTTTTCTGGTTGTATTTTTATCCCCTCGGCCCAGAATATACCTTTATACTGTTAAAAGGTAGTGCAAATTATAAGACTGAATAGGATTTAATAATGATGGTCATCTTGAAAAAGGAGAGATGATTCGGATTTTAAAAATGTAGAAACTTTTCTACTTACCATGTCACTTAAGACTCCCCTGATGTGTTTGTGGTCCAGATTCATAGCTGCAACAAATAATGGAAGAAGCAGCAAGTGTGGAGAACCATCCTTGTGCCATTACTTGCAATAAATCAGTGTTACTCCTAAAGTATCATGTGAACTTCATGGTAGAAGTAATCAGTCATTCCAAAATGTGTTGCTATTATTTGCACTAATATGTGTTATTGATGTGTTGACTCTAAAAAGAAACTTGTCTAAGCTTTTTTTTCTGTTCTCATTTTTTTTTACATAGAACCATTCCGTAATAGATAATCCCTGCAATATTTATACTGATGTAGAGATAAATAACTTTGAGTTAGCTGTTATATGTTCCTTCCCTAATTTTCACAAAAACAAAGTTCTGGCTTTTTCTTAAACTTTGTATGGAATTCCCATTTTTGAATCCTTTATTTTAGGGTTGTAAGTACATTTTTCCAATACTTAATGCCATGAAAATGTGTAGAAGGTTTAAAAGTAAATTAAAGATTGGGGGGAGGGTTGAAGGTGTATTGAAACAAGATAATTCCAATAAATTAAACACAGCTAGCAGACCGACTCCATTTGTTGTGTCTTCAGTGTTCATTCAGTCTGTATCTATAGTTTTATCAAAATATAAATGTATTCATTTAGTGGAGACTGTATGTTAAATGTACTGCAGTTACAGGTTGTGAAACTGTGTAGTATAGGTCAACTATAAATTCCTTATTTTTGTACAGCAGAACTTTAGCACTAGCATAATGTAGCATATTCTAGATGTTCAAAATTGCACAATAAAGGAACTTGGCAAACCAAATCTGAGATCTTGGCTTCTTATTCAGATTTAAGATTCATAGATTATTTCTTTGCTAAATGTTAGCTGGTAAAATGAACTTTGGCTGTAGATTTTGAGGAAATGGCAAGTTTTTGAGGTGTCTCTGGTGTGCGGTGTCATGTATTTAAAATTTAGGTTTTGAAGTAAACAGCTTAAAGCTTTGTGCTGCAGAATTTGATGCTGGTTGAGGACTAGGCAGTGTTTCCACTATACCTTGCAAATAATTTACACAGCCTGACTACAAAACAGAGCTGATGGTTTTTGTAAACACACGCAGCCCTGAAAAACCATTACATACACAAAAATAATTCACAATTGTTGGTTTTTAGGGGTTTTTAGTTTTTTTTTTTTTTTTTAACTAAAAAGGACTGGATACATGTTGGTTTAAAAAGCTTTCAATGTGCCTTATCTCACAAATTATAAAATGGACACTTGGTATGTTCTTCTGGAATTTAGGACAAAATCTAAATACTTGAGTGTTTTTCAAAAGTGGTACTGATGAATTCCAACTACTTTCAAACTGTGTAAAGGCTTTATTACATGAAGAATAGTGTGCATGTACATACATGCTTGTATAGATGTGCACATATGTACACATTATTGTATGCATGTTGCAGTATTCATTTGAAGATGAACAGCACCAGGTCTTAATAATTCATGTGTTTTGTAATTTCTGAGAGCTCATGTTTACAGAGAAATCAATGAGATGCAGTTTTTTAAATGTTCTTGTTCTTTAGACTTCGTAAAATCCCTATTTAAAGAGTGACTCTTCAGGGGCGGTATGGTCTGAAATGTCTTGAATTCCAATAAAATTGTGTGCTTTTGACTTGAGGAGAAAAGTGAGAAAAGCAAACACAAAAAAGCCCCAAACCAACCCAGCCTAAGAATAAAGTTAAAGAGTTAATGTCTTGACAAACGTGGCTATGGCTACAGCACAGATTCTCTTCACCCAGCAGCTGGAGTGGATCAGCTTTAAGTTTCTGCCCTGTATTTAAATATCTCCTGAGTTGAGGATGAAACTGTCAATTAGATGATGTCCCTGGCTTTTAATTTATGTGTAATAGTTCTTAAAATTTGCATGTTGCTGTAATGCAGTGAGGTACAAGTATTGGTTAATACACATGCAGCCATGGGAATTACTTTTGACATGTCGAACCTTTTATTTCTTGAAAATATTTTGTTTTCTGTGATGACAATAATATTTAATCATGTGTTGCAGCAATAAAGCTGATGTTAGTATCTGTCCCGTGCCTTGGGCATATACTGGGAAGATACTACATCTTCTATCTAATGTATAGCAGGAAAGCTATTAAAGATTTCTTTTCCCACTGTTATTAGGTAGCTGTGTATTTCTAAAACCAAGTCAGTGTGTTAACAGCAGTAAATCTGTGTCAAATCTGTTACAGGTTTTTCCTTATGGAACCAAAGTTATCAATTACCATGTTGAGTACGGTCTGTTGCTTTTAATTTTAGGTTTTTTTTAATTGTTAAGCTGCCTTTTTTATAAAACTGAGTGTTTCAATCTTTTTGATTTAAATTTGGACTGCACTTACAAAAAAAGTACTTCTGATTCCCAGAGATCATAAAGAAGCAGGGTGAAGGAGTGCCAGACTTAGTCCACGTGATGCGTACGTTAGCAACTGAGAGCATCCCAAACCTCCCGCCGGGGGGGGAGTTGGCAAGCAAGTGAGTTCACATCAGTGTACATGTGGGGTTTGATTTAAACTGCATCTTAACTGCAAGGCCACTCTTAAAAGTGGGGGGGCAGGGAGGGAGGAAGGGCACAAGACAAAAGGTGATGATCTGTTCTCCAATTTTTATTACTCAGTTGTTTTGGATGAAAAGGACAAGCCTAAGAATGGAGTTGACAATGAATCACTGCGAAAATTAAATGTCAAACCGTAGTTTTGGGAAGGAATGAGGGGTTTTTAAGGGTGGCCTGAGTGTCTGTTTTTTGTAATTAACTGGGGGTTTCGGGGGGGATGTTCACATTTGAATATGTGAAAATAATGCCCTGACTTTATTACTTGGCTATGTTATACACTTCCACAAGAAGTGATATGCAGAAAATGTTTTGCTTGGCAGCTTTCTTTTCTTGTCTGTAGCCATGTTGTAATTGCTTAAAAATTTGCTTTTGTTTCTCTCTGCTTGTGACAAATCTGAAAGCGAGATAGAAGTCTATCAAAAAAGAAAAGTGGGAAGTTAAATTTGTAGCTTTATATAGCTGGCTTTGTTCTTGAAGAGTTCAGTGGTGATGCTCTGTGGTTTCTCAAATGTTCAGTCTTTGAGGAAGCAACATGCTTAGCTTTTTTGCACCCCAAACTGAGTCCTTTGTGGTTCAAAAGATTCTTCATGAGCCTATGCCATGTTAAAATGGATTGGCCACATATGATACAGAGTATTTTTAACCTTTCAGAGTATGATTTTTATATTTTACACCAAAACATCTGGACTTTAAGCATGTAATTGAATAAATTATAAAGTGATAACTGTAAAGATGGCTTCTACAAGACAGTATTGTTCCTATAGGAACTGTTTGACTAGGAAAAGAAGAGATGGCAATTTAATGTACAATAGCATCTATTTAGGATGGGTTGCTGTAGTGTTGAAGTACGAGTGAGTCAGTTACTCATGAAATGCAGCATACAAACTGATTTTTCTTAATCACCTTTGGCTAGCAGTATCATCACGGTTGTGAAGAAATGCTGAAGTGACTGATTTCAGTGGGATTTTGTGTCTTAGTGATGCTAGTTTGAATAGGGACTTAGAGTAATACTGATTTAATTGGATGTTAGTATAACTTAAAGTACTATTGCCAATTTGGAAGGAAAATAATGATTTCCAAGAAACTTGCCTGTATTTAGAATCAAAGAAACCTATTTCTTGAAAGATATGGGAAACTTTCCAATCCATGTATGCAATGTACTTTATGTGTAATTGCTTGATTTTATTGCTTTAAATCCATCCTCTTCTTTCATGCCCTATAATCATTCACTAGAGTCACTATGATGTTTATACGTGGTAGTTCCTGACTTTTCAGTGTTGCAGGATGATTACAAAGCTTGTCATCTGCTTTTTTTCTTCTCTTGCACTCCTTTGTGATTGCTCTGCATGCATTCATCAGCGGTTTAAAGGTTGTTCTTTGAAGTTTGTTTTGTATCACAGTCTGCTACTTTGTCATACTTGATTCTGCAGAAGGGGATCTGAAAGAAAGTTGCATTTAAAGTCCAGTCTGTAATTCCTGTTTTTTTTACTCCCCTCTTTCCTTCCTGTTCTCCCTCCGAAGTTTTTTCCTTGTATACTGGGAAAGGCAACGGCAGCTTCTTCCTTCAGCCTCACATTGGGCTGTGGTTTTTGGTTTTTTTATTATCAGTTTTCAAGTTTTTTTAACTCTCAGTTTTTTCACTCTGTGTTAGAATAATTAAATAAAAATCATGTTGGTCATTTGCATGTTGATTGCAAATTTTGTATTAATATTTTATCAATCTATTTCTTATAAATTTTCTATCAGTATTAGAAAAGTCAAGAGTCCCAGAGATGAAAGTTAATTTCAAGCTGTCTTAAATATGCTAAGCATGGGGTTTTTTAAAAGGAGGTAACTGTCAAAATGCTTGAATTAATATTTTGATTTTTTTTTTACCAGACAAAATTTATCTCAGTCTGAAGATACAGTACACAAAACTGCAATTTGCATTTTAATCTTTTTATTTTGAGAAAAATTGCAGGATAGTATTGGACATGTCATTGTAGAAGAGTACTGTTCTAGAACTAATTTTTTCATGTTTGTGCATGAAAAGTCCATTTTAAGATGTAACACTAACAAAAATGTACTTCAGAATGTAATTTTTGTGTGTCCAGAGAATAACACAGCACTGTTCCCCTATGGAAGTGCCATAATACATAAGGCACTACTGCAGTGTTTTTTGGGCACACAAATGACCAGGACATTCAGTGTTCACTGAGCTTTCTGCTGCCCTTTTTCTAAGTGAAGACCTGACTGTCAGGTTGTGCCCTTCTCTTGCTGAACTCTGAGGGATACTGAGCCTTGTTTGTCTTGGGCCTAAAGGTTTTAAAGGATATGGAATGTTTAAGAACACTTAGTGCTAACTTCTGGTAAATATGGTTCTGTAAATTTGGAATCTTCTAAGGTTTGCATTTTAAATTAAAATTAGGAATTTGACTTGGAAAAAAAAGAAGAACACAGCCTTAAAGTCTTGTGGTTTTTTTTTTCTTTTTTTGCTCTAGACGGAGTGTGATTGAAGCCGTGTATAACAGACTGAACCCCTACAGGAATGATGATGCTGTAAGTATCCTTTCTCTTACATTATCTTTCCTCCCACCCCAATTATTTTATCTGGTTTTTAAAGAAAGGTACTGCTAGTTCTTGTTAAAAACCCCTTCCCCCAAGAAAGGAATAACACTGTTGTGCTCTTTGGATTGTGTTTTGTAATTGTTTTCTGCTGCCTTCTGCTGATCATAATCTCGAAACTCCAGTAGGGTTGATTAATTTGTCCTCTGGAATTTCATTATTTCAATCCTGCTTGGGTTTTCAAGTGCTGCCAAATGGTGGAAAGAGTCATGGGGTTGTTTTCTCCTTTATAGGAGACATTTTTTCCTAAACATCAAGAGGAAAAATGTGATATCTAAAGGTTAAAGAGATGGGTTAAGAATATATTAGTTTACCAAATGGACAGTGTAAACACTTTTATTCTTAAACATAAAGCATCTTACAGCAAGTGAACAGTTTGGGTTCTGATATGTCCGTGATGAGAGAGGACAAATAAATCCACTGTCAGTATGGGGGGAAGAACAACCAAACAGTGAACATGATTCCAGTGGCAGTTTGATCACCAGAAACAGCATTCTGTCACTGAAAGTGCAGCATGTCATAGAGCAGTTAAACTGATCCTTTAACTATCAGCAGAAATTACTTACCTGCCTGGATGTGACATGGCTGAAATGCAGCCAGACATACATAAAGATTGTGCATTGGCTTTACAACTGTGCACTAGTTTATTTGGCAGCCCTCATTCTATTTTTAGCATAACAATTCCTAAATAGGGGCTGGAAGAGGATGCTTTACCTCCAAAATACATTCTGTAGTATGTTGCTGTTCTACAAATGTACAGTACACAAACTTTGCAATCATGTTGGCGACTGGAATACAGAAATTTGCATATGGAATAGTTGGCAAGCAGCTCCCGCATTTTTACTCATGCTGCTTTTACTCTTCATTCTTGAAACAACCATTTTGCTCTTTCATATAATTGCTCTCCTTTGCTACTTCTGGTCTTGAAGGAAAAGCTGGAGGTGGTACTTTTGCAAAGGGCAGTTTCAGTTTGTGGTTTTTTACTACACCTCCGTGCCAACTGTTCCTCTCTGGTTTGTTACGGATTCTGTGGGCAAGTTTGAATGAAGGGTGCAGAACTTCAGTGCTAAGAAATTATCATGTATGGCATTGCTAGAGACTTAATTAGCCTCTTTCCTCTCAAGAGAGTCACTAAGGCAGTGCTTTTGAAGAGAAATAATATTTCTACCTCCTGCAGTCTCAGTAATGATGGGGAGATGCAGCTGTGGAAGCACCAGGATGTGCTGTTGTAAAAGCCCATCCTGGCCCTTAATTGCTTAGAGAAAGGGAGCAGGTAATGCTGAAACCACTAAAGGTGGTGCACAGGAGCAGTTTGCTCTGATTCCTGTGCTGCTGATTTAGCTGTTGCTTCAGCTGCAGAGCCATGGCCTCACTTGCTTGTGGTTAACCTGTGAGCCTGCCTGATGAGGCTAGTAGAGAAAGCTGAATATAAAGCAGCCTAAGCAAAGGAAAAGGAAACAGGCCTGACATGAAGGCAAATGGATTAAAAAACCACTTGGTAAAATTAAATACAGGTTAAACCAGGAATTGGCTGAATATTTTTCAGGCTTGTGGTAGTTATACAAAATCTGCTGTTGCCTGTGGGCCTAAATGGGATGAATTTTAGGGACACTCAGATATTGGATAGGTTGTAATGCAGAGTAGTGTGGCCATACAATTAGGATTTGGAGCACAGCATGTCTCTACTTTCAATATTTGTAATATACATTTTTTTTTCCCCCTTGTGGTTTTATCACCATCCAAAATTACGACTTCCTTCAGTTCCCTAAACTACGCTTCTGTAACCTTAAATTTAAAGTGATAAAATAGCTCTGAGTTATAACAGGGTGTCAGTTGATGTCTGTATCTTCCCATGCAGCGAGGGAGGGCTGAGAACACAAAAAATTATAATGGTGATAACACATGGCATGAGCACATCCTGCTCTTTTCTCGCACCTGTGAGCTGAGTATATCCATTTTGTATTGCTTCTAACTACTCAAGGAAATAGCTAGAAAGGCTCTGGAAATGCTTTTCAGTAACATTTCTAGGATATTATTTTTCAGGATTGATAAGACTCTTGGTCGTATTTTGAAATTTCTTGGTTCTAATGTTTCATTAATTAAGAGTATGTGGGGTTTAGATACTTCTTAAAAGCTGTGTCTGAAAGGGGAGAGAAAACAGACTCCTGAAATGATTTAAGTCTTTACCCTTTTCAGTCTGGATTATCCAGAAACTGCTGCAAGGATGGGCACTCCAGACTTTAAAGGGTTCCTTCTTTTTTCTTTAAGGATTCTGCCTCAACTGATGATATGTGGTAAAACTGCTCATCTAGCTGTGGAGTTCACGTTTCATCCTGCAAATGAAAGTGCAGCCCAACCTCAGTGACCCTTCTTAACATCCATCCTCAACCTTAATTAAAGAAGGGAATATGATGTGTTGGTGAGAATGACTACAGCAGTACGACATCTAGCCCAGGAACTGATCTTTTTTGTAAAACAGACTTCTGTAAACGTGATTTCAAACCATAAATTCATGTTGTAAATCAGACTCCAGCAATTTATGTTGTATGATTTTGTTTTTGTAAAGTGCAATTGTCTTTGTACAAAATGCTCATATTTAATTATGAAACTGCTTTAAATCACTATAAAGGTTAGAAGAAATGTTTTGGCTTGTGTGATGCAACAATATATATCCCTTTTAAAATCATGTTGTGGTTTTGGATTGCAAGGAGCAGCAGCCTAGCCAGCTAGGTGCTCAAGAGGTGCACAAAACTGTTAAAGACAACTTTTTGGTTTATATGAAAGCTGAACTCGTGGGCAACCTACCAGAAATTACAGTGTGTGAATTTTGCTTGGCAATGGAAAAATAACTTAGGAGTAGTGCACATTCTTCAACAAACGTATATCATTTTCTTGGATGCACTCCTACTCTCACATTGAGTTGAAGGGATTTGTGATTTTGAGTTCAGTGGGAGTTAAATCATGCCCTATTAATAGTATCCTGTTCATACATGTACCAATCTTGGGATTAGAATGCCTTGGTTCTTCGCACCTCTTTTTTCATTAACCCTTACCTGAAACTACTAATCACTGAGCACGAAGGTAACTTTCTACATAAAGTAGGAGTCTGCAGCATTTTTACAATCCTGATTGGCTGGGTCTGCTGCTGTTCCAAGAAAAATACTCTGAATTCCATTTTATCAATAAAGCTTGATTTAACAAACAAGACATTTACCCATACATGTGTAATTCCTTTTTTCCTGCCTTTTAAAATGTCAGTGCCATTGTAAATGATATTTTACTTGTGGAAGAATATTTTTATTAATTGGTAGCCCATTTTTAAAATGGGAAGGATTTTGATTATTGCCCAAGATATAGCCATATGCTAGAGGATGATGTGGGATTAATCCGTTACCCTATTTTTTACAAGTGTGGGTTTTTTCAGGCTTTTTGGTGTTGCTTGTTTTTTTTTCCCCTTCCCTACTGAAGATGTGCATTGGTTTGAATTTGCCTACTGTTTGATAAAAATACATTTGTCAAAGCCTGACAATCTTTAACATTTTATGGTGTGTGTTTTTAATTGACCCACTTACTTAGAACGAGAGACTAGTGGTTAAACAGTACTTGTGATTTGAGGTATAGCATGTTGACAATATTTAACTGTTCGTTGTTTAAAATTCTAATTTAAAATTTTATAAGGTAATAAACTAATTTGATTTAAGCTTAGCTTTCTCCCATTGAGCATACGAAAATTAAGTTTTCAAGTCAGTCGTGTTTGCAAAACTGCTGTTTTGTGCACCTTGTATTGTCTTTTTGGTTGAGAATATTGTATTTAATATGTAGTTTACTCATTTAGTAGGCAGATTCCCCAAAAGGAAAATCAGTAAAACAAGTAGATTGTAACATTTACTGCAGTTAAACAGAATCAGAACTTGGTGTATAATTACTTTTTGATAGGAAAATGTAGTACAATGCATTTTGCTATATTTGTCTTTCCCTAACTTTGACATATACATATTTGTATATATAGCCTTAAAACTAATGCAGAGTTAGGGAACACTGAACAGTGAAAAAGTAACTTATAGTGTCTTGGAACTAAGTATAGTATATACCAGCAAACTTTTCTTTTATCCCTCTTGTCTATGTGGGGTGCTTAAACGTAACTTCATTGTATTCAGTTTGTAATCTGTTCAAGCATGAATGAAGAAAACATAAGCACTATTTGTATTTATAAATTTATAGCAATTTTTGCTTAAAGAACCAGTTCCTTACCTACCTATGAATAAATGCTTAAAATGTCTAATTTTGTTGTAGAGTGCAAAACTATAATGCTGTTAAGTTATAGCTTCACAGGCACCTAATTAACGAGCATATTTAATAATACATGGCATATTAGTGCGAAAAGCTAAACTTAATTTAGGACTAGGCAGATAAAGTTCTGTCCTTTTTTTCATAGATACTAAAGTTTAGTTTTGGAAACTGCAAAACTTTGAACTGGACTGTGGAACCTTTGAGTTTTAAACTTTAAAAATCGGAAGCAAAACTGTGGTGTGAAAAGCCATACTTCAAACCATAATCACTTAAACTGTCTCAGTGACAAAGGAGATTTTTGAAGCCTCTTCTGACGAGGTCTCCTGAAGGTTAGAAAGAAAATAATTCTGTTGCTACAGGCGATGTGAGTAGGTTTGAGGGTAGTGGCAGAAAGCCCGTTTCAGGCCTTTCTCTCTCCCGCCTACGTTCAGCGTTTTGATGAGCTCAGAGCACTGAATTGTGATGTATGCATAAACACTGCCATTTTAGATACAGATTTTGATTACAGAATAAATGAGTTAAGTATATAAAGCATCCTAGAAAAGAGGCAAGCTGTACTTTTTTCACTGCTCTGAAAAGAAAAAGGCACTTTTGCACCTTTGTGCATCTCCTTCTTGCACCAGAAACTTTTTTTTTTTAAATGCTAAAAACATTAGCACCTCAGGGGCAAGGCAGCAATTTTTATTTTGAAGTATTGTGTGCTATTTATTTCCCTCTTGGAAAAAGATTCCTGTGTGACAAAAATGAAAATTGTGTGATGTTAACAGATGTATTTTTAAATACATGTTCAAATAGGATGGTCCTGATTTGCTTGTTTTTAAAAAGAAATGACATTTGTAAAGCTACTTTGCTTTGTATGCCATGCAACTTTGTTTTCCTTCTACATTTAACAGCTTCACTGGCTACAGTTTCTGTGAGTTTTGTTATAGTCAGATTAAATGTTTCGCTGATCGTTCTGGGAGAATACCTGTAACTGCTTTATAGACAACTGTTCCAAATAATCCTCGCTAATTCAGCATTGAAATATGTTCAAGACAGAGGCTTCTAAAATGTGCTTTAAACCAGTGTTGGATGAACTCAATGCAGTGACATCAAGTAGGATCCTAGGTTTGCAAGGCTTCGTAAATCCATTGTATCTGTAGAGTCCCCGGTACTCGCGCTGGGGCAGAAACAGAGCCAGAGCCTTTCAGCTGGGCTTGCCCTCAGCTGGCCCAGGAGCAGCACTACCACAACGTTGAGGCACGGCCATCATTCAGTGAAACTTTGAGCTGGAGTCAGAATTGGAGAGAGGAATTTCATCTGCTTGTCATTAAACTGCTCTGAACTGCGGCAGCCGTAGGTTGTGTCAGCAAGGTGCCTTGGTGAATACTGAGCAGCAGATGAGTCATGGTAGTGCTTACCTTGAGAGTTCCTGCAGGTGCCAAAGCTAATCTTTTCAACATTTACTTGTAACAAACTGACTTCAATGTCCATTACATTATTTATTGCAAAGCTGGTGCTGTCACTATGTAGGTTAATGTCTGAGCCATTTTGCTCAGTTCAAGAGTTGGAAGCTTAAGGTGATTTAACAAAATTAGGGATCAGTTTTCACTTCAGTTGGTTCCCTGGTAAGAATCCCACTTTAATTTTATACACTGGGATAGGATAGACTTCCTATTGCATTCCATTTTTAGTAGTTTATGAACAAAGTATATGGTTTCATGATCAACTTATGCCAAGACAAAACCATTGCTCCAAGTTTGCCCCTACTGCCTTTTTTTGTGCCAGTGCTTGTCCTTATGTGAGTGTGCAGTTAGGAGAAAGAAAAAACCTGTCCTCTTCAACTGGGTAAATTGATAATCCAGCTGTGGGGTGCTGGTGCTAGGGAAAGATGGAGAGTGGGGAGACAGGACTGAGAGCAAAGGAATGGTTGCCCCACCCCTCCTGCTGCAGTTTGGGAAACCACACCCAGATAAATGATGGCCTGTGTAGGGAGCTTCGAAGCCTCTGCAGATCTTTCCCCACTCTGTACTTAAGACAAATATTTTGCTTTGATAAACATTCTTTTTCTTTAAACTGGAATCATCAAACTTTGGTCTCAATATCTTGTGTGTGAGTTCCATGCTGACAACCTTCCTCTGTGTTTGCATTCTCTAGAGGTTTGTAGCTCTGTCCTGTGGGAGAGGCAGCACAGCTGCCACAATTAGGTTAATGATACGGTTGTTACAGTTTACCTTAGTTCAATGTACATCAGGATTTCATCATGCCAAGATGTTCACCTTCACCTCTACCTGCACCTTCTTGAACTGCTTTTGTGCACAAATGACTTGGTGTGTTTCAATTCCTTGATATTTAAACTTGGCTGTGTCTGAAAGGGGCTAACCTTTAGGAAAGCAGTGCTCTTTTCCTCATCCTTTGGCAAATACAGTGTTTGATACAAACCTGATGTACCTTGCACAGGTTCAGAAACAGGAAAACTAGAACTACACAGCTGTACCTGATGTTCTTGTGTAGAACATGAATTGTTACTTGGTGCCAGGCTTCACCAGATGTGAAAATAGTGTCTCCTAGGTAATGAGTGTGGCTCCTTGTTACTACCTGTGTCCGAGGTGATCATACCTGAGCCTTTAAAGACCAGTTCAGGGTGCAAACTGGAGAGGTTTTTTAACCCTTTAAGTGGTGAAAAGAGGCTCCAGATAAGAATTTCCAGCATGCTGTAGCACATAAAATGAATGTGATTCCTGCTATAAGCTGTAAAAAAGGAGCAGAATTTAGAAGTACCACTCTGTGACTAAATGATTTTGACTAACCTGTCTGAAATACTGATCAGAGAATCCAGTCTTCTGTGAGCTTTTTCTGTGGAGTGCTTGCACAGTCTGCAGTTCTCTGCAGACTCAGGTGTGCACATCTGAAGCACTCTGTGGCCTTATTTTGCCTAATAACATTGCTTTGTAAATGAGGTAGCAGCCACCTGGGCCGTGGCACATGTTCACAGGAGGTCAGGAAGCTGTAGGAAAACTTGAAGCTTCTCTTTAGTATCATGGACCACTAAATGCATTCAAGTAGAAAAAAAATAGACATGTTGAAAGTTGAGTTTACATTGTCTCCCACTGACAATTTGTTTCCAGAAAAATGACAAGTATTTCTACCATTTACTTAATATGTGAAAATAATATCTGGAGCTTTAATCTCCTGATTGTGTCAGAGTTGCTGACCTGTAGTTACTTAGGCTTTGTGCGTATTCCTCATTTTCTCTGTGTTTTTGTTTGATGTTCCTTTTGAGTAGCAGTAAAACAGATCCTTTTTTTGCCCATCTCTTGTACACATTCTTCTAAAGTCTTTGCTTCCAGGCTAAGGGAACAGGAATGATAACAATGTCTTAGGAAAGTGTTTTGGGAGAGGCTTGTTTTAAATGCAACGGCCACAAAACCCCCTAACTTTTGCTCCCCAAAAGTTGGGAAAGTGGGCTTAACTTTAAAAATGCCTTTTATAGAATTAAGAAAATCTTAAAGTGTCAAAACTTGAGTAGAAGTGGGATGACAGGTCAGATTTCTAGAGTAGTTTATGCATAGAGAGATTATTAAACATAACTTCAACTGATTCCTGCCCAGATGGTTTTTAAAATATCACTAGGCACCTGCCTTCTTCTTTTTTCTTTTTATTCCCAAAATGGGAAGAATAAAACCAATGGTCCTTACTACTGTGTTAGCAGCTGTTTATCTGAAGGGTGGGTGCTGTGTCAGGCAGTACCATTTTCTTTTAGGAGCACGACATCTGCACTGCTCAGCTTGCTCAATAACATTGAGGCAAAGCTGAAATTCCTTTTTGCTTCCTTGAAGTGTTGGCTCTGAAGAGCTTGGTGGGAGTGTGGGGTTTTTACAGGTGGACAGGACTCCCCATGTGTATTGTGAGGAGGCCTCTGGAGTTGAAGGAGCTGCCATTGTTATTTATTTTGAGAAATATCTTTAAGAAAAATGAGAAAACACACTGGCAGGTCCTAAAACATTCAATACTTTTATTCTACTGATGCCTGTAGACTAAGGTCCAGAGTTTCATTTCTGCTGTGTTACTGAATTCCAGCCAGTCTGAGCAGTGCCAATACTGGGTAGCCAATTATATTTTCACTGTTGGGATTTCAGGTTGGATCACAGTATTTTTGTTCACACTACAGGGGAAAATTAGAGTCAGATAGGCTTGAGAAAATCAGGCACAAACTTAACTTTACATCCTGCTGACAGTGATGGAGCTTTTGCTCACAACATACAAATTTTGCACATGTTGCTGGAGCCTTAACTGTCCTACTTCTCTTGGAATGAAAAACAAATGTAATCTTTAGTCAGTTTAGGTTTTGAAAAAGCTTTTCAAAGCCAAAGGGAAGATGGTTGTAATGTTAAAGCAAAATGTTTGATTAATCTGAGATAATTTTTTAATTCTTAAAGTATCTAAGAATTTTTTTGCTTTTAAAACCTCAGAAGAGCAGTTTAAGAGGTTTGATCTTTGATGCAGTGCTTTTAGCTGTAAATTACTTAAATCCAAGATGACATACTCAGGATGGAAAAACAATGAGACCCTGAAAATGTAGGAATAAATGTCCTGAATTTACACAGAATTATATCCATGTCCAGCAATGGACTCCTGAAAGGTTGGAACTGGGTGGTCTTAAAGGTTCTTCCAACCCAGATCATTCTATGGACCATCCTATGAAAGGATCTTTGACAGTATTTATAGGGGAACTTTTTATTCTTGCTGAGTGATGCCAGACTGAGAAGTCTGCTGCAATTTGGAAATCTGCCTCTTAAATTGGAAACTGGGCATTGCACACCAGAGTCCCCAGTGCTGGGGTGCTGTTACCCCACATTCCACAGGTTAACACCCTGCAGCCCATGGGCATTGAGGTTGGGGTTTTCCCAGCCTGTTCTTGCTGATGACCTTGGGCACCAAGAGTTAAATTGTATTTATTAACGGGATCTAACTCTTTGGTGCCAGGAATCCAGTCTTTGGTGTAAGTGCTGAATTATGCAAATGTTCTTGGCAAATGGTGCTGGGTATTTCACTGCTTGGAAAACTCAATTACTCGTGACCAAGAGTTGATAGGAGACAAAAGCCGAGGTTCTCCCAGCCAGGGAATGCTGGATATCTGAAAAGTGGGAGGTTTGACTTCCAGGACTGGCTATTTTATAAATCTTTATAAGCAGAGATTTTGGGTTCTAGCATCTGTCTTGTTACTAAGACCACGTACAAACATGCTGAATTAGAGAGTTTACACCTGTCTTCTCACAGAATTGACTCCACACCGTACCATAAGAGTCTCGTTTGTAGTGACATGCTGTGCCTGTCTTTTTAGAAAATTCATGACCTCTTTATATCTATTTTGTGGAAAGTGTAACTTTTTTCATTGATGACCTGTATAAAATGTGTGTTACGAATGGAGAGATTTAAGCTTGAAAAGCATGTTTGCAGATTACACAGCTTCATTATGGAATTTATAAATTTAACAGAGTAATATACAAGAGCATAACTATTTTCCTTAAGTAGAATGTATAACAATATATAATAAATTATTCTCCACGTAGTTCACCCACTATTTACAGTTTTACACAATTCAAACTGTGTGTTTACAGAAAGTTCAATAAATGTATATTTTGTACTATGTACAGATTCCTGGTCCCAAAGAAAATGTGTGAAATTAACTTTCTAACTTAACTTTTAAGATTGTACTTTTTTTTTTCCTTTTTCTTTTTTTTTCTTCTTTTTGTTTTTTTTTTTTTTTTTTTTTTTTTTGTTTGGAATCAGTTGAACAAACTGCGTTACGCCTGTCGATGGTGGAGGCTTGCATTGGAGTAAACGGGAATTGGAAATATTTCTAATCTACAAAAGTGATTCCACTAAATAAAACAGGCAATTACATCGTGTGTGTGTATTTGAGTGCGATTCTACACAAACCATCCTCACATCTCTTTTATTGTCCCTGATTTTACAAACTTTCCAGGCCCCCTTCCATTTTCTGGCTCAAAGGAGTTAGATTAAAATGAAATACTGATGGCTTATCGTGATTACTTTTAGTTACAATTATAAAACTCCCCCCTTTTTGCTGTTTTTCCCTTTCATGTTGAAATTCCAAGATAAAGCTGCATGTGCTTGGCTCCAGCCCCAGCATTCTCCAGAGGCTGCCTGGTCTGGGGCTTTCAAGAGAACTAGGGATGGATTAGGATGCCCAACTTCTGGAATACCACATCACACAGGAGCAAAATACATTTGTATCTTTTGCCCTGATTCAGATGCAGTACTGTAAAATAAAAGCTAGGCCTTTGTAATGTAATATCTAAGAATTAAGGGATGCTAATGGCTAAAATAAATATGGTTTTAGCCTTTATGATTTGAAGCAAAAACAAGCCTGTATGTAACCAGCTCGCATTTGTCATCCGTGGAAATCTTTCTAGACAGAGCTGGAAGGATTCTGACATGGACTAAATAAATTAAACCTGGGGAGGGGGCAGGAGGGGATTCTGCTGTCACCTGAGACCTGGAGCAAATTTGTCTTTTAAAAGAACTTAAAAGATTCAGCTCCATCCCTTTAAGGATTAGAACTCAGAACCACTGAATTGTCTAGCAAAATAAAAGAATATTTTCTGTGGATTTAAAAAATGGAATTGCTATTATAAGATTGACTATTAGCCTTGGTTCACATTAATGGAGCAGACATGGGAGACAAAGTGTATCCCTTTGTCCTCCAGCTCAGACTGTTTTATCCCATCCTACTGGAAATATGCATTTCAGTGTATTTTTCCTCAAAGCAAAAGAATAATATACCTCTGAATATCACTGTTGGCTTATTTAAATGGGTTTTTTTTAATCCTGACATGTAATAATGAATTTGAATGCCATCAGAGCTGTTTAGATAGAAATATTAAGCCAGCTGCAGATGTTGGTTGTGGCTGAATTTCATGAGGCTGCATTTATGTGAGCTAATTTAAGAGAGGCAGAACCCTGAAGCCTGGTTAAATCAATTAACTCATTTCAGTTTTAGTTTTTGGCAGTTTTTAAGAATATAGGAGATTATTCTAGTAAGTTCTGAAGGAGCAGAGGTAAATTTGGCAAAAAATAGAAGATTTTACTTTTACTGAAAGTTTGACTCGATCTCAGAGGTCTTTTCCAACCTTCATGATTCTGTGATAGAAATAACTAAGACAATTATCCCTGCAAGTACACATACACAGGAGAGGCTCTGGGACTTGGGTGAATGTGGTGCTTGGCTCTCATTTGTGAGCTTGCAGGGCTGGAAGTTCACCAATATAATGAGAATTCCTATATTGATTAAGTTAATTTGTACATACCAATTTTAGCACAAACTTCCCAGTGTTTTTACTGAAAGTGGGAGAGCTTAAAATTATCTGCAGCTTTCAAAGGTCCTACTTAGCCACAGCCGTGGGAGCGATTTATTCTCTTTTCCCAATTAGCAGCCTTTTCTGGGGTACATGCTCTACTTGAAGAAAATGCTTGCTAGAAGTTTTTAATCCTATTAAACAGGACTGAAAACTTTGTGACCTACAACTTAGACTTGCCTAGAATTAAGGGTTTGCTGAACAGACATTTGGAACAGGGAGTTTATTTGTACAGTAGAGCAGATATGAAGTTAATACATTTAGTTCTGTGTTTTCTTGTCTTTACCTCTGCTCCTTAGCAGTAGAAGTGTTTGTGACACTGCCCAGTGTCCTGCTGATTCTCTTTAGGAATTGTCATCTTGCTGAAGCTGCATCATGGCTCTTCCCTCTTACTCTGAACAGAACATCAGAGTTTGTGCTGGCTCATGAGCACCAAGTGTTACTTGGTGAGAACACTCACCTTTCTCTGAAATTTGAATCCTCTCCCATGCACTATAAGAAGGTAAAAAAATAGTTCAGGGTGTATTACAAGTAATAAAACATTTTTTAAAAAGGCTTTCAAGGAAACAAAATTTTCTGATCTGGTTTTAAAATAACCTGTGAAGTATCTGGGCCAAGAGGAATAGATATTTGGACAAGCCTGTCCTCCAAGTCTTTTGAGCTGGTTTTTTTTTTTTCCCCCTGCATTTCCTGCTTATCCAAATTACCTTTTCCAAAATGCCAGAAGCCTTTTGAAGTATTCTTTTAGAAGAGTAATTTATTCTTCTGATGATCACCCCTGTCAGGGGTACAGTAGGAGTCTGTTACCTGAAGAATGTGAAGTGAGACCATCAACTTAAATCAGTCTTAATCCTGAGAATGTTTTACTCCATGTTGTAAGTATCTGGAAGTGTGCACTTCAGAGTGGTTTTGGATCTTTGTATTTGCTGTTGTTACTAAGTTTGTTTTATTTGGGGGATTTTAATGCTCACCTACAGCTGTCTTAGCAGAATGTATACAACTGGAATAGGAAGGCAAGTGAAGTCACCCCCAGCTGGTTGTTGTTAACTCCCAGTAAAGAACTGGAGACTTGTCAGATGTCAAGAATCAGTTTCAGGGAGAAAAAAATACCAAAGCAGAAGGCTGATTTGGAAGGCTTCTAGTGATTATAATACCAAATGTGCAGCATGAATTAAAATAATGTAAATATTTAATTGCAGAAATGTATTAACTTAATGCTTCTACAGTCACAGGAATTTCAGTATGAAAACTTTATTGTTCCGTAAGGAAACATTGATAGGTGCCAGCCTGATGGGCTGAACCTTGCCCTGTTTCAGATGTTAAGCTGAGGGTCTCAGTTTGCCTGCACCCAAAAACCTCAGCATGGGCATGAGTTCAGTTCCAGAATAACCCTGCCCCAGGCCACAGTCCAACTTTTGTTGTCAAATAGCTAATACAGAGCTTTCATATGAACACTTGATAAGGGGCTGTACTCACCTTATCACCTGGTTTCTTGATAGACTGTAGCCTTTAGCCTGATTTTTATATTCCCTTTACCGAGGGATCAGTTGGGTCTTGTCCTGCGGGTGCCTCTTGCTGTGCGTGCAGTGAAGCACATTCCTTCTGCCACCTCTCCCGCGCACCTGATCCCTTTGACTTTTCTCCCTTGTCCATCTCTTTTTGGCCTGAAGCTGCCAGACTATTCAGTAAAAGTCTGAAAATCCCCTCAGTGTTGGGAATTGTGTTCCCTCTTCTCTGCATTTTCTAAGTTTCCTCATACTAGGAATAGTATCATTCTACATGGCTGCACCCTCCCTCAGGTAGCTGTGGAGAGTGATAAGGTTCCCCCCGAGCCTACTTTTCTCCAGGCTGAACCCTCTCCCAGGGCTTGGGGCACTGCTAAAAAGCCAAACTCTTCCTCCAGGCAGGTAACCCACGCCGTGGTGTGAGCACCTTGTCTCAGCCCATCTGGCTGTGTGTAGATGCCATTTCCAGTGTCCATTTCCACTGGGTGGATCCCGTGCTGGCAGAGCGCGGCACCATGTGCTGAACATCCAGTCCCAGCTGAAGCCAGGCAGCTCCTTGCGTGCTCAGGAGTAAGCCCCTTCAGATGTTTGTGTGGCACAGAGCTCACAATTCATTTCCTCTGCTGCTGCTGCTGCTATGGGGTTTTTTCTGAGAGAAGAAAGAGAAACAACAGAAGACACAGTTGCACAGTCTGTGTTAGCTGACACAAAAAAAATTAATGGAGCTACTTCTGACCCTTTTTGGGTTTTTTTTATTTCAGTATTGCTTGACTTCAAAAGTTTTTTAAACCATTTCCTGGAAAATGTGCTTAGTCTGGTGAACTGGTGCTGCTGTATCGTGTTCTCCATGTTTGAAGAGTGTGTGTTTTTAGGTGATGTAATCCCTGTGCTCCAATTTACAAATCCTGTGGAAGTAATGGTGTCCAACATGATTTCCAGTTCATTGGATCATAGAATCATTTACATTGGAAAAGATCTCTAAGATCATCCAGTCCAGCTGTTAACCCAACACTGCCAAGCCCACCACTAACCCAATGTCCCCAGGTGCCACATTCACACATCTTTTAAACACCTCTGGTGTTGGTGACTCCACCCCTTCCCTGGGCAGCCTGTTCCAGTGCTTGACAACCCTTTCAATGAAATTTTTCCCTAAAACCCAATCTAAATGTCACCTGGCACAACTTGAGGCTATTTCCTCTTGTCCTGTCCCTTGTTCCCTGGGAGCAGAGCCTGACCCCCACCTGACTGCATGCTTCTGTCAGGGAATTGTAGAGAGTGAGAAGGTCCCACCTGAACCTCCTTTTCTCCAGGCTGAGCTCCGCCAGCTCCCTCAGCTGCTCCTCATCAGATTTGTGTTCTGGACCCTTTCCCAGCTCTGTTGCCCTTCCCTGGACAAACTCCAGCCCCTCAATGTCCTCCTTTTCATGAGGGGCCCAAAATTGACCCCAGGATTCGAGGTGCAGCACTGATGGAGAGAGCAGATTCAATGCATGTCACTGAAACAAAAACTTCACCAGTTCTCCTGCTCTAATGAGGGTGATGGAAACAATTATCAGAAGCAGAGTATCTGCCCACCAGTAACAAAATCAAACTCATTTTTCTATGACTGGTGAGAGCATCAAGAGTCTTAGAGTTTCTTCTCATTCTATTCTCCCCAGAGAACCACTCAATTGTTCTCTCCCGTGTCTGTTCTGCTCTCTGGCACCAAATCTCATCACTCTGTGTGTTGGTCACAGCTTTCACTGTCTGAGCAGAGCAGCTGTAACTGGGCAGGAGTTACAAATCCTGTAAGTGCAAAAAAGGAGATGCTGGCAACTGGACATACCAGCTAAAACTCACCCCATTTCACCAGTCCCAATTCCCCTGTACTTCTAACCAGAGAAAACCTTAAGACAAAGGCACAGGGCAGCCCAAGCCTCCAGGCCAGCTGTCTCTTTTGACATATATTTCATTAGGCAGTTGTAGTTCCTGAATTACACACGTTCTTTGTCTATTACATCCTGACCCCCAGCACAGCTGGTGATGTTTTTCCAAAGGGAAGGAGAAAAACTGGGATTCCTCTGTTTTAATCTCGTGGAAATCAAATCTTTTTGAAAAGAAAGGCTGTGTTTTCCTCTCCTGGTCTGAGGAGGAGTAGCTGCGAGGGGTTGTTCCCATCCTTGTCCCCTTTTCCTTGCCACCATGAGGATCTTAGGCTGGGAACCCTCATCCCTATGAGCTCAGAGAAGATGTGGCTGTTTTCTGTTGCTGTGCAGGGAGAGGGTCATTGACTCCATTCAGCTGAAGGCCTTCTGTAATCAATTTTCAAAACACTCTGAGGTCATTGCATACTGTGCCCTACGGCATCCCAAGGATTTGTATATTGTGTGCTTTGACCTGATTCTTTTTCCCCTCTCTCCCAGCATCCTGAGGTAGATCTGCCATGCTTTGTTGTCCCTAGCACGCGTCTGGAGGGGGTGGGGTGGCAGTGATTTGATTTGATTTTTTAATTAATGCCTAGAAATGTACATGCAGCATCAGCTTTTGGCTTTCCACCACCCAACCTTTGGTGTCATTGCCCTGAAGTGCAGCCCTGGTGGGGCCTTTTGCTTGATGTTTGGACCTGTTCTGGAGCACATTCACAAAGAATATTTATGAAGCCACAAGCCATGGGTTTCTAAGATGTAAAAAAAATACAAGTTTTGAGTCATGCTCCTTAGTTCATTGCAAGATACAGAGATACAGCTTCACTTTGCCTAGATCCTTGGTCTCAGCCAATTAACTGAGCCTCCAGGAGAGCTTTCTTCTTCACTGCAGTCAGCTCAGAATATTTTAATTTGATACCTGGATGAGTTAAAATGTTTATATGGATCTGCCCATACATGTGGCTGGTGCTGTACAGACAGACATAAACAGGAGATACCAACCCAGTACTTCTCACAGCAGAAATTTGGAAACAAAAGAACTTCACTCAATGTTAAGTGTAGGGAAAAATTTGCAGTGAAAAGAACCTTAGAACAGCAAAAGATGATGTTATTTCTCTAGAATAAATGTTAATTAGTTAGATTAATATTTGCACATATTGCATACTTACAGCTAATATTTGATTAAAGTATGAAAGTAGGATAAATACTTCTTTTAATAAAGTTTGGCAAACAAGCTCAGCCCTGTATAAATGTCAAATACAGTCTGTGTTTAAATGGAGTCACTGCTGTCAAAAACAGACATAGAAAGTCTCAAGACATTGCCCAAGCTAATCTGTGCCTACATTCCAGTCTCATTTAGGAGCACAATCTCTAATTGCAAAAGTGCTTTTGAAAACTGTATTAGGAATTTTCTCCACTGGCAAATCAGCGATTTTCTTTGCAGAAGAGAACAATGGAGAAGTGACCTAAATACACACAATTATGCAGGAAATTTTGCTTTGGGGCACAAAATGGAATTGTAGGGCGGGTACGAAAGTTAATTTGAATTTCAGACTGAGTCCCAACTGTTGCAGAAGGGAGAGTCAAAGGAAACTATATTTGAGGGATTTTTCCAGCCAGCTGTGAACGCTGAACTTTCCTGCAGTAGTCTCCTGTTCATAAATGAGACTTGTAAATGCTTGTGGAACAGGCTCTCACTACTGAAGTTTTCTCACCCCTTCCCCTCCTGTGCTTCAAATAATTGTCTGCCTGTTCTCAGGGAGACGTCCTAGAATAGGATGGCCTCGTTCTCCTGGTTAGTGGGGAATGCTGGATCTGGGATGTTGCCACAAAGTTTGGCTGCTGCAGAGCTGAGCAGTAGAAAAAGTGGCCAGTGTGAAGACAAGGTCCGGGCATCTCAGCAGTAGAAAATTGGACAGAAATCTGAGGGTCAAAATACTTGTTTTGTATTTGCCTTCTCTTTCTTTTTGCAGACAGGGTATGGTTTCCAGAACAAAAAGAGAGAAACAAGTTAATGAAAACCAAAACAGTCCTGTGTAATGAATGGGAAGAGGCCAGAACTGTCTGTTCATCTCAGCTGATTGTAAGGCAGAATGATGAAAAAATAGCAGAGGAAATGAAACAGAAAATCAAAATAGAAAAACTAATAGAAAGATTATAGAAAAACAAATAGAGTTAATAAAAAGTTAATAGAAAATCAAATGTAATAAATAGAAAATTTATAGGCAATCTAAAGCTGGTGATCTCTTATTTATATATAGGTGAAATCTGTAATCTCTGATAAAAAAAAACCCCTTGCATTTTCAGTGTGCTCCAAAAATCAGGGTGTTGCAATATGGTAAACCCACACCTGTGGTCTGCAATGCTTCTTACTGAGCAAATTCCTTCACGTAGAGATGTCAAAGCCTTTCCATGGGAACGATTTCTCCAATTCTGCTCCTGAGCTGCAAAAATCCTCTTCTGGGAGAGCCAGGCAGAGCGAGGCAGTGGGGTGGGACAAGCAGACAGGCTGTTGTCATGTCTGGGATCCAGGTGAA
Organism: Corvus cornix cornix; assembly: GCF_000738735.6. Lineage (NCBI taxonomy): Eukaryota > Metazoa > Chordata > Aves > Passeriformes > Corvidae > Corvus > Corvus cornix. Next base: position 5,192,322 of record NC_046335.1, read on the forward strand.
CCTGAAAACTCCAAGAATGCTGCAGTGCAGCCTCTTACCCATTTCTGTGCTGCTCTTTTCAGCAGCTGAAGAAAACCTCTAAGGGTAATAGTGGGGTGACCTGGGCAAACCATGGAGAAAGAGGCAAAAACCTGGTGAGGGCTTCATATGGAATAGGATCCTCATCCCACTGGTGAGCCCATTTCCTACAGTGCTTGGGATCAAGTCCACTTTGGAGATAGGTGGGTTTTATAACTTTTTTATGCTGTTCCTTTCCAATTTAGAATAACTTGTCCGTGGGAGATTTACTGCATCAAATGGCAAGGCTGAGACTGCTGTTTCAAATGCCCAAGAAAAGGAGTGTCCCTCAGATTTCTTTCCCGGTGCTCCTGGTTTTAAGTCACACCAGTCTTAGTGAGTGCAGAGATGGTCCTGGGCGTGGCCAGGTGTCCTGGGAGCTTTACAGGCAGCTGCAGGTTTATAGGGAGGAGGTGAAGGTGGTAGGACAGAGGGACAGATCTTCATTTGGCCAAGAGGAAAGTCAAACTGGGAAGATTCCAATATTGGAATCTCCACCTTGATGCTGTGCCTGTGCTCATGTCTTAATTTCTTCAGGAATAATTACACTTGGCTCCACTTTGTCTTACAGTTCATACAGATGGAGAATGTAAAAAAATGGTGATGTAACGTCTCCATTAAAAATATCTGTCCGCTTCCTCCTCCAGCCCATGGGTCAGAGGGAGCCTTGGAAAAAAGGACATTCCTCCTGCCTCTGTCTGATTTCTGCCTTGATAGGGCTCAGACCAATGTTGCTTCAATTAATTCATTTTCTTTTATAGCATATGTTTCAGAGCACTTCAAAAGCTGCATTCTCTAATCTTTGGGAGATCAGCATGAGTCAGAAGCATCTGCAGGAAGAGCAGGAAGGTGCCTGAGCTGTTTTCCAGAACAAGCAGCGAGCATGCTCCTGTCAGGGAGAGCAGAGCTCTGGCAGGGGTAACTCAGGCAGCAGCTGGGGCTTTAGGAGGAGGTTGTGCTGAGCTCAGCAGAGCTGCTGGCCATGCTGCTCTCCTCATCTGCTGTGAGCTGCTGCCTTAGAGATGTTCAGACAAAGTGACTTCAGTACTGCTGCCCTCCCTTGGATCACAGAACCATGGAATTATCAAATGGTTTGGGTTGGAAGGGACCTTAAAGATCACCTCGTTCCAACCCTCCTGCCATGGGCCAGGACACCTTCCACTATCCCAGGTTCCTCCAAGCCCCATCTGGTCTGGCCTGGAACACTGCCAGGGATGGGGCAGCCACAGCTTCTCTGGGCGACCTGTGCCATGGCCTGCCCACCCTCACACCCAAGAACTTCTTCCTAACATCCCATCTAAGCCTTTTCTCTTTCAGCTTAAGGCCACTGGGATTTTTGTTGGGATTTTTCTGGGAGGGAAAGACAGGACACACCTTTGATTCAGGTAGGTGCAAAGAGATTTTAAGAATCTTGCAAGAAACCTCACATGCAGCAGAATGGCCACGTTGGATGGGGCCCTGGGCAACCTGGTCTAGTGGGAGGTGTCCCTGCCCATGGCAGGGGGTTGGAGATGATCTTTAAGGTTCAACATGAACCATTTATGATTCTATGTGTGCTACAAAGCCAGGGTTAACAGGGGAGCACTACATCCCTTCATCCCCAATTCATCCATGCCTGGACTTGCTACATCAAACCAAATCAAAGGATGGATCTGCAAACCTAAATCATCTCAGTTCTCACTTTCCTGTCATTATCATCGTCACTGTTAACTTGTTTTACAGCAGAGCCCAGAGGCACCAGTCATGGATCTGCCCTGGCTAGAAGAGTTCATGCCGCAGACAAAGGGATGGGTCCTGCCCCGTGTGGGCGCAACAGGCAAATTCCGGGAGCTTCGGCCAAACAAAGAGGCAGCATCACGGGTGCCACGAGCCCTGTGTTTTCACAGCATTTCTGTTCCTGCACCTGATCCCAAATGCAGCCATCAGCAAAGCCTGGGGCCGCTCCGTGCCCAAAGGGCCACACCACACAGTATGAGGTGTCCAGTGACGGGAAACCCTTCTGTCAAGGGCTGGGGAGGGAGAGGGTGAACGCTGCCCTCCATCAGCACCGAGTGTCCCAGCAGCTGAAATATTTCAGTAATTAAAGCTTTAGCTAGGGCTGACAGTGCTTGCCCACGGTGGTGGCACACAGGGCTGTGTCCGAGTGGTCGCAGGCGGCTGTGGCTGCTGCAGGTGTAGCTGCCGCCAGCCCCGCTGCCGTGCTCGGGGTTTTACACGCCCCGAGCCTGCTGTCACTCGCCAGAGAGCCTGCAGGCAGCTCTGCGGGTCACCTGGGGCTGGAGGCGGGGAGCGCTAATGCCCTTTGTTCCCCCGGTGAATTCCATTTCCCTCCCCTTTGTGCCGTGCCGCTGGTCAGTGTAACGCTACACCCAGGGCAGCAGGCTGGGACAAAGCGCTTCGGGGCAGGCTGGCAAATTGCAATCCTTCACTTGTGAATGGGGACGGCACCAGGGATGGGCTGGAGCGATGCACCTGGTGTCAGTAATTACGGGCTTGAAATGGGGGGAAAGGGCTGAAGGCAAGAGAGAGGCCGGGTGATTGTTGTGGATGGCAAAGGAAGGACTTTTCCTGCGGGAAGAACAAATGCACTGCTCAGGAGTCTGCTGGTGATGGAATAATTAATCTTTCCTCTTTCCCTCCTCGTTCTTTCCTTGACTTTTGGGGAGTTTTGTTCATCCTCTGCTGCCTCCCCCTTTTGCTTGCATTCCCAGAACAATAACTGGAGGTAGGGGCTGCCTCAGGAAAGGAACCCTGCAGCGGCTTATTCCAACCGAGAATCTATTTTAAATAACTTGTGCCCTAGTTTTTTCCAAGACCCCTTTGATCTGCAAACTGTCTTTTAAATGACTGAAGCAGGAATTTGCTTTACCAGCCACCCAAGCTGGATTTCTTGGACCTGCAGCAGCTCTGTGGCACTGAACTAATGCTGTAAGTGATGGTGGTGAGTCTCTGCTTACCAGAGATGTGCAATGCAACTGAGCTTACTGGTCTCTTTTGGCAATTCTTTGTGCTTTCTGCCGCTGCAGGAATCAAACAAGCTCATGTGGGTGAAACATGAAATAGAGAAACATCTTTTACTGGGAGAGCAACAGGGTGCCCTTCCTTTTGAGAAGGAAAGGAGGGTAGGATTTCTAGGGGTCTCTGCATAAGCACTGGGGTGTGGGAATGTCTGTGCAGACAAATGTTCATCCCAGTTCCATCTCTCCTCCCCACACAGGTGACAAGAATCTTGGAATCAGGGAAAGGTTTGGGTTGGAAGGGCCCTTAAAGAGCCCTTTAAAAATTCTTCCCTTTGAAGGTGATAAGGCCCTGGCACAGGTTGCCCAGAGAAGCTGTGGCTGCCCCATCCCTGGGAGTGTCCAAGGCCAGACTGGATAGGGCCTGGTCTAGTGGAAGGTGTCCCTGTCCATGGCAGGAGTTGGAACGAGATGATGGAATCATCCACAGCTTCTCTGGGCAGCCTGTGCCAGGGCCTTATCACCCTCAAAGGGAAGAATTTTTTCCTAACATCCCATCTAACCCTGTCCTCTGGCAGTTTAAACCATTCTCCCTTGTCCTACCCTGCCATGCCTTTGTAAACAATCCCTCTCCTGCTCTCCTGGAGCCCATTTAGGCACTGGAAGGGGCTTTAAGGTCTCCCTGGAACCCTTTGTTCTCTGGGCTGAACAGTCCCAGCTCTCTCAGCCTGTCTCCACAGTGGAGGAGCTCCAGCCCTTGGATCAGCTCCGTGGCCTCCCTGGACCATGATGTCCCTGTACTCCCTGTTCTCCAGTCCTGGGAGTTGTGCTGCAGTGAGTTACCCCTCTTCTTCCCAAATGTTGTTTTCAATCATACCAACTCAATAATATATGTACTGAAACAGAAACTATTGATCCTTGGACAACAATCCTGCATTTCCAGAAGAGACCATGAAGAGTTGTTAGTTCACTTCCATGCTACTTCCAGACACAATGATCCAGGGAAAGACACCCTGAGGCCAAACACACAAAGCCTCGGTTGGCTGGAATAGTGGAAGGGCTGGTAAACAAGTCTCCCTGCTTGGATCTCGGGGAAATCTGCTGTGTGCTGCTGCTTTTCAAGGTGAATTTTTTGACCCTGAAATGAACATGATAGAACAGGCATTGTGGAGATAAGGCTAATGATGGGAGGTTACTCAGCCCTTTAAGAGGGATTATTTATAACCCCTTAAAGCACAGAAAGATAAACTCTGAAACAAACCCCTTAATTTTTAGCTTGTCTTCTTTTCTTCATGTGCCTTGCTTTCCAAATTTTATCATAAAACACCAGAATAACAATAGTCAGTGTACATTTTACCACTGCATGTGGGGTTTTTTTAAATTCATCTCTTTATCTATTATAGTTCTTCCCTCTCCCTTCCCCCTTCCCTTCTCCCTCAATAATCACCATAACTCAAGGGGAAAAAGTCAGGATTCTGGCAAAACCTGTTTCTGACTGAACAAGCGAAATCCTGCCCCCGCTGACACCACAAGCACATTCGATTTGCCCTTCCTGGGGCCAGAGTTCCAGCTCTTATTTTTGTTGATCATTTCGGAGCAGGCATCAGGGAAGAAAAGAGGAAAAAAGGAATTCAATTAAGAAGGACCTCTTGCCCCAGAGCAGGTGTAAGAGCATACACAGGCTGAGGACTGGAGTTAAGCAGCGAGAGCAGCTAAACACGAGCCACCCGCGGATGCTTTTATTCATTGTGACACGTCCACCTCCACAAAGCTTATTCCAAAAAAAGAGACAAAATAAGCCCCCTTTAAAAGCATTTCATTGCTTTGCATGTTTTAAAAAGTCTGGGAGAGCAGAGGGGCTGGGGGAAACCTGGCCATTTCCGCGCTCCCGATGTTATTTAGCTCTTGTCATGCTCTGTTTCTTCGCGTGGCCATTAGGAGCGGCTAATGCGGCACCACAGCGCCGAGCAGGGCTCTCCCTGGGGCTGGGGATCTCATGTCAGGAGGACACGATCCAGTTCACGTTCAGATGGATACATTAAATCCTTTCACTCTGTGCCTTGTCAGGAGTAGCCGATCTCCCTGCGCGGAGAACGCCCCAGCCCATAAACAGCAGTTTTATGTGCTCGTTGATACAGAATAGGTTGTCACTAAACCTTTCAGGCATTGTTGTCAAGGTCAATAATACTGATCTATTTTAGCACAACAGGGGGGTAAGAAGGGGGATTCTGTCAAGATATGACCTTTAAAAGACCTCGTCTTCGGAGAATCAAAATTTAAAAAAAAAACCAATTTGTGAGAAGGATGTTATTTTGGTACCTTTGGGCTTATCTGAGCTGGGAGTAATTATCCATGTTAGCAAGAGAACAGCTTGAGAAATTGCATGATCCATCCAGTAAGGCAACCAGGGCACTAATTTGGTGAGTTCACCTAAGGATGTTTAAACTTCGTTTTTCCAGTGGTCATTTTTAGCAACATTCATAGAATCATTGAGTAATTAAGGTTGGAAAAGACCTTTGAAATTATTGAGTCCAACCATCCAGTTGTTAACACACCACAACCCCCTTCACCACAAAACCATGTCCCCACATGCCACATCCACATGCTTCTTGAGCCCTCCCAGGGATGGTGACTCCACCACTGTCCTGGAAAGCCTGTTCCATTGCCTGACTTCCTTTTCAGTCATGAAATTGTTACTAATATGTATTTTAAACCTCTCCTGGTGCCAGCTGAGGCCTCTTCTTCTCCTCCTGTCCCTGGTTACCTTTTCCTTAGTAGGATACAGAGGTGGCACATCCAGCCACCCTCGCCCTTCCCTCCTGCCCCAGGTTACCCTACAATTGTGTTCTGCAGGTTTTAAACCAACAAGCTGGTCTTCACAGCAAGGGTTGTGCCTGTCCTGCGCAGCCCCTGGGTCTCAAGTGGTGACATGAAGCACTTGGTGGGGTCACACAGGTGTCTGCAAGTTGGACAAAATCTTCAGCCACAGAGGAGGTAGAGCAGGGGCAAGGTCAGGAGCTGGGCTTTGATGTTCCTCGTGGGTCCCTTCCCATTCAGGGTACTCCGATTCTGTGACTCTATGAGATATGGATCAGAACATGACTTTACAACCTTTTTTTAGGCACATGCTTGTTTCATCACTGCTTTTCCTCCCTTTAGCAGAAGGACAGTTGGGGATGGGTTACACGTCTTGAATCACTTAGCAGTGAACCATTGGTTAACTCACACATCCAGGACCTACAAATATTACCAGCAAAAAGACCTGATATGCAATATTACCAGGTTGGTTACCCTTACCTGGGGAGACCTGTAGGTAAGAGGGAAACAAGCCTGTAGAACAAGCAGTTTTTCCAGCCAGCAGAAATAAGTCATTGCCTACTTTGCTCCAGGGAGCTGATTTTTCATGTGCCGCCAACACTGGCTTTTTCGCTTGACTTCATCTGTGTTGTGGCATATGCAGCCAGCCCTTCTCCCTTCCTCTGTGTTACATTTATTTTAGGCCAGTATAAATACATGTCTGAAAATCCTGAGAGAAGAGAGTCTAAAGGTGCTTTGTGCGTTGTCTGAAAAACCTGGGTTCGTGTCATGTGCTCAGAGCTGCCATCCTGCAGCCTGCAAGCAGAAATCCCACCTGTCCTAGGATGCAGTATCTACCTCAACCGCAGCCCACTCCATTTGCCTTGGCTGCTCTCTTCCAGTCTCATCCTCAGCAGCAGCAGTGGCAATCACTGTCCTGTGTCTCCAGTGACCAGACAGGGGATTAAAGTGACTGTTCTCAGAAGTTCATGTGTGAGAAGTTTCCCAAAGAGACAGCACATCATACTTTTAACTGACTTTAAATGCGAGTGCTGGCGCTTCAGACGTGCTGGCAGAATCCATCTAGCAGGTGATGGAAGTTCCTTTCACCATCCCAGTGCAGTGTTACTGGGAGCAGCTGTACCTCTGTGTCATCTGCACACAAACGGAGAGAGTTTTGTCTGAACAGTTCCCCTCGTTCGGGCTGTCCCGAGGCCTCCATCGAAAGTCAGATGGGGAGCGACTGAGCATGGAACTCCCTCACAGTGTGAAAGTTTAGCCACGTAAAAAGGGAGTTTTAGCCATCATTTTACCTGGAAGTTATCCATTTCCTGCCAGTTCTAGCAGAGATCAGGTGTGGCAACTATTTGATTCCTGCTCAGATGACAGGACCTTTGGGAGACTAAAGGTGGTGAGGATCTTCCCTGTTGTATGAGGAGCAAAGTCTTACTTTGACAGAGTTCTCTGGGGTGAAGAATTCCCTTCCACTTCCCCATATAATGGTGTAATTGGGAGATACTATGTAGGGCTCTGTCTATTGAGAAATTTGTCTTTTTGCATAGTTAAGCAGTACCGAATGTTTCCAGCAAGAAACTGGCTTGGAAATCCCCGTGCCATCCCTGAATCTGAGGCTGAAATGAATTTCCATCTCAAGTCCTTTGCTCTTGGTCACTTAAACACCTCCTGGAGAAGCCAGACTCAAACCCATTGCTACTGATGCTTTACAGCTCTTCAGCTTGGTCTCATCCCAGCAAAAAATCCCTGGCCCAGGACTGTCCCATGCAAGGTTCAGTTCTGGGCCGTCCTGTGAAATTCCTCTGTCTTACCTTTTGGAGCAGGGCAATGACAGCATTCAATTGGAAAGTATTTCTTGGGTCACTGAGCTAAACTTTCCACCATGGGGACCCAAGTCCTGTAATCCCTTTGACAGGCAAAGGCATACACAAGGAGTGCAGTGGCTTTTAGTCTCGTTGGATTATCTCCTGGAGTGTAAATGCACAGACACAGAAATGAATGACTCACTCAGAGCAGTGAGTAAGCACAAGATAGCAATATTTCCATAGCTTGGGGAAGTCCAGACTGTGTGTGCTGTTTGGTGTCAGCTGAGATGAAAAATGGTGGGTTCAGCTAAAATACACCTGCACAGAAACATGGCTTTTCATAAAGCAGGCAAACACATGCAGTGCTGCCTAACAGAAATATTCCATCAGCCCCATGCATTATACTTTCAAAAGAGGGACCATATGTACAATTATATGATAAAGTTTAAGAGAGTCTGTGAGCTCTGCCAGTGTCCTGAACCATGAAAGCTGCAGATATTTATAAATGTCAGCAAGATCTCCAGTGAAACCGTCACATTGGTATTTACTTCAGGACTTCATTACTATTTATTAATGTGTAAGATCATAGATTTGAAAGTATAAATAGATGGAGGAATTTTCTGTGGACAGCACAGGCATGATTTGGAATATATGCGTCTGGGAGGCAAGTGGAATATCTGATGCATAGGAAACATTAAACAAAGGCTTTTTCTTGGAAATCTTTTTATACGCTCTAGTTCAGTTTATATTTCCACCATCACAAGCAAGGCCCAAGCACAGGCAAGGAGGAATTACATAACTTTTGTTTATATTTGCGTTATTTTAGTTGATGCATTTAGAACAGCTTGATTAATTAATCATGACTCATGGTCCAATTCACAAAACTTTGTCGGCCAGTTTGTATCCCTGCAGTTTACAGAACCTAAAACGTGATGCACTTACACTTGGGACACTCAGCAAGTCCTCTCTGTGCTGAACTAACCTGTGCCCTGAAACACCTGCTCACAGAGGGCTCTGAACCAGGAATTCAGTGGCAGAAAAGGAATTACCTTACGTTTATGCAAGATGAAAAATTCGCCTTGTCTGGGGAGCTGCTGCCTGACTGCTGTCTCCTCCCTGCCCCATGTACGTTAAAAAAACCCAGGGTGATGGTTGTGTCACTGAGAAAATTGCACTTCAGATCTATATATGCTTGAGTGCATTTGGGTGTATTGTTGGGTTTTTTTAATGATATCTTCTGCAAATTTTCTTAAATCAAAAGAAAAATTCCAGTAGCATTGATCTCAGATCCAAAATTATCCTTGCCTCTTTTTCTTCTGCTACTCGTTACCCACAGGTTTCTAAAGGGATGTTTTCTTACTTCCCTGGAATTTCTACCTTAGCCACTGGTGTGCATCAGTCCTTCAGATGATCTGTCCCCAGAAGTAAATAAGGTTCAGCTTCAAAAAGTGCAAGAGAACTTGTCATTTTTCTCTCCAGGTTTCCAGCTGCTTTAGCTCCTTCAGATTATCTCCCTGACCTTGCTGTCAATTCTCATGAATTCTCCAGGGCCCCACGAGCAGCAGCAGCCTGTGACATTGCAGCACAGTGTCACAGCAGCCCCCGCCCCCACGCCAGACCCTGCCTGCCTTCCTATGCCACCATTCCCATTGCAGAAGTCTCCTGGAGCAGCAGAAGGCTGTGAGCAGCTGGGCACTGCCACACCACGGGTTCTGGGGGTGGTCATCCTTTTCAGCTTCCCATCCCACGGCATGGCAGCCTGTGATGGATGGTGTCAGCTCATAATCATCTGCACCTCTCAGAAGGGGCAGAAATTCTGCACACAGAGCTCCTCTTGGTTTGCCATGCTCAGCAGGTCTCAGCAACCTGTTCATCAACACTGATCTTCTCTAGACAAGGGCTACCCTTTTGCAGTCACCAGAGACAGCCCTCAGCCATTAAATTAGAATCACAGACTCAAAGGGTTTGAGTTGGAAGGGACTTTAAAGACCCTTTTGTTCCAACCCCCTGCCATGGGCAGGGACACCTTCCACTATCCCACGTTGCTTCAAGTCCCATCCAGCCTGGCCTGGAACACTGCCAGGAATGGGGCAGCCACAGCTTCTGTGGGCAGCCTAGTGGAAGGTGTCCCTGCCCATGGCAGGGGATGGAATGAGATAATATTTTAAGGTCCTTTCCAACCCATACCCTTCTATCATTGTGACACATAACTCTGAGCACCAGAGCTCAGCAGGGTCTCCCAGTAAAAGAGGGAGAAAGATTCAGCTTCAAAATGTCTTGGCCAAGATGTGTATCTAATGAGTAAACAAGTAATCATTGGTTCAAGTATTTTGGAAAGCTGTGAATCACATTGATGCAACTATGCTGTTCATAAAAGCCATTTTGCCATTAATAATATTAAACATTTTGATTTCTGTGAGAATTTTTCAGTTTATGTTTCCTTAATTTTAAGGGAAATTGCATCAAGGAACTTCAAAGAAAACAAAGGTTTCCCGTTTCAAGTTAAGCACAAGAGTAAATTAAAACTACAAATTGTATTTGCAGCTTAAAGAAACCCTGACTTTCTATAAATGCAAGCTGTAATCTCAGTGGATGGAGGGGATGGGAAGAGGATCAGGCCCTAATTCTCCTCTGGTCCAAGACCAGCAGTGCAGGGGCTGAGCAGGAGTAGCTCCATCAGCTTCCCACAGGACAGCTATCTACAGTACCTGGCCCATGGGTGATGAAGTCAAGCATGATTTAAGAAGGTGATGGTGGTGGAGGGAGATATTTGGGGGCTGGGGTTGTGCAGCAGCAGAAGGAAGAATGGATGCTCTAATCTGGAGGTGAAAGGAGAGGCTGGATTGCGAGGGGTGTTTGAAGAACAAAGCACCACAGAGGTCAGGGGAGCAGTAGAGTGTAATCATTTAATTGTACATTATCATCACATCCATCTCAGGCTGTTGTTCTGACTCAGCTGGAACGTGAGTGCTCTCCAGGGCCTGTGTATAACACAGGTTATGGTGCTCTGCAGCTATTAGTATGTACAGTTATTAATATTTGCTTTTTTTTCCCATTATGAATGGGTAATAAAGCATGTTCATTGCTCTAACCACTACAAACCCAAGTGTGAGCTCTTCCCTGAGATCAGTAGTGCTGTCTGCAAGTGACAGGTGACTTTGTGTTGACCTTGGGCTTGGGACAAGCATTTCACTGCAAAAGATGTATCCAAGAGGTAAACGATGGGAATGCTGCTGCAAAGCTTGTTCTGAGCTGTCAGGTTTCCACCAAGCGACAAAGTTTCTATGTACCCTTTTTAAATTTTTAAGAACAAAATAAATGGAAAAATACTGTAATGTGGGCGTGTTGCCTTGTCTCAAATTGTATTGAGTGCAAATATCTTAAATATGGAGCTGTAAATAGGGTCACGGCACACAGCAAAGAGACTGTGGAGTGTTTAACATGCTACTTTATTCAAATCAGCAAGTCCCATTAGAGTGCATTACCATAATGTCTTCCGTCAGAGCCTTCCCTCCTTGTGTTGGCTCAGACACTCCTGCTGTTGGCAGGAGGTATTAAGGGCTCTCTCTCAGTGAAAGGTACCATCGGCATCAATTATTTCCATTTCAGCTGTGCGGGGGTGGGGCTCAGCCACTGCTCACAGCGTTCAGGCCCTGATGGCTCTGAAACCCAGACCATAAAAGGTGAAACACTTACCAGTCACCTCTTCCAGCTGTTGCCACAGCAGTCCTGAACCATAAAAGATCATTTTGCCTGTAGGTGTTGTGTTTAACCGCAAGCAGAGGAAATGCATCACTTGCCAAAGACGCTTTTGTGGCTGATTATAATCAAGAGCTTTGACGTGGGGTGAGAACCAGGAGGCAAAACGGAGAAAGATCAGACGTGACCTTCACCTGCACTGAATTTATCCATGTTGCCAACCAAACGCAGACAGATTTTGGTTTAGTGATTAATGTTTGGGGGCATTTTTATCTTTTCTTTTTTTTTCACAAGTAAGCAATGGGAAGCATCTTAAAAGGCCTGAATTTTGGGAGGGGGGTCATAAAAAGCCACATCCCTGTGTTGTCTTACCACCTCCAAAAGCTCCAGCTGCTGCAGAGAACCTTTTATCAGAAGGGTATTACAACAAATATAAGTATGTCCAAACATACAATCCTAAAGCAAAAATCATCCCAGGTTTTCCCCAACTTTGAATAAATGACATGATTGTGGTTGCTTAAGTAATAGCTTCTGACAATAAAATCCTGATGCTCATATTCGAAGTGGTTTCAATATCAGCTTTCACTGTCAAGCTGATATTACTAAATGAGGCAGAAAAGCATTATTTATGCATAAAAATGAAAAGTAACACCAAATTTGCTTCAGTTTCCAACAATCTCAGAAATTTTCAGCCATTAAGATGCTGCCTCTTCCAAAGTATGTGTGCTATTATACCATAGCCACAAACTGGAAGATCAGATTTCTCTCTCTGAGTGGAAATCAGTCCTTTTGCACAGCTCTGTAGCAGGTGTGGGCAGATTGATTTATCCTGTGCAGCTTTGAAATTCAAGTGAAATTGCAAACCCTATAGTCATCTTTCTAACATATGCTTCCTATCCAGTTGGCACATACTGTATCCTGTTAATTAAACACTGGGGATTAAAGAAGTGGACCTGTTGGAGCAAACCCAGAGGAGGCCATGAAGATGCACAGAGGGCTGGAGGCCCTTTGCTCTGCAGACAGGCTGAGAGAGCTGGGGATGTTCAGCCTGGAGAAGAGAAGGCTCTGGAGAGACCTTAAAGACCCTTCCAGTCCCTAAAGGGGCTCCAAGAGAGCTGGAGCGACTTTGGACAAGGGATGGAGTGACAGGACAAGGGGTGAATGGCTTCAAACTGATAGAGGGCAGAGGTAGATTATATTTTAGGAAGAAATTCTTCCCTGTGAGGCTGCTGAGTCCCTGACATAAGTTGCCCAGGGAAGCTTTGGCTGCCCCATCCCTGGAAGTGTCCAAGGCCAGGTTGGATGGGGCTTGGAGCAACCTGGTCTAGTGGAAGGCGTCCCTGCCCATGGCAGAGGGTTGGAACCAGATGATCTCTAATGCTTCTTCTAACCCAAACTATTCTCTCATTTTCTGAGTCTATGAAGAAGCCACATTTTTCAGAAGCTGAGATTAGAGCAGGATGGGTTTAAATCAAAAGATTTTTATTTCTATTATTGTAATCAAATATATGGCTTTTGAAGCTGAAATCCATTTCCTCCCATTATTGTGTGCAATGTTGCTACAAAAAGCAAAGACGAGCAGTGCAGATGGGCTCCTATTAATAGCAGCTCGCCTGCAGCATCCCGGGGAAGCTGGGGTGGCTTCGTCTGGAGGGATTTCCAAAGGAATCGTTGCAAGCTGCAAAACTCAACACAAGAGGGCTCCAGCTCCTTTTGTCAGGGAAAAAAAAGACGCAGCTGGTGAGAGGAGCACAGCGAGGCTGGGAGGAGCAGTCCTTGCCGGGGCAGTGCTGGAGCGCGGTGGTGAGGAGCCGCACGGAGCCGCCGGCAGGAGATGCCCGGTCCGTGCCTGGCTCCCCGCTCCCCCGGGGATGGGAGCAGGAACACCTGGAACAACCGCAGCGTGAAAGCATCTCTGAGGCTGAGCGAAAGCGTGCGGCGTTTGAAAGCCTCAGGTTTTGTGCTCCAGCACCGGAGAGGTCAAGGGAAGTTCGCCCCGGCTGCTCCAGCTCTGCAGCCTGGCTCAGCTCCGTGTCCTCCCCGCACACCAGTCCCAAGCCATGGGTGCGCTGTCCCAGGGCAGGACAGCGGATGGCTTTGAGGCTCTCTGGAACCAGGCTCCCAGCTCAGGAAGACACAGAAGCCCTCTGTCAAACTGGGGGTGCTGGTCAGCAGTGGCTGAACGTGAGCTCAGGTGTGCCCAGGTGCAAGAAGGCCACTGGCACCTGGCCTGTGTCGGGAATAGTGTGGCAGCAGGGACAGGGCAGTGCCCGTCCCTCTGTGCTGGGCACTGGTGAGGCCACACCTGGAATCCTCTGTTCAGTTTTGGGCCCCTCAGTACAAGAGCGACACTGAGGGGCTGGATCATGTCCAGAGAAGGGAACAGAGCTGGGGAAGGGTCTGGAGCATCAGGAGAAACGGAGGGATGTGGGGGAGCTCAGCCTGGAGAAAAGGAGGCTCAGGGGGGACCTTCTGGCTCTGCACAACTCCCTGACAGGAGGGGGCAGCCAGGGGGTGATCGGGCTCTGCTCCCAGGGAACAAGGGACAGGACAAGAGGAAATGGCCTCAAGTTGTGCCAGGGAAATTTTACTTTGGATATTAGGACTAATTTTTTTCATAAAAGGGTTTGTCAAGCACTGGCACAGGCTGCCCAGGGCAGTGGTGGAGTCAACATCCCTGGAAGGATTTAAAAAACTGTGTGGATGTGGCACTTGGGGACCACATGGTTTAGTGGTGGCAATGCTGGGTTAATGCTGGGTTCAATGATCTTAGAGGTCTTTCCCAACCAAAACAATTCTGCAGTTCTGTGATGCTGTATTTACTAGAGTGGACTTCAGAGGAAGCAAGGAAAGACATTGTCATCCGTGTCTGAAAATAGCCCACAACAGAAGGAAGGAAACGGTTTCTGCTGCTCATCTCTCATTTCCCCGTGGAAAATTTTATTCCACATTCATTTCAAGGTAAATCTGCTTTCTGGAGGAGATATTTAGAGCCTTCCACTTTTCTGTGCTGTAAAGCATTTGAACTAAATGTTTTGCTTGATACCAGCATTTAAACTATTTCCTTTTTGGTGGGTTTCTAGCCTGTGTGCCCAGGACGAGAAACATCCCATGGAAGCGCTGCATTCCAGACAGGCAGCTCAATGCATCCAGTGTGGGGAAAAAAAGCATTTTCCTCTGTGTTTGCTGGCAGCTGACAATTATCAGCAAAAGATTTGGTTGGGCTAAAAACTGTAGTGAGCTGGAATTAAATCATACAGCACTTTATTTACAGGCCACGAGAGTATGATCAGGCTGGATGTGAGCAGGTATGATAATAATAATAATAATAATAATAAAATACCTAATAGAATTAGATATTTGAAGCACTGCATGAAACATAGCCATGGTACATCTAAGGACACATAGCTGGACTCGTGCTCACTGTTGTATTTGAGGCAACACAGATTTTAAATACTTTTTGAATATTCTCAACCATGAGGAAAGCCCCAGTTCCACTTGTATTTGAATGAGCTGCTAAGGAATCATCTTCCTGCATTTAACAGAGCTTTCCAAACCCTTCGCTGTGCCTCTGACCCTTTAGTGCACAGAAAAACACAGAGGAGTGGTGGGGAGGGCTGAGGGAAGGGCATTTCCCCCCAGATGCATCCCCCTGATATGATTCAATGTACAGATGAGTGTTGGCACAAGGCAGTGGATATTCTCGGGATTTTAACATGCTTTTTACAAGGAGGTAACCCCCATGTCTCTGGTGGGAGGGATGATGTGCACTTAGCAGGTTGCTGGTATTATGACATGGACATGTACACATGAAGCTTGCATGGCTGAGCGTGTTATGTCACAGGCCATCTCCTCAGCTGTGCAAGCAACTGCAGAGCCACTTCACCGTCAGACCCATTAGCACTTCATGCCTTAAGAGCTTAATCTTGCAACCCTTCCTACAGCTAGTAGCCCTTACTCATGTGAGTAAGCAGATCTTCCACTTCAGCCCTTGTAGCCTGTAAGCTGCTCCCTGTTTCTAGAAAATCCTCAGTGCCAGGAGGCTTTCCAGCTGTAGTGTTGCTGCTGTCGTGTTCTTTACAACTATAATATTTATTCCCTAAAAGCTGCCTCAATCCCATCCACTCTGGCTGGGCTCTTCAATGGAGATGGTGGCACGGAGCCTGTTGGCTTCGGTCCTGTGGGCTCAGGGGCTTTATCTAAGGAGCTGCATCCTGCAAAGTAATGAACATCCTTGTCATGTCCAGGCAGGGGCTAAAGCATGGGCCAAAAGGGGAATCACAAACAGGGACTCCAGTGCCTCTCCCTGAAAATCGCTCCCATGAGGAATTCCTGCAGACAGTTCAGTATTGTCCATGCTTAGCTCTGGTCATCAATAATTTGCAGGGTTTCATAGCACAGCTTATGAACCTTCTCAGTTTAGGGGCAGTCCCAGCCCATTAAATAGCACCTCTGTATAAACCACATGCTCCAACCCTCTGAAAATGCAGATTCTTAGTGAAATTCAGCTTTAGAAAATGCAGGTGTTACAACACCTGTTTTTACTCAGGCAGCACATTAATGCAATTAACTTCCCAAAGCCTTACTCCTATGGGGATGAGTGTGCACAGGAGCTGTGAGCAACAAGTACCTCTTTTTTTTCTGGTGTCAGAATTAGGAGACAAAAAAAGTTCTGTGGGTGGTCCACAGGGAAGGGAGAAATCTCTTCCTTTCTTTTTCTTCTCCCTCCTCCACAAACAAGTAGTAAAGAATATGCTGCCTTCAGCAGGCAGAATGTCCCTATTTGCTTTTAATTGCACCTTTCAGCAAATTTACCAACAGCTCCTTTGCCATTTATTTGCCAGGGGCTGGGGTGTGAAAGGTGGCTATCCAAAGTGTGCTCTGGGAGGGTGGTGGTATCCAGCCCTGGGGTTTGTTTGATTACATCCCTGCCAGGTCTAAGAGGGATGTTTTAGCCCTGGAATGAAAATAAAGCCAGGAAGTCATATGAGGTTTTGTTTTCTTGGTTCTTAGAGAAAGCAGCTGCCCACATTTGGTTGGGTTTGAAGGGAATTGAGTGTTTTGTGCCTGCAATACAAGGTCACAGGTTCACAGACCTTTATGTTAAATGGATGCCTTCCCATCCGCAGCCATCCAGACAGGTATCAGGGATCACACCAGTGTAATTCCCAGTGCCAGCCCCTTCAGCTGTCCCCTAGAGCTGGCTCCCCACTGGAGCACACTGCTGGATGACCTGGGGACCGTGGGAAAAGGCTTTTTTGTGCTCTGCTATTTCAGAGTGTTCCCATGAACAGTGAATGTCTGTCCAAGCCCAGGCAGATTTTCGCTCTGTGTGACGAGAGGAGCAGCTGGCCCAGTGGTCAACCAGCGATGCTCTGTGGTTGGCACAGATGTGGATTGTGAGCAGAGATGGAGTTTCAGGAAGCTGGCTCATCCTTGGCTTTGCTGCAGGCTCCCTTTTTGGTCTGGCCCACTGCACAGAGGTACCTCTGCTGTCTCTGAGCATCAGGTACTCCAGGCTTCTCTGGGACATTTTGTCTGATCACTTCTTTAGAACAGGATGTGGGCAGATGGGAGAGGTTCATGCTTCCCCTTCTTGACCTCCTTCAATGTTCATCCCATCAGAGCAGCCAGAGGGGAGTGAGCCCCATCTTCCAATTCTGTAGCAGAAGCAGATCCAGAGCCCCACAGCTTGTCCTGGGCTGGGGACTCTGTGACACCCTGGACAGTGTGACACCCTGGAGATCCACTCTGCTTGCCTTGCTCACAGCCGGCAGAGGAAGAAAGCTCTGCCCTGCTCAGACATAACATTTAACCCTGTAAACCACGGCTGAGGGTGGGGGTTGGACCTTTAAAGGTCCCTTCCAACCCAAATTATTTAATGATTCTGTGAAACCCAACCTTATGAGAGTGGAACCTGTTCAGAGGCGTAGCTCAAGTCTGAAGTTTTTCTACACTTGAAGCAATTTCCATTAACTTTGCAACCATTTTGAAAGGGAATTTGCTGTTCCCTGCAGTGCTGGATTAGCAACACCCTCAGGATTTGTGCTCCCAGTGTGAATATGACTTGGACCACACCTAAAAAATTTATTTAAGAAAGTAGAAAAAGGTTGACAGGTTAAACTTAAAATTTTTTACCACCAGATCAGCTGGATCTTAGTGTTGAAAATGTTTCCAGGTGTGTATTTCTTCCTGGGAAAGTGAAGCAGGTACAAGTGTGACTTTAGCATATCTAGTCAGAGATCCAAGGTAGGTTCAGTGCCAAAAAAAGGTTTCAAGGGAACTGCACAGCCCCTGCCAATGCCTTCACTAAGACTGAGAGGGCATCTCTCAGTGAGCATTTCCAATAGAGCTCAAAGTCTAGGGGTGTCCTGGCAATCTCCCATCCTTCTGGAACATCACTACTATCCTTATCTGAGAGACAGCTTCTTAAAAACCCTTCCCTGCCTTCTTTTCATATTCCTCCAATCCTAAAAAATACAGCTTCCCTGGCCAAAATTTTATATATGCTGCAATTCCATTTTTAAAATGGTAAATTTAAAATACTTACAAATACAAGCTTACATTTTATACATACCTACTTTTTAATTGTGTTATGTTTTCAATACTTTTTTTTTTTTTTTCAATTTCTCCTGCTCTGGATGTGTGTTCAAATGTGTCATTTCCTCCCAAGGATTGTAATTTTTGCACTGCAGGCAAAGAAGCCTCAAAAGAATAAGGTTTTTTAGGCAAAATATCCAGGGGACAATATCTGCTTTCATAAAGCTCTGAACATGCTGTTTGCCATCTCCTAATCTTATTCCTGGTTTGTGGCTTTTTTTAATGCTGCTGGAGACTAACTTCTGGTGGCAAAGTCCTTGTACAGAAAAAAGTGAATATTTTAACCAATAGCCTGAAATCGCACATTCTTTCATTGAAAACAGTTAATTAGGAATTGAGCTCTGAAGTTAATTTCACCAAGGTCATTCCCTGTTCTATTGGGTCCAGTGACCCTGTCTTAAGTAATCACAGCATTAACATACAAGGTTATAGCTTTCTTTTCAGTTGATGACATAATCTCTTTAATTGGTGTCAGGAGGCCTGCTTATGAAAGAACCATGGAAAACACCTATAGACTATAATTTTACTTTCTCCATTCACAGAGCAAATGAAACAAGCCTTAAGAATGTACTAGAGGCTCATTACATCTCCCAGCCTGTCAACACAAAACCCCTCCGTTCCAGCCAAGGCATTAGGAATGATCAATTCTGTTTACTCCCAACTTCAGCCCGTGAACTATTAACCTTTTCAGCAAAACTGGTGAATAGTAAATGTCAGATAATCCTCTCTGAGAAAGTTAAGAGGGTAGATAATGCATTTTAATTGATTAAAACTTGCATGAACAAAAGTTTAAAATATCAACAGGAGAATCCCTCGCGATTCCTATTTTTGGTAGGACGTGATCCAACTATTCCGGGCTGACCCTGGTGTCCACTTTAATCTTAGCTTTTCTGAGAGAAAGCTTCTCTAAAAACTATACCTGAAAATTAATATCCTGCTTAGCAGAAATTCTGCTTTTAGGAGACAAGATCCCCTTTGCAGCTCATGTGCTCAGGCTGCCCAGGGCTAAGCCAGGGCAGGATTTCCACTGGTTGTTATTGGAGGTGGATTTTAACAAATACCCCTGCAGACCATATTTTAAAAGTGCCAGAAACTGAGTGGAAATACTTTTGTGTGTGTTCTTTTAATTTTTTGTTACTAGGAGTTACTGCTAAGGGGTTTTTTTTTTCTTTCTTTCTTCTTTTTTCTTTTTTTTCAGTAGTTTGGACTCTTACGTATTTTATGATTGATCCAGCTCCCTCACAGGGATTTTTCTTTGTCACCTCTATAAAATCTGTTGGAAGCACTCTCTGAATGACAGAGGGTCTTAAATTCTATAGTAACCAACACTATATTGTTTATGAAGAAAACAAGATGTATTTCCTCTGCACCACAATTATTCACACTTTTTTCTCCTCCCCCCCCCCCCCCCCTTTCATTCCTCTAAACCTTCTAATGTTTTGGGTTTTTATTTTTGGTATCTCTTGAGGGGGTTCACATAACCTCCTTTCCTACTGCTGCACATTACCTTCCAATCATTCCCAGCTTCTGAAACTCTCCCTTAAGTTCATATTTATCAGTTGAAATCAATTCTTGTATAATTATTATTTTCTGATTGAAAATAATTTTTTGTTTTGTTTAAAAAGGGGAGGAAAAAAATTGAAAACAATTTGATTGTTTTCAAAGGAACAATCCCTTTTAAGAGAGAGAACTTTAAAAAGAAAAGTCTATTTTTTCTTGGTTGTGGCTGAACAACACGTTCATGTCAGCCCTTCCCAATGCTTTAATTTGAACAGGCTGTGTTATATTGTGTTATATTAGAGCTTATATTAATCCTTCAGATCTTCGGAGCCATAGCTCTTACTATTCACAAAAAAAAAAGAAATAAAGAACATGGCTTGTTATTTGGTACACAAAATAATGCAAAAGACTGGCAAAAGCATTAATATGGAGGAGGAATTGTTAGACA
Source organism: Corvus cornix cornix (assembly GCF_000738735.6). Taxonomy (NCBI): domain Eukaryota; kingdom Metazoa; phylum Chordata; class Aves; order Passeriformes; family Corvidae; genus Corvus; species Corvus cornix. Next base: position 5,212,199 of record NC_046335.1, read on the forward strand.
GGTTTCAGAGAATGAGCTCAGCATTATCCAGCTGATACCAGCAAAGCTCTGTTCCACTGCTATCATTACTCTGTGAGATGATCCCAAAGGAAAGCCCACACCAGTTTCCACTGGCTCTGCCATGCCAAGCACAAAAAGCCCCCAAAATCTGGGTGTAAGTTATCAACTGAGATATGTCCATTGGCAATTTTTTCCCCAGCTTTCTGTGGCTCAGAGCAGCCTGGTATGGCAAGCTGGGCTCTATGGATGAAGACAGCAGGGGAATGGTTGGTTGCTTCAGCAGAGAAAAGTTGAAGACCACGTGAGCTGTGGCCAAATCTGTCCCTTTTCACAGGCAACAGGCACGTCCAGCAAGTGCCTGGGGGTGCTCAGCCCCTCAAAGGGAAGAGGTATTTGGGCAGGAATGGGGGTTGTAGGTACGAATGGGGAATGTGTTTTACATCCCTGGAAATACCCACTGGATAAACGATGGCCCTTGCCCATCACCCCTTCCCTCTCTAGAAGAGCAGAGGGTGGAAACAGCTGAGCTTGAGCAAAATCCAAGTGGGTTTGTTTTGCTGGGAGGAAGTTTTGTACCCGCCAGCCTTACTCTGGCCTGCTACAGTCTCCAAGTGATGCTGCTCCGTGTGCTTAATATTATAAATCGTACAATCACCTTTCCATTTTCTCTTAGCTGGGGAACCAAGGTGTTTTTTCAGTCTTTTGTGTAGCTTTTTGGAGGAGAAATTGCACTACTGCATTTCCTGGTGCACAGTCACCTCTCTTTTTTTAATGCTGTGGACCATAAGATGGGGACAAATTTTTAGCGGTGGTGGTTTTAAACTAAAAGAGGGTCAAGTGAGATTGAATATAAGGAAAAGGTTTTTACAGTGAGGATGGTAAAACACTGGCACAGGTTGCCCAGAGAAGCTGTGGCTGCCCCATCCCTGGAAGTGTTCCAGGCCAGGTTGGATGGGGCTCAGAGCAACCTGGTCTAGTGGAAGGTGGAAGAACTCCAGATGACTTTAGGCATTACCACTGATTCATCTGGAGTTGCACAGTTGCAGACTCAGCTGGTTGATGTCAGCAGAAAAGCTTGATGTGAGTTATTGTCATTTTCTGCACTTGTGCAGCTCCCAGGATGCTGATCCTTGGCTGTGTTAAGACGCTCTGCAGATTGGACAAGCTGCACCCACTTCCACCCCAAAGAGCTGCGTGTGCCAATGGGACTCAGACCCCCCTTCAGGGGCTTGTTTTCTTCTGCTGAGTTTGTTGTAGGTTTCTGTGTGAGCTCGATGGGGCTTTAGATTCTCTGCCATTACCTTCTCTCCTTCTGCTTCCTTCTCGACTCAGGATGAGACCTAACAATTAGTCTCAGGAAGGCACTGCTGGTCCAGCTCCCTCAGCTCTCCTGGTGGAGCAGCCACCCTGTGAGGAGCACTCACCCAAACTTCTGCCATGAGCCACAGTAGGGTTCCTTGTGTGAAAATTCTAGTCTTTTAAACTCACTCCCTTTTTTATTCTTTGTGTTTATATAATTATTATCTCAGAGCACAGTCCTAACATGGATGTGGAGGTAGGAATGTGTGTGTCTGGGGATGCACACTGGGAGTCAGAGTAGGTTTAGATTGGGTATTAGGGAGAAATTCTTGACTGTGAGGGTGGTGAGGCACTAGCACAGGTTGCCCAGAGAACTTGTGGCTGCCCCATCCTTGGGATAGTTCCATGCCAGCTTGGACAGGGCCTGGAGCAACCTGAGCTAGTGGGTGACATCCCTGCCCTTGGCAGGGGACTTGGAAAGAAACAATCCTTAAGATCCCTTCGAACTCAGACCATTCTGTGATTCTGTGATACTTGAGTTTGCTTAGAACTTACTGTATGGATTTGGGAATAAAACAACTCATTTTCTCAGACAGCGCAGCTCCTTTGTTAGCCAAAACAATTATAAAATACAATCTGCCCTCCTCACCTCAGCTTCCATTCAGAAGTAAGGCAGCTTCAACACAGAAACACTCCACAATTTTCTTATTTGTCTCCTCTTTTTTTCAAACTTGTTTAAGTCTTCAGGAGCCCGTCTTGCCCATTTGGCCACAAAATGCATGTGCATGCATGCGTGCGCGTGTGTGCTTCCAGTGAAAAGAAGGGAAAAAACCCACAGGTTTGAGTTTGTACAATGTTTGCCCCTTTTCCCAGCAGGGATGGGTTTTGAGAGCCAGGAGACAAAAAGCATGGCCTCAACAAGCTGAATTTAAAAAAGAACATCATTTTCGTTATGTAGTCAATCTCAATTACAAGCAAATGTTTTCTCTGTTGAGACTTTTCTCTTTTCAGAGCATTATGCAAGGCTCTTTTGTGGGTTGAGAGAAAGGATCAGTGGTCAATAGGGAGCAGAGTGTTGTGTACAGTGGATTTTTGTATCCTTTAGTCTACTACATAATGCGTTTTGTCAGGAGAACAGCCCAACATCCTGAGCAGATTTGCTGAATTAAAGAGCACAGCAGGGATAGGAAACTTGTTGCTAGGTGACTGACAACTGCTGCATGTCACTATCTCTGTGCCGGAGGTTACTCTTCCCTTTTCTTCCACCACTCAGTCTTGCCTTTTAATCTGCATCTATAATTAACTCTCTTAATGCCGTGCAGCCATTTCTCTCCCTTTTGCTTCACATGCTTCTCTCAACGTTATTTAATCTCAAACGGGAAGGATAAAAACTATTTAATTTTTGTGCTTCGTTTGGCGGGGAGAAGTTGGGCAGTTTGGGCGGCGCAGCGTCTCGTGGCGGGGCTGGGATGAGATGGCTCTTAAAAGGCATTTCAGGAGATGTATGCTCTTTGTTCATCTTAATGCTCAGTGAAACATTGCTGTGTTTACCATCCTCTCTAAAGCCTGTTTGTTTCAATTCATCTTAATTGAAACGTGATTGCTTTTAACTGTTTAGGTTTGGTGACCTTCCAAGCTCTTTCAATTGTGTATTTTGCAAAATAGATTTTCTTTATACGAGGCTCTTTCTTCAATGACTGGAAACCCAGGGCTGCATCTGGCCTAGATTTATAGTGGCAGAAGTCAACCAAACAGCAAGTGTTTACACTGCTTTTTTTTACTCTTAATTTTGCTCTTATTTTTCACCTGCTGATCAGCCATCAGTTGTGTTTGTGAAGGTCCATGTTGTTCCGAGGATGGATCTGTGTTTGAGAATTACACCCCCAGTTTACACCCATCAGTCACTGTAGAAACACATTTATTTTAATTTTAGTTTTTATTCCAACAGCTAATTCGAATACAGGGTATTTGATGAATGCTCTAATTGCAGATATGTGATTATTTGCTGGGGTTTTTTACTAAAAAAACAATGATAAGAAAATGTGTTCCACTGTTATTCCTTGCACTCTTTCAAACAGCACCTTTTTTCTTCATTTTCTGTGCATGTGTTTTGGGGAAGATAAATTCAGGAGTTCCAAGGAATTAAACCAACAAAAGCTCTTTTTTCTTCTCGCAGGTTTGCAATAAAGCTGCGATCATGGGAAGTGTGTACCTTAGACACTCTTTATACTGAAAATTAGACAGCAATTTAAGAAGAATAGCCAGGCAGATGGGAGAAGTGCTGCTGGTGAAAATAGGTGGCAGTTGTTGCTTCTGGGAGACTGTCCCCTCTTTGTCAGTGGAGGGCTCGACTTGAGCAATTTAAAGGAAAGGGAAAAAAAATCCCAAAGACTGTTAAGTAGCTGCTTCTAAGCAGGAGCTCTTTCCTCACCAGTGCAAAGGTTATACTGACACCAGGAACTGTAAATTCTATCAGTCTCTATCAGCTGCTCTGAAAAGGGTCTCCTCTGAGGGCAGCCCTGGTCACTGGGAGTGGGTGGATTAATGAGCACTACCTGATTAATGTCCATGAGGAAGATGTTTTTACAAGGGCACGGAGTGATAGGACAAGGGGAAACGGCTTTAAACAGGCAGAGGGCAGAGTTAGATTGGCTATTAGGAAGAAATTCTTCCCTGTGAGGCTGCTGAGGCCCTGGCACAGGTTGCCCACAGAAGCTGTGGCTGCCCCATCCCTGGAAGTGTTCCAGGCCAGGTTGGATGGGGCTTGGAGCAACCTGGGATGGTGGAAGGTTGCAGGGATCATCTGGCAGGGATCATCTAGATCCAACCCTCCACCCAGATGATCCCTGCAGATCATCTGTTTCTAACCCTCCTGTTGGAACTGGATCATCTCTCAGGCCCCTTCCAACCAAAAAATTCTACAATTCTATGATTCCATGAGTTTTGACTTTCAGTTTGCAGCCTGGGGATGTGAGTGCAGTGACTTTCAGCCGTAATCGTGGCGGTGTCTGAGTTGAAATATTTGCAATCACAGATCAATATTGAAAACCTGGTGATTAAATTACGTTCTGTTAATGAGAGGGTCAAGCTCATGGCATCACCCCAGCCTCAGGCTCATGCTCTAAGCACAGAACAAGTTCTTGCCTTTCTCTCCCTGACTCTGAGGGTGATGGACACACAAGTGTTCTGGCAAAGTAGAGAGAAGTTCCTGCTAAGTAACTAAAAAGCTGTAATTTTCCTGTGCAAGATCTAACCCCAGAGAAAGCCACTGCAGCATCCATTCATGTTTGCCTTCACCAGCTCCTGAAGAGCTGGAAAACAGGCTCTCCAGCAGGACAAGGTACAAACCACACCCATTGTCATCTGATGTCTTTCCTCCTCACATCCTCGGGTCCAGCTCCCTCGTAGCTTTTTCAGTTTTTAAAGCACTCCTTGTTACAGATGCAGCTGTTGCCACAGTCTGTCTCTGCAAAGCAGAGCCTTTTTCAGGCACCAATCCTCAGGCATGAATGGGAGAAGAGTAGGGAAGATGAAAGGAGATGGTGGAGGAGAAGGAGACAGCATGGACAGGAGGAGGAGGTGACAGACAGGGCTATCTCCAAGCAAATGCCTGGTCCCTCTTCCAACCTGACCAGTCTCTGGACACAAGGTCTGCTCCATGTGGAGTTGTTTTCCCAAACTGTGAAAAAACCTATGACCCTAGTGGCTGCACCTGTGTTGCCATTGCAGAAGTTCATTGTATGGGCAGGAAGATCATGAGAGAAACGGGGACAGGTCTCTCAAGGCCAGGTCTTGCCTGCAGTGCCTGGAGAAAATTCCAGGCTTCTTCAGGAAGGTTCTTGTCATGCCTTGCCTGTGAAGTACAAGCATGATGAAGAGCAGGAGGACAGATTATGGCATTAACTACTCTGAGGTGACACCTGCTTGCCTGTTCTCCTCCCCAGGAAGATGAGATTCAGTTCCTTTCTCCAGCGAGGAGAGTGGACTCCCCATTCATATCCCACCTCTTTCTTTTCCCACCTTGGCACACAATGGATCTTCTAATTGGCTGTACCCTCCTTTGTGCACCACTGGAGACAGATCACTCGTTTTTGCCATGGTTTTGTTTTCTAACCTGGAAAAACGTGTGAGATACCTCCATACCATACCTGAGGCAAAAAGTTAGGAATTGTGTGAGTGATGTGACTGCGCATCAGCCACCACACCTGCTTTGCACAAAAATGTAGGTGCCAGTGTGGGATTCAAATGCACTCACAGGGACCCCTTTGCTGGGGAACACAGAGGAAATACTACTTATAAAGGATAAAATATAAAGATAAAAATATAGAAACACTACTTATACCCACTCTCTGCTGGAAAAGGCAGGAATCCTAAGGGTAGAAGGAGAAGTGTGGAGCCACAGGTCTGGAACAAGCAGCCCCTCAGCAGGGGAAGCTGTTCTTCCTCCATGCAGATTTTTTCACAGTTAAGACAATAAATCCCGACTTAGACATGTAAATTTGAGAGTACAATAGGTGTTTCATACCCCAAACTATCCTTGGTCCAGTAAAAGGAGAAGCAGCTCTGCATCTCAGGGATTGTTTCCTGACTCGTCTTGATCTCACTTATTAATAAATTTATGGACTCTGAGATGACTCGGCCAGACTGTAATCTTGTCTAAATTTAGCAGTCAATTTGGTTTATTGCTTCAAGGCTGCACTGAAGAAGAACCAACAAAAAGGCATCCCTCTTTTTTTTTTACCACTGGAGTTAAAAGTGCATTTGTGTGAAAATGGATCTGAGCTTGGAAATAACAGCAATTAATTATTTATTAAGCACACGTTGGGGATGGGCTTTTAAAAAAACTCCACCACACTGCACCTCTTTTCCCTAGGGTCTATTGTTTCTCCTTTGGCTGTTTGTTGTCTGTGTTTTGCACCAGGTTTGCCAGCACCATTCCCTGGACCTAAAAAATGCTGCTGGAGACTGTGGGGAGGAAGGGGATGTCTCGGAGCTGACACAAGGAAAAGAGGTGCTCTTGGTGATGGGCTGATGCTGGAGCTTCTTCGGGGCAGGTTTCTGTCATTTCAGGGGCCTATAAAGCCTCTCACATATTTTAATCTGCTCTGCTGAGAAACAAAATTAAATCCTGCAGTGAAATCAATAGGACCAAGTAAAACATATCTGGAGCCATCTGCTGCCTAGTTAGAGCACAAAGAGAGACAGTTTCCCAAATTACTCTTTCAATGGAAAATGAGCAGCAGGTTTTATAACAGAATTTCATCTTGTGGGAAACCAATCAGAAATGCTTTTGTATCCGAACTTAGTCACTGGCTGCATCCCTCATAATCTCTCACTGAGGCTCCAGCTCTGGCAACTGTGAAAGAGTCTGCTGTTTTGTTTTGTTGAAGAAAAAAACTCAGTGGGAATTAGGTTAAGATCTCCCCTCCTTGCCCCAGTTCTCAGTCCTATGAAGAGCTGTTGGTTCAGTGTCTTATTTTAACTTATTTTCAAGGCTCAAGTGTGTGGGAGTGATGAAAACCCTCCCTGTGTCTTCCCTGAAGTCTCTGGTTCCTCTTTTTGAGCAACCAGCTTGTCAAAAACCCATCCAACCTGGCCTTGAACACTTCCAGGGATGGGGCAGTCACAGCTTCTCTAGGCAGCCTGTGCCAGGGCCTCAGCACTCTCACAGGGAAAATAATTTTCCTAATATTAATCTAAACCTGCCATTTGTCAGGTTAAAGCTGTTTTCCCTTGTCCTATCACTCCACACCCTTGTCCAAAGTCCCTCTTCAGCTCTCCTGGAGCCCTTTTAGGCTCTAAGGTCTCCTCAGAGCCTGGAATGTTCTGTTGAGCCCAGGTTTTTCTTGCTCTTTATTTCAAAACACTCAAGAATGACAGAAATGGAGAAAAATTATCAAAACTAGAATTTCCATTCATCATTTTCCTGCTCAAATATTAAATTCTTTAGAAATGTAACCAAACTTGTGTTTGTTTACAGAGAAGGGAGCTCTGCTGCCACTAAATTAGTTGTGACATTTTAAGGTAATTAGACAACATTAGTGTCAGATAAGATTCATTAATGGACCTTGATCTTTGGTGGTTGTTCAAAATTGATTTTTGCAATGGAAATCTATGTTGGATGGAGGAAAAAAAAAATCATAAATTCACCTTTCTGCTAAAATGCTCAGCTAATTGACATAAGTACATTAATGAGAGCAACACACTAATAGGATTATATCAATATTCCCCCTGCGTCAGTTAGAGACCCAGCAGCAATGGTCATTAATTATTTCTTTACAGTAATCCTTGGCAGCTTTTGTAGGAGGTGGATTGTCCTTCCTTGAGAAGATCTTTCTGCTTTTTTTTTTTCCCCCAGATTTGGGGCTTTGCTGTTGTTTCTACCAATGTAACCCCATTGGTCAAAACTTCAAGGGTGGGTGCCTAAAATTAGTCTCCTAAATCTACACTTTGATAACTCTCAAAGACAGGGTTGGATTTTTTCCTCTCAGAACTGCAATTCCAAGGCATCAGGTGAAACATTTAAAAGACAGGATGCTTTTGAAGTCAGAACATAACTATGCTTGAAGGGGATTTGCAAGACCAGGAAAGATAATAGTTCAATTCTCACTAAAAGTCAGATTTTCTAAAGAAATATATATAAATCTGTTTTAACATGTTCAAGCTGAAAATTTTGTCTAAAGATTTTAGCAGAATTCCTTCTTATTTCTGCCAACACTTCTATATCCTTTTTTTTGGCTTTATTAAACCGAAAAGAAAATGTTAAAACTACTGAGTTTTAGATACAGGCCAAAATATACTTTAGAATGGACTGGTTTTGTAATGTTAAAAGCAACAATGATTTTTAATCTTTAAACAACACAGGTTTAGTGATCCTTGTTTATCTTTTATGCCAGGTGTTGTTTATCACATCATTCTATTTAATTTTCACTCCAAATAGTGTAAATAAAGCAGCCAGCACACAGGGCTGCTCACAGTGCAGCATTTTAGCCACATTTCTTCCACTGGGTTTTCCTGAACAGAGAGTATCTATATTTACATAGAACAGCAGAGATAGGGACAACAATCCAGTCCTGTGTACAAGGATCTGTAACAGAAATGTCCAGTCAATTGCTGTTTGCAGCTCCCAGAAAGGATGTCTCTTCTTCCACGTAACAAGTGACAGGAGGAGAGGAAATGGCCTCAAGTTGTGCCAGGGGAGGTTTAGTTAGGATATTAGGGAAAATTTCTTCACTGAAGGGGGTGTCAAGCACTGGCACAGGCTGCCCAGGGAAGTAATAGAGGCACCATCCCTGGAGGTGTTTAAAAGATGTGTGAATGTGGCACTTGGGGACACGGATTGGTGGTGGCCTTGGCAGTGCTGGGTTAACAGCTGGACTGGATGATATTATAGGGCTCTTCCAAGCTAAATTATCCTGTGATTCACAGAATTATGCAACGGTTTGTTCATGCAAATGCACAAGCCAATTAAGTGCAGATAAAAATGCAGCACAAGATAATGAAGCAATACTGTAACATCAAGTAGTGATGCCTCAGTTGCAGTGGGTGTGTGCTCTTTGTCCCCCAGATTTCTGCCCCCAGCTGCAGGGAAGCCTCACCTCAGCCCAGCTGAGATGCTGCTTGGCCAAATGCTCACATCTGGACATGGGGAAACAGCTGTACCCTGCCTGTCCTTCCTTCAGCCAGGGACTAAACTGCCTCTCTCTTCTGCTCCTTCTCAGGAGAACTGTAAAGAAACCAGCTGTCAAACATGACTGGAAACAGCCAGTGAGGTCCAGAGATTGGGTGGTTCCCTCAAGAACAAACCCAAAGAAAAGGTGGGGTTTTTCCTTCAAAAAAAGGATAGCGAAGGGTCAGACATGCCCAAACCTCAGCTTCACTGCTGAGTCTTTTTTACATAAACAACTCAGTTTATGTGCTGAGTTATTGTGCTGAGCCCTGAACACGAGCTTTGAAAAAGGCACCAGTAATGATACAAATTCACACCAGATCTTCTAAAAGAGAGCCAGATTGAGAGAGGGGAGGAGAGAAAGCAAAATTTGCCACATTCTCAGTCTGCAAAAGACTTGGTATGCAACAACTTGTCTGGATAGGCAGGTACTCTGATAGAAAGCCGGGGAGCCTGAGGCCTGAAGACCAGAAAGATTTGCTGCTAAGTGTACATAGATATTTACTTTCTCTCTGTTTTGAGTGATGATCCTAGTTAGAGCATCGTCTGTGCAACCTGTAAAATGGCCAGTGGGGGTTTTTGTTGTCTTATAACTTACACAAGTATCTTGCATGTGTGCAAGGGAGCATGAGATGCAGCTCTCTGGTTTTAAAACCTCTTTAAAATCCCCATGCAGGGGAGATCTCTGCTCCTCACTACCTCCAGGGCACACCCTCAGCTCACACAAACACCTCTGCTCAGGTAGCTTCAATAATTTGCTTGGTCAGAGGAAGCCAAGGAGTGAGTGGTAAACACTCTCCCATCAGCGGCCTGCAGATCCTCAGGGACTCGTGTGTGATGCTTCAGAGACCCACCAAGGGCAATTAAGGAAAGTCAGCCTTTAAAAGGCGTGAAATATCGGTGCTTGCTCCTGCTGGAAGAAAGACATTTATCAATCAAAACAAGCTGGAAGTGGTTTTGCTGAGGCAGCTTAGCTTAGCAGTGTCCATTCTGTCTGACCTCGTGAGCCACATCCCAAAATTCTCCTGTGTCCAGGACTCCCCGGGCATAAATCCTGCCCCATGGAGGTCTGTGGGCAGCTGATGAGACACCAAGGGCTTCCCACTGTAGGCAGGGGAAAAGCAATTATCCCAGACTGACCCAAGAACAGAGAATCATGGAATCAGAGTGGTAAGGGTTGGAAGAGACCTCAAACATCATCTAATTCCACCCCCTTTCCATGGGCAGGGACACCTTCCAGCAGACCACATTGTGCAGAGCCTCATTCAACCTGGCTTTGAACATTCCCAGGGACAGGGCATCCACAACTTCTCTGGGCAACCTGTGCCAGGGCCTCATACTCTAACAGGGAAGAATTTCTTCCTAAGTCCTAAACCATGGCTACCCCTCACCCTTTCCTAGCCTGATCACCTCTCACCCATCAAGCCCTGCTGCAGGAGCCACAGCTGGATTCAGAGACACCCAAATCTACATGTTTCTCCTCACTGTGCAGGTGGGACTCCTCTGCAACTCACCACTCCCACCCCAGAGAGCTCAAAAACCACTCTACAGTGGGCACTGAGGTGGATGGGCTGGGGAAGCAGGGACAAACCCACCAGCACTGAAGATCCACATTCGGAGAGGCTGATGCAGAGGAGGAGCAACGATCCCTGTTGTCATGTGGTAAGTGGGTGGAGGTACCAAGGGTTGTGCTTATTTAAGGTCATGGAAGAAAAGAGTCTTCAAAAACTATTGGAAGTCAGTGAGGGCATGACTTTGTGAAGCACCTGGGGAGGGCTGTGAGTGGTGGCAGGAGGGGAAAGTGCAGTAGGGCATGGAAAATGCAGGGGGAGCAGGCAAAGTGGGGGAGAGCTGGAGTTGTGCAGGGCACAGAGGCAAGGACAAGGAGATTGAACAAGATGCAGCAGAGAAAGGGTGAGTTAGTGAATGGTTGTAAAAGGCTGGGCTGATCTTGGCAAAGACAGAAAAGGGTTTCAACAACTCTGTTCTAACTGGGTGTCAGGGAGGATGGAGAAAAGGAAGTTCTAATTAATAACTAATAAGCAAATAATTAGTGTGGATTTTTATAAGTGCAATTTGAAAGGCAGAATTTAGCCTTTCCTTTGCTTTCTCCATACACACAGGCTTTGATTCCTGCCATTTCTGGGAACAGCTCTGGTGTTTTATTCAGCTCTGCTGTCATTTGTATTGAATTTTTCTTCCTCTGCCACATGCATGGTAAATGTTTTCATTTCATCCTGGCTCAGAAATGCTCAGGACTCACTCTGAGCTCTCTTACTCCAGCTCTGTGTCGCTGCAAATCCATCAGTAATGTTGTGGTTGCCCCAGTTTTTTGCAGATGTAAATGAAAGAAGAGTCAAGCCTTGTATTTGGTTCAGGAGGGCTGACTGCCTTTTAATAGAAGCATAATGAAACCATCAAGAGTTTTCATTCAATTAGACTTTTTCTCCCTCTGGCAAATTATTATAACACATTTATAGTGTAATGGGCAATTACTTTATACTCCTTGTCTGTTGACATCTTATTAAGACTACATTTTCTGTCCCTAACAAAGAGATCAGATATAATTGTTAGGAACTACAAGGAATACAAAAGAACTACCAGAATACATTTAAGGAGAATGAATATGGATCTGTTAGTGAGACACATGATGTGCAGATTCCTCTACTCCTTGCTGCTCTGGGGAAATCTCTATTACACATTCTTTCATTTCTTCATACATTAACTTTTCCTCTGGTGTCAAGAACAGTCTCTGTGCTGAGTGGGTGTTGATTATACATTGAATTCTGTGCTTGTGAATATGAGCCTGAGAGGTGTGATGAAGGCTGCAGAGGAAAGTTTTCCCCCTCTTTGAAGATAAGTGTATTGGTGGAGGCTTTTAAAACCTGCAGCTGGGAGGCAGGGAAGGCAGGACAGGGGCAGAGACTGATGGAGTCAGCTCTCTTGTGAAGCACAGTGGGTGGTTGTAGCAATGCTGATGTTTTCTTTAGCTCAATGACATTTCTTATCCAGCCTCTGGAGGACATGAAAGGACATGAAACTTCCTCCAGTGCTCTTCCACCTTGGCATTTTCTGTCAGGCAACAGGCAGATGAGTTCATCTGAGTGGGTGTTGGTGGGAGCTGTGAGTACACATTCCTGAGAACAGAGCACAGCCTTCGGGTGGGGGGAGTCAGCAAAGCCATTACAGGGCGATTTCAGCAGTAGAAATCCAACAGATTCTCACTCTGGAGCAGCAGCCTGCAGGATCCATTCTGCTTGCACACAAACTGCCACTGCTCTGGGGCTCACCTTTCTCAGCACCAGAGATCTCATGGGCATGGCAACAATTCCCTTCTGACTCATCCTGCTCATCCTGCTGCAGGGCTCTGGTCTCAGGGATGCTGTGGTCTCAGGGATGCTCCTGGTGGGAGGCCAGGAAGCATCTCCAAGTTGCACTGCCCCTGGTTGTGATCATCACTGTGGAATTACTCTGCCTGGAGATGCATTAGACCAGTATTGGCTGTGGCAAAGTCTGTGAAATTGTGTGGGATACGTACAGGCTTTTGCAGACTGTGGGTCTTCACCTAAATGCTTCTCTCCCAGCCCTCGTGGTGTTCCAGCTCATTCCAGCTCCTGGTAGCAGCAGGGTGGCCGTCTTGTTACTGACACTTTAAAGGGTGACAAACTGTGCACACAAAGACCTTCTTCACCTGCCTGGCTTTGTGCTCTTGCATTATCCTCTGTGATCACATAGCCGGGACTGACAGGAGAAGCGATGCCACATCCTGACGCGGTGGCCTGGGAATTCGAGCACATGCCAGAAATTCCTACCTGGCCGTGCAACACGATCAGTTCACAGCTCAGGAATCATCTTACAAAGAGCAGCTCTGAGGACCAAGGAGTCACTGAGGAGTCACTCAGAAAGAGACATTATTCAGGTGCTCCATCCACAGGGGGAGGGGAGTGGGACAGAGCTTGGTCTGTGACATTTTCCACAGCAGCAGAGTCCATGTCAGGACTATGGGAGGTTGGAAGGAGGTGGTGAAAGCAGCAAGTAAGACAAAACCACTTAATCTGCGGGTCCAAAAGACCATTTACAAGACTCTGAGAAGACTTGTTTCCAGCATTATTGGCAGTTTTGGGGTTTGGGGTTGCTTTACCCCAGCTTCTTTTGAAACATCCCCACGTGGGTGGATTTTTGTGCGAGTTGAGTTATTGTCTCTGCTGATCTCCAGAAACCTCTCAAGCAGTAGGTGATTTATCACAAAGTCAGGGTTAAACTGATGACAGGCTTGGGGCCAAGAAGCAATTTGTGCATACATCAGGCAGACATGTGCCATTGGTTTAGAGCCACAACTTCTAACTTTTACCCACAGAGCGGGGTAAAATATCCTCCTCAGTGCCACCCAAGTCCTCACTGACACACAATAAAGGTGTTAAACACACTGAAGGTGCAAATTTAACACACTGGAGGTGTTAAAACTGCTATCAATGCCAGAGAGGCAGGCAGGGACACATCACTGGCATGTGAGGACTGGCACATGTGCTGTGCTGGGAGTCCCTCTGAGCCTGAACCTGTCACCGCACTGTTTGTGATCCCAGGGGTGGACTTTGGTGAAGGGGGATCCCTTTCCAGGCCTTTCCCCCATAGTTCTATGCATTTCCCTTTAGAATAAGAGTGCAAACATCTGTGCTTCTGCCTACTGTTGGTTCTTGTCTCTTCTTTCCAAAGGTTAAAGCATTACTTTTTTTCGTGTTCTACCTAAATCATCCATTTCACAGCCAATCTGTCACAGATTTCATTTTTAAGTCAATTATCTGGGTTTTCTGAAATCAAATACCTGTGTGCCTTCTGTTTTAAGAGTAAATATGAATTTCACTATATTTTATTATTGTTTAATAGCACCAGGGACACAATGTTGGGGGGCAGCCTGAATTTTGATTCAAAATGTCAGGTCTTTTTCTGAATAGCTCCATCAGCTGGGGACCTTCCCCATCAGCTCCTTCATAAAGAAAAAGGAGACAAATGGGCAGAGAAGCTTACTAGGAAAGAAAGGGATATACCTTCCCTTGACCTAGAAGCCTGGCAGGACTCCTTTTCAATGCAGGGTATTATGTAGTGGTTTTCACTATTATGCATATATTTAGCAACAGCCACTCACCAACCTGCAAAGGGAATAGGGTGGTGAAAGATGGAATTCAAGGGAGGAGAGACACACCAGGGATGTTTTGTCCCTGCTTTTATATTTCAAAGATTACATTGGAATATACACAAGAATTTCTCTCCATTGTAACGCGGGACTTTATAGCTTTTAATACCTCTAGCATCTCTCCATTAATGGACTTCCTGTGATATTTCTGAGCAAAAACCCACTTCAAACTGCTGTCAAGACCAATCCCAAAGCAGCTCTAATTACCAGGAAAGCTAAAAAGGTGCACCACAGTGCAATGAGGAATGCAGAGATCCATTGGAGAACATATCCTTAAACAGCCCTCACCCTCCAGGTGGAGAATACATGTTGGGAAAGACTTTGCCCAGAAAGAGGATTTTGGTCATCTTTTAGGCAGGTTGTTTTTGCTGGGTTCCTACTTTGCAGTATTCTGGCTTACAAAGAACCTTCTGGCATCTTGAGTGCTTGGTACCTGCTGGTGTTTAGATTCTCTAATTTAAAGACCTGCTGGGGGAAAGTACCTATAAATGTCCATGTGTTGTCATTTTGTTTCAGCTCCCATCTGGTCAAAGGCAGTTCATTCTGAATATTGAAGTTTGGGTATCAGAGAATTATTCACTGGATTAAACTGAACCTTCAGGGAATGTTTGATCCTCAGTCATCATCCTTCACCACCAGTCCTGACCTGGCAGAGTCCTTCTGCAATTGCAACATGAATTCCTCTGCAAGAGGATTGGAAATACAGTTTCTGGACACAGAGGAGCTGGTACAGATGGGACATGTGTGACCTGGGACCAAACACAGGAGTCAGCCCTCAACCAGCCAGACTCAGAGAAGAGCTGAAGTAGAGCCATGTGAAAAGTTGGCATTTATGGTGTCTCTTCGCTGCATTCAGCACTGCACACATCACAGCAGATGAACATTCCTGTGAAAACATCAATAAATGGAACAAACCAAGTGCTTACCAGGTGCCTACTACAGACTCTCTCTGTGTTCTTGTATTGTCCAAACCCTGAGCAATGAGGAAAAGCCTCCAGGTGAGCCTCACACACCTCCCATGTTTGACAGCTCCAACTGACATTGTTTCTTCAAAGACATTTTTATATTAAAATGAAAGCCCAACGCATTTACAAGGTGTTCAGTCTCTTTTAAAGGCTTTTAGAAGCAAGATGTGTGGCTCAAGTTAATTCTGTCCTTGGCTCTGTACTAATCCCAGTAATGAGACAATTTCCTTGGTTATCTACCAGTCATTGCAAGCTCTATTTCAGAGCGGACACTGAAGTGACTGAGAAGGCCAGAACACTTGGTAGCTGAAGCATTGAGATCCCACCCTTTCCACAGGAAAAAAAAAAAATCCAAATTTATTTTTCTTTGTCAAAGTGATTATTGATTGGCTTAAGGCAAAGCTGGGGACTAACCATATGGGGATGTCTGTTATACGATTGGATTAGTGTTTGGACCTAACCCCACTCCAGCTCTATCTCCAGGATCAATAGAAGATGCTAAAGAATGATTAGCCTTGCAGCTGCATTGTGTGTTGTGATTCTTCAGTCATACAGGGAAAAAAAGATAAACTGATCAGGGGATTTAGAAAAATTAATACCATGTCTATAAAATACCATTTTATTATTTCCTATACTGGGAATATTCAGCAGAAATGAGCCACACAGAAGTATCAAACATAGGTTCTTTTTTAGTTCAACATGCTGTTCCAACCTAGAAGATGCAAAATCTTAAATGTTTTGGCTGTAAATTTGCTTATAAAAATTATCAGAGAATTAGATCAGAGTAACGTCTTTCTTAAAGGATAGAGATGCACCAATTTCACCCAAAACCACAAATTCATGAGGACATTATAAAGTTTCCTCTATATTTTCTCAAAAATATACTACCTTCCCTTTATCCTTCTTTTAAAATATAGCACAGGGCTTTTCTGCTTAGAGAAGAATGTGGAAAAATAAGATTTAGTGCAAAAGGACCCCCTACCTTCTAATACTAGAGATAGCTTGGGTTACTAATCTCTATTTCTAGGAGCAGATGCTGATTGTCCTATTAATCAAAGCAAATCATTAGGCATTAATTACACTTAGTAACAGAATAATTGCTTGGTTTACCTAAACTGTGGTAGGAATGTTTTTTTCTTTCTGAGCAGGATAAGCTTATTTAAATGATGTCACAAGCACACACACAAAACACAATGAAAGTAGAGCAGAATCTGGTTTGTTTTGCACATGCATGAGGTGAGCTGGTCTTGGAAACAGCATCTGTAGGGCTAAGAAAAGACCAGTTCAGAGATGCTCAGGCAGAAGGGATGATTGTTGAGACATAAGAGAAAACAGTCAATAAATCTTGTCTCTTGATTGGTGAAAATGCTGGGAATAGGGGGTTTTTTCTGCCTCCCAGCTGAGGTTTGAATGCTGGGTGATCCAGTCTTTCCATTACAGCACAGGAAGGTGAGTGGCTCAAACACACTCCCAGTGTTAGCAAAACACCTTCCCTGATCAAATAAAGAGAATAAAGACACAGGGCTATGGTCTAACAGTGCATAATCATCTTTAGTGTGTTCTATTGATCAGAGTTTATTTGCTGGGGAGAGGGGGCCCTTTCTGTCAGTCTGGTGCTGCAACAAAAGGCTGATGTGACCAGACTCATGCCCACAGCACCCACAGCAGCTCCAAGTGCTCAGAAAGGTAAGAGCTCCAGCATGAATACACACCTTGGATTAAACATCCAAGTGAACACTGTTGGCTTTTCCTGCCAACATCTTTAGAAAAACCCTGTCTTCCCTGGAAAGAAGGAATGTGCTTCTGGTGAATTAAAAAAAAAAACGCAAAATATTTTTCTCAACCAAAACTTAGAATTGCTTACACCAGGTTTTCACCTGAAACTCCTGGAGCTTAAAGCTCAGCACAGATTCACAGTATTTATTCCCAATAAATGTCCTACAAATGTGACATTTTAGTGGCCTATTTCTGTTTTCAGTGGGAATCCTGGGGTGAGTTGTGCTTGTGCATTATTAAGATCATAATTCAGCTTTATCAGAATCACGACTTCATGCTCAGAGGATAAGCCATTATGTAAGAGACAGCTTGCTTCCAGGAAGATATTAATTGTACCCTGTTCAATTTGCAGCTCAAACAACCAAAATGTGCACCATCACAATGGAAATTAAGTCAAAGGAACCAACTTAGCTTTTTCCCCCACTTGTTCAGTCTAATGAAAGTATTGGAACAGGGTTGCCCAGGGAAGTGGTGGAATCACCATCCCTTGAAGTGTTCAAAAAATGTATAGACCTTGTAGCATATAAAAATAACAAGGATGGTGACAAAGTCACTATTAACTTGTTAATTTTTACACCCTTTGAAAACAGAGATACTGGGAGACTGTCCAGAGACAGGCCCAGTTCTCCAGAGGCTACGTAAAACAAATAAATTTAGAGATTCACCATTGACCTAAATAAAGTAAGACTGGCCCCAGAAATGGTTACATGGTGTTTATAGTTGTTCTAATTGAAGTTTGTTTAATGGCACTAGCACACCAGGTTGTCAATGCCCCATCCCTCAAAGTGTTCCAGGCCAAGTTGGATGGAGGTTTCAACAACCTGGTCTAGTGGAAGGTGTCCCTGCCCGTGGCAGGGTTGTTAGAATCATCTTTAGGTCATGTTTAAGGTCCCTTCCAACCCAAGCCATTCTGGGGTTCTGTTAGTGGCTTAAATTCATCAGCACTTTATTTGGACTCTGCACTGATTCCACACCTTTCTATACCCACATGCACTTTGGGAACTAGGGGGCTGACGCCTGAAGTGGGTATGGAACAGGGATTGTGCTACTTCCATGTGCACACACCGCTGTTTGCACATATTCAGTTCATGAAAACAAAGTTCTTGTGATTGTAAAGACACAAACAGCCAGATCTGCCAACCACAGGAGTGGTGCTTATACCAGGCTTTAAGTACCAGCAAGAGGAAAAATCTGAAAAGCAACACGTGCTTTGTCCTTGCTCTGCTCTCCTTGGCTCTGGAGTATCAGGAATGCAAGCAGGCTCAGTTAACACTTCTCATTAAACAAACTCCTCGTACAAAACAAATCTATCACATGATAAATATTGCCACTTGTGGACAGCTCTCTCAACAAAACCATTTGTTGAGTTCACAGGTACCTCTAGCTGTCACTAGGAGAAAGAGAAAGAAGTGAGCTCTGAATTCAGGGGTTTGGCTCCACCCATTACAAGAATCCCTCCCCAGTGACAGGGGCATCCTCCATTTGTGATGCTCTAGGTGTCCCTGCATTCCCAGGAGTATATCCAAGAAGCTGGCCAGCCACAAGTCCTGTTCTGCAGCATGCAAGCAGCTCAGCTGCAGCCATCCATTTTCACCCAGCCTGTGGGGCTGGAGCAGTGCCTGGATTAAGTGCAGCCCACTTCACAAACGAAGAGCGGCTGCTTTGGCGTGTTCAGGTCAGCACTGCAGAACAACGGGGCACATTGTAAGCAAGCACCAAATGAAAAGATACTTTATGCCTTGGTCAGGCCAGGCTAGTGTGGCAGTGCTGAGTGCCAGGGCTGGCACTTTGCACAACGGGGGAGTTACATAAGTGGGGGCACACAGACACTCAGGCATTTCTGCACCAGGGTTTCCACATTTCTTTGCTGCTGTCTATATCAGCAATGTATTTACTTGCTGTGTCTTTACTTCAGCATCTCCTCAGATCACTGCCCATCTAAGTTGATGTAATCAGCCATTGAGGTCCTCACAATAAGCTGTAAGAGCAGTAGGAAAGCAGAGGTCCCTGCCTAGCAGGATTTGGACACATCCTCAGAGTGGTGCCCAGCGCTCGCTGGAGCCAGCACACAGCAGGGAGGAGACACAGAGGAGATAAAGCATTTGGGTCAAAGAACAGTGACTCAGCTGGAATTAACAGGACCCATTCGGCGATCTATTTTCCCACCTAGAGTTCCATCTTCACGCTTCTTGATCCTGTTCTTTTTCTCATATCCTGCATTCTTGCTTATTTTGTGTTTTCCCACTTGTCCTCCCCTGCTTGAGCCTGTCTCAATGCCCCTGCCTTCACTTCATGTCTGTCATTCTGCTCCAGATCTTACAACACATGCAGGAGCTAAGGTTGCATCTGGCCAAGTGATACGCTCAGCATCTTGAGAGCTCACCAGCAGTGAGACTGGAGGTGGCATCAGTAAGTTTAGTGACACAAATCTACTTTGCCAAAATTTATTTTCTCTCCCAGAGGATGGAAAAAATGAAATTGGTGGCCTAAAACAGTGGCCCAAGCCTGCCTTCCTGCAGGTCCTCTCTGGCTTCAGTCCCTTTGTTTTGGGAGAGCAGGTGACAGCAGCATATGACCCTGTGTTTTTCACAGTATCCTATGCACATCTGTGACACTGCGTATAATGTACTACAAACAGAATTACCAGGGATTAAGGTTTTGTTTCTGCTCCTACTAATAAACGCCAAAATCCCCATTGGCTTTGCTGAAATAAAATCAGGCCTTAAGTGACCCACCACTGACATTTGTAGGGATCTTCCTGAACACTGAGGCACCTTCGGTATGATGCGCTCGCCATATGGGCGGCCTCCTTTCCGCCTCCCGCAGCAGCTGCCAGAAGCTGCAGTGCTGACTGGAGTAATGACAATAAAAATGGCCCCAAAAAAGGCAGTATTTATTATAGGAAAAACAAGGCTGGTTTCTCAGGCCACTGAGGTGGCCTCTTGGGGCTGCCTGGAGCCCTTCACGTTGACTGATGCTGCCCTGCACAGGAGCTGTCGATAAAACCAAACCTGCTGAGTGCTGGTGACGTGCACCTGTGCCACAGATCCACCTTGCTCTGCTTGAATCCATCTCTGAAAGCACTGAAACATGCAGACATTGATCAATCCTGCCTTAAGTCTCACTACAATCTTGGGGTAAGCAGGAGGAAATGTGTTACATCTCAGGCACTAATTGTCGGTCTGTCTTTTTTTCCCCCTGCAACTTTTTCCTTCTTGCCATTTGCCTCTCTTTCCCTTATCAGATTTGTTCTTTCATCATCTTCCTAGACTGACAAGCACTTGAAAGGACATTCAACACTTTGAAAGCTGCTGTTTTTCAGATTTTATAAATTTCTCCCAGCATAAGTTCCTGATGACAACTCTGCTCAGAGCATGGCTCGTCAGGAACACTGATCTAGTGGGAATGGCCTGGTTTGAATTCGGTGCACAGCGCCTTCCTGAAATATCCTAACAAAATCTGACCAATGAGAGGAATTCCGTTTTATTTCCAACTAGCACATTTTCCAAAGGCTTAGAATTTAAGGCTTTTTCCCTTCTGCAAATGCTATGAAATTAGTGGGAATTGTTTGTTTTTATTATTTTAGCTGATGCTTTCTTTTTAATGGATTCTACATAGATTAGACTGACTGGTACTGCGAGGCACTGATCACATTTGGTTTCCAGTCAAGTTGCTTAAAACTTTTGGGAAGCACTCAGCATTTTATCATCCACCCCTTCATTGCCTGCCAGTCTTTTTAAACTGTAAAATGTTTAAGGCCTGGACTCTTTTCATTATGTGTAAATCAATGAGGCCCTAAAAGAAGCTGTGCCCCGTGGGCACTCTAATATAAATGGTAATTGCTACATGGGTCTCCCAGCTATAACTACACAGTAATTCAGACACATCCTTGCTTTCACTGATGGGGAATGGGAAGGATTGCTCACAAAACAATCTGTCAAGTCATAACAGCAGTGATGTTTTCCCAGCTAGGAGTATGTACATGAAATTTCCCCAGTTCTCACCTACAGTGATTTTAAAAGTCAGCTGATTTTTTTATTTAGGAGCAGCTGATTGCATAAAACTAAGTTTTATTTAGTTTATTATTTTTAGTTTATTTACCACATAGTTCCTGAAATCTCACCCACATTTATCAATATGATTCAGCAGTGACTATTGTTTTCGCTTGCCCAGACCTCAGTCACACTGATTATAGCTCCATGGGTCTACATTGCAAATACAGCACAAGGCAGTTGTGTGCCTTGATATTTATTTATCATTTTGTCATGTGAATGAAGAGCTAATTTTGACTGCAAAATTTTAAATTTTCTGTTCTCTCTCCCTATTTATTTTTTAATATAAAATCACAGAATCATGGAATGGTTTGGCTTGGAAGGAATCTTAAACACCATCTTGTTCCAACCCCTGCCGTGGGCATGGACACTTTCCACTAGACTGGGTAAGTCCCATCCAACCTGGCCTCGAACTCCAGGGATGATGAGTCCACAACTGCTCTGGGCAGCCTGTTCCTGTGCCTCACTAGCCTTTGGGTGAAGAATTTCTTCCTAATATCTAATCTAAATCTACCCTCCTTCAGCTTAAGTCCACTCCTCCTTGTTCTATCACTACGTGCCCTTGCAGTGTCCTGGTACATTAATTAAACTGTATTCATATTACAACCCTCCATAACAGAACTTTCTATATAAGGACCAGTGCTTCAGCTAGGGAAATTTCATGTATAGTTAAACGTTACCAGCATGGATCATTAGGTTACAAAGCTACTTTTGTGACTGAGTCACTGTACTGGTAGACATGGCAAAACCAGATAATAGAAGCACACACCTGTTTTAGTAACAACTTCCACTCAGGAACTTGTAGAGATCTAAATATTTCCATAACACTACAACCTTTCAAGAGACACACTCAATATTAAACTTTTATCTTCCCTGCCTAAAAAACCAAAACAATAAAAACCAAAACAAACTAAAAACCACCCATCAAACACAAACAAAATCTTATCTGTTCTGCACAACTTAACTGGTACCAAAAATTTTACCAAGTCTGGATAAAAGTAGATGGCAAATAATCCCATGGAATTAGCCTTACAAAAGTGGAGAGATGCATTTCCTGCTCCTAACTTCATTTTGTAATTTACAAAGACAATATATAAGCACTGACCATCAACTGTCAGTCTTATTATGATGATGATAACAGATAACTTCACTATTTCTAAAGCTCTGGAAGAAATCACTAAGCCAGGAGCACTCCCTTGTCAAAAGCATCACCATAACTGACAGAGTAATCCGCAAAAGACAGAAAACAGAAATTCGAATCATTATTTTACTTTATGCCAATACTTGCAAATGATAAAAGCAATCTGCCCAGCCTTTGACAATCTACTTTATTCCAGTAATGTCAGCTCAGATAAAGCTCAACAGAGGAATCTGAAATATATACAGCATCCACTGGAGCATCCTTCTTTTTTTTTTCTTTTTGTGTTGTAAAGTGTTCTCTGATAAAATACTGACACTGCAATATGTGAGCTAGCTGTGATAAACGTGCAGGGCAGTGTATGCTGCTGCCAGCCCCACGCTGCTGGGAATGAGGCACTCACATACCAAAAAGGCTTGTGCCTCAACCCTCTGCCCCTCTGCCCCTCTGCCCCTCTGCTTCTGCTCTGGATCACAGAGACTCCCAAGGTAATGCCAAGGAAATTCTGGCAACACAGAAATTTTTCTGCTTTAGAACAATCTGACCCCAAACTCTGTTCATTGTTAAAGTAATGAGGATTGTGAGATGCTCAATGGCTGTGATAATGTGGCAACACTCACCTAAGGACTACCTATAATTCCAATACAACACAAGACAAATAATCCAAGTATCATATTGATAAGCAACAAGAATATCTCAGAATTATTTAAAAGAAAGATCTGGAGAATTCATCTCTTCTGTCCATTCAAGTATTGGCTTTTTTAACAATTCTTCAAAAACTTGTCACTACAATTGCTAATTTTGACATCACTCTGTGTACAAGTGACAGAGCATAAAAATCTACCCAAACAGTGATCCCCCTGGTTATGTGATCAGAAAGCTTCTCCTGTGCTAGAAATTTACTAAAGATCTATTTTTTTGAAAGCTGGGAAGAGCACAATCCAAGATAAAGTGGAAGTTTGCATGAAGTAATGACCTACTTCAAAGAACAAGCTTCTTTTAAGTACTCTGGCTGGATGGCCAACCTGGGTTCAAAAGCACCTCTGAAGTGGTGATTTCCATGCAATCTGTGATTTACAACCTTTTTTATCACAACTCTACTACTCTTTAGTTTTTGATGGTAAGTTACAAGTATTAGGTCAAGATGAAAAACTAAAAAAAAAAATCTAAGAAGCCAAGGCTTTGCATCATTCTCCTTCAACAAAATAACAGCAGTGGCAACACTGGGTCTGCACTGAGCAGAGGTGGTCAAGGCCTTGGTTTAACATCTCCCCACTAAAGATCATACTAGTAACAACTGGCATATTTTCTAAGAGCCTCTTCCAGCTGTGAGGGAGAAAAATAAATAGGCATCTACCTATGGTAACTCCTTCAATGCACGTGGCAGTGAGATACATGAGTGGTGATGTTCATTCCCAAGGAAAAAAAGCACCCTGAAGAATTTATTGTGCCTAGTGACACTTTTTAAGCTCATGTGGCACGATTTGAAATTGTACTGTACAGCTTGGGTAATGGCTAGAGTGCTTCAGAGGCTTGGCATCTTCCTGGAATGCAATGGAAACAGCATTCCAGAGGTGGTGTAATTTTTAAGAAACATTTTTAATCACTTTTTACCCGTAACTTCTGGACAGGAGCCCTTTTCAGCTGTGGCAGTGAGCAACATCACTGATCACAGCATCATGAATTTTGTGGAAACAGTTAAAACTTGCCACACGTGCCTCAAGAAAAAGAAAAGAGCAGCCAGAGACCACACTTAGCTCAAGGCACTCCTGATCTGGCAGAAGGGAGCAGATAAGAACTGCAAGCTCAAAACTGAGTTTCAGTATGGACTGTAAGCTTCCAAGCCTCCCACCAGTCAGAACAGCTGGTTGCCCACTAGCAAGAACTTTATGTAACTTAATCCTCTACTTCTTTCCCTTCACCAACCCAAGCTTCAAAGGATTATGGAGCAAGTCCTGTGCTGTATGAAATAATTTTGTGGATGCTTTGTGGACTGTGGTATGATACAGAAAATTAAGGTCGTGTTATTAAAACTTTTGACACTATTTCTCCTATGGAGTCATAACAGTCAAAGTATTTTCCTTTTGCATATATCTAAACATTCTATTAACATGGAAATGTCCATCTTTTGGTATTTCTTTCATACCCTTGCTTAATTTGAATGAAACTAAATAGAAGCTGCCTCTTATTGCTGAATTCAAGTGAATCCTGAAAAGAAAAAAATCTGGGATGTAGCAAGGTGGGTGGAAAGATTTACCTTTCCAAAGGTAAGGTGTTTCAAGAGCTAAAAAGAGCATCATCTTCACATCAAATTAAGCAAGGTACAGGATCCAAGAAACAACGTGCCAAGAGGCAATTTCTCAGCAAGATGTTAGCATCAGAACACAAAGTGATGTGTCTGGAAGCAGAACTGCTGAGCTGCAAACAACCTGGGTGTGAGTCAGAGAATATTAGGATAGTGCCTGTCCACCAGGAGTACAGACTTGATTGCATGTGACTTGTGTCAACTCTGGAGACATCAAGAACAGAACATAAAAGCAAGGCAACCGAGATATTTCTAAATGAGCCATTCAGCCTCTAAGGCAACGAGTCCGGCAACAATTCAAGTTTCAGGAGAAAAAAGTCAGCATTCCAGGTTTGTGTTCCACAGTTATATCCTTCATTCATTTTTCTCAGGCAAAAGGTCACCAAAACATCATGTTTTAAATCATTAAAAGAGACAATCAATCTCCTTTCAAACTAGCCCATAACTTTGAAATCAGAATCCAATTGCCTGTTCAGGCTCATTAGTGTCTTTGGATCCTAATGACCCACTCAGTTGCAGTAAATGAAAAACTAATCCTTGTTTTATGCCATTGGCCAAAAAGGATTAGCCAACTCTTGCTACCCCCACAATCAGCCTTGTACTGGGGGGATTACAACCATCTAATACTGTAAGTCTACACATTCCAATCTGTTACAATATGTAGCACTTAAAGCTTATTTCCTTGAAATGCTTAAATGTATTAATGCTATAGTGTAAGATTGTTTTCTTAGGATGCAGTGATTCACCTGCCCCTGTCCCCAATGCCTGCATTTACCCACATACATGCAGAGATGCCCTGTTACTCCCAACATGAAGTTTTAATTATATTCATGGTCTTGAAATGAAAAATTTTAAAGATTGTTTTTTTCTTTGCGTAGAGCCTAGACTGGGGATGAAATGTACAGAATTTCCGTAGGGTTCAGTGCTGTAATTTAAGAGGCAGCTAGAAATAAAGCCACTACTTACATACAATGTTCTCTGATCTGCTCTGTGGGCTGTAACTCCAGTTTTGTACCACTTGTACCACTGCAGTTTTTCCAACTCAGAATTCTGGTTGCTCTTGTTATATTACACATAAAATCAGTGAGCAATTAGATGAGCCTACAATGTCATGGCATAAACTTTTTGTTTTCCCCAAAGTATTCACACATTGCCATTGACAATTCAGCGTGGTAAAGAGACAATTTGAACACTCTCAGTTGCCCTATTCATACAGTTTTTCTGATATAAAATATGAACAACTCTTTTGGTTTTATCACCTTAAGTATTATACATAACAGCATAACAAAATTTGTCCTGCAGGGTGGTATGCTGGGCATATGTACTTTAGATCAATATACTTGGACTGAAGTTACAGAAAATTCATAAATTTCTCTGAACATGAAACTTGAGTTTTGAGTGGGAACAGTTCACTGAATGTCTTATTTCCTATTAAAAGTGGTGTCTGAAGGCATAAAACAGCAGTACATGAAAATAAATTTTATATTCCATATTATATTATATGCCCCTGGATATAATAATATTAGTCTTTACCTCATCATTTCTAAATTAATTTTTTAGTGTCCAACTTATACAGCAGTTGCTTATTTGTCAGCCAGATATCCCCAACTACTTGTAAACATGCTTTATGCTTATGCAGCAGTAAAATTTTCAGTAAAATAGTAGATGGTGCTCCAGTCACGTTGTTATGTTACTTTACAAATTAAAACATTTTTTTAATTGGAAGACCACTTTGCAGAACAAGACAAATGTGGAGAAATGCTCTCTGTGTTATTTCTGATTAGAAAAATGACTTTTCAATATAGCTGTTATTTCTGTGGAAGAAAGAAAACCAAGGCATCAGTGTCTTCCTACAGCAGCAGATAGGAGTGTAAATTTCACTAGTCAATTTCTTCAGTTTTTTACTCAACAAATTCAAAAATTGATTTATTCAGATATCATTCTATTTCCTACAAGGTTGGTGGCACAAAATATTTATTATTAATATTTATTTAACCTAGTGCAGGGTGGTACATTAGCTTTTACCAGCAATATATCAAGTGAAATTGTTTCCTGTCAAAAACTTCCTTAAAAACTTAAGTGGAACAGTAAAGATATCAGGGTTCTAAATGGCTAGGATACTCCTAGAAGATTCAAGGTCAAATCCCTGCCCTGCTTATTTAAGAAGGGTTTTTGCTGTTAGTACCTTCAGGCTTGGTTGAGAGCCTGAACTCTGTTTTACTCGGCTCAATCCAGGGAGAGAACAAAAAGACACGCCCACCTCCAAGGACTCCCAGCACAAGTGCACAGCGTCACCATATTGCCACTTTGCTGACAGCTGCACTGCTTTTAAGGGATTACAGCTCCCAGCTGCCACTGCTTCCGGAGGTTCCTGGGCTCCAGTTCAGTTGCAGTCCACGTGTGTGATACCTGCAGTACCTCGTTTTTGCTCTCAAGCAGCCCTTGCTACACTGACAAGAGAATCTCTGTCTACACAGCTGTCAGAATAGAGGTGGTGCAGCAAGTGCATATGTAAAGGGCAAACCAAAATGACACCGGGCAGTGAGATATGTACCAGTGTCAGCAATCCAGCAACACGACTGCTATTGATTTTGTAGGCATAACCAGGCATCATTTTTAGGTGGAATTTGACAGATACCAATGCAAAAATCCCAGTGTGTGTTTATAAGCAGTTCATGGTCTTAGACCGCAGAAAAGTATCCCAAATGCTGAGTGGCTGCCTCTTCTGAAGCAGCTTTCTCTGCTTTCTTATTAATCAGCCTATCCAATTTGTGTCAGTAAACATCCAGCAAGACCTACAGCTGTGGTTTCTCCCACTTCAACCTGCAGCCTTGACTTCCAGACTGTAACATAGGGGCATGGATAACAGAATTCATCAGGAAAGAGTTATGGAATAACTGAGCAAACAAATTTACACTTTCTGGCTTTCTAAATGATCTCAGAATATCTATCAGCAGTGTACCATAAAACGCTGCCCCAAATAAAAGATAGAGATTCAAACTCGCCTCTACCTTAGGTTTTTCAGACTGGCAGGTATGCAGTAGATTAGAAAAGCTGTGTCTCACTTCTTAGTGATAAGGACCTCAGCAAGATTTCACTAAAACTTCCAGATTCACTTCCAGTTAAAAAAAAAACATATCCAACTTTCACAAATCTCTAAGCACAAAAATAGTCCATTTAGGAGTTTAGCAGAAAAGAAACAGTGGCATAGATAATCAAGCTTTTGGTCATTAAGGGCTTAGCAGGACAGCAGAGGGAAAGGGACTCTAGTCCCCTTTGGACTTTGTTGACATTTTTTTGGCAGACTGTGCAGGCCCTACAGGTAGGATGCGTTTTGGTCACTTGCTCCTCTCAGTCTGTGTGCCCTTCTGACTTGTTTGTGCATTTGCAATCTCTTCTGTGAAGTCTGCTGAATGATATGGTCCTCCCTTTATTTTGCTTGCCTGCTGTCAGGCAGTGAGTTTACTTCATAGTAAGTGACTGGGAAACCCAATTCCCTTACAAATTGTGAGGAGTTTCAAAAGTTAGTAACCTATGTTTCATATGTAACAGAAAAAATAACTTCAAAGTGATCTGGTATTTTCTTCAAAGGCCATAAATGTGAAAGTTGTGGTTCAAGAGAAGATGGTTCTGAGGGATTCCCAGGGCACAGTGCTCTGGTGGCTCAGAACAGTCAGCGTTCCTTGCTGAGTAACCCTGATATTGTCCTAACAGCCATTCTTTCCAGAAGGAAAGGCCTTTGTGGAGAACAGAGGGATGTACTTGTACTGACCACAGCTAGACTGTGGGAACTGTCTCTGTCTTTTTTGAAAGACATTAGATAAAGTGGAAGAAACTTTATTTTGGGATTTTGAGTAGGAAGAAAGGAATTTAAATGTTAAGTATTACAATTGCAACATTGTTCCACTTCAGATATTAAGAAATACCTACAAAACTTTGCATAAAATTTTAAAAATGTTTATTTCAGATATTTTATAAATAAGCTGCTATACACAGAATACTCAAGAACATTGTCTTTAATTTGAATTCAGCTTTTACTGCTACAACAGTTATTCTTACTAACAAAAGTAATTTAGTTTGTATCAGAAGCTGAAAGTTCTCACACAGACATTGAATTAACACACTACTCTAAAATTATATTTCTGTTTGTGAGTGCCAATTTAGCATGAGCCTATCATAACATTTTATGAAAAAACACATTTCAAAGATAAATAAGAAAAATAAAAGATGCATCTCAAAACGTGCGGTTGATGAACACACATTGCAGCAATTGCGATAATGTATTCTTACAAGAAATGGAAGGAGAACATCAAATGCTTTGTACTTTAACTCAAGAAACTGAAAACATTTGTCAAGGCTAAGTAGGAAAAGAATTTAAAATGAAGTCAAAGGTATTCAAAATAATGTAAATGGCTTTGTATTTTGTAAGGAAGAATGAAAACCTTTCATAGAAGGAGACTGTGATGATCTCTGATCCTGTCCAAATGTAAATGAAAAACTAACGTCATCTTTTCCATCTCCAAATGCATGAGAAGGCGATTCTGAGGAGAAGGGAAAGGCAAATGCAGCCTCATTTTCTGGTTTCCCGAAGAAGCTTCCTATATGAAATACATATAATATTTATTATTAGACTAAATCTTACTGAGAGAATACTGCATTCAGCATATGCTTCTTTATTAATATATTGTGCCAAATATCCCACTGAGCATCAACCTACAGTTGTGTGTTTATTTCTGCACCAGAGATGGTATTTCCAGGGGGTCGTTATTAGAATTGACATCGAAGAAAGTGTGGAGCACTCGAATGGTTTAAAGCAATAAAACACTTCTGCATGATACATTTTGCAACAGAGGTATTGTAAACAGAATTTGCAAAAGTGTTTCTTTAGAGAAAAATGTGATCAATCATGGAAATGCTTGTACTTCTCCCTTGCAAGTCCTCTCATTTTGCTTCAAACACACCTCACACTATCCCTATTTCTTTCTTTCTCATACCTCTTCTTTTCCATGAAACATCAGACATTTGGAACCCAACATGCAAAGAAAGATTTAAGCTAATGAGTACAATAAACCACTGATCTACATTGTCACAATTGAACATCCTTTCAGACAACCAAAGGAGCCCTGTTAAGCTGGATCATGAGCCTGCCAGTCATAGAAACACAAGCAGAAGAGAGCTGTATACACAAGTACATCTGAGCTTCAGACTTACCAATATCCTTGTGTGGGGACAGAGAGTTCAGGTTTCCCACAGAAAAATTTTCATCTGTCTGAAATGCAAACAAATTTTTAATTTAACAAATGAGAAAGGTAAAAAGCAAACTCTAATGCTGATATGTAATATGTTCCTTTGCTTTTGGTGAGAAAGACACTGTCTCGGTGAATGTTAGCAGCCATTGCAAAATCTGTATTTAAAGGTATTTATCAGTACATAAAGTTGCAAGGCAAGTTCTTTGATCAGATGGGTTTTATGATATTTGCATGCAGCTGCAAACACCCTTCCTCCATTCTTCCAGGAAAAAACCAGACTGATAACAGTCCAAAGCTGACCTGACTTACTGCTATTCTTTTAAACCAAAAAGATTCAAAATTATTCAAATCTGTGACATTTATAAAATCTCCAAGCAGCAACACAAATACTTCCTACTGAGTAGGGCCTCACATTGCCAGAAATTGTAGCAGGATAACCACTTGTCACTCTTAAAACAAGTTCTTAGACTAGATTTAAAATAGATACTGAAGTCCTTCAAAACTCCCATCAAACTTTAAAGAATCCCAGATCTGCTACAGCCTGGTAAATTCTTGGTTTCTGCTGCTGAGCAGGCACAAAATAATGTGGGTTATGACAGCACTGGGTGACTTAAAACCCACCCCATTCCGGAACAATTCACAAAACCACTCGCCAGTGTGTTCTCTCCTACAGGCAGCTCATGCTATGAGATAACAACCACATGTATCTTGCCAAACTCAGAACAAAATGATGCCTTCCTTCATGCCTGCTTCAGCTTCCAGCCAGAAATCGTAAGACTGAGCACACTCCCTGCAGCAGGAGCTAGGTGGGCTCAAATCCCTTATTTGCATAATACACTGCCAAGATATACCTAAGCCCTGTCTCGTGCACACATCTATCCTGGATCCCCAATTGATCTACCTAATAGCCCAGGACAGGAAAAATTACTCTAGAGCACTGGAGTTAGGGAACCTGACAAGAAAATAGAAGATCTGGATTCCATTCCCTATTCCATTTAGTTGCCTACCTAGCTCCCCCTTTGGAGTACAACTAATCCATATTTGCTGTTCAATAGCCCTAATAGACTGTCCTTTCTTCCTTTCTCACTGTTCTTCACTTCATCAAGACAAAACCACACAGCAGAAGCATGTGAGTTGTGAATTCTGCTAGAGAACCTGAATTTTGCACTGTAACACTGAACCAGAAGCCTTTTGGTGAGTTGAGTCACTGTATATTTGGACATGATCCATATAAGAGAGATTCATACTTTGGTTATGGTTAGAAGTCATCATAGGGGGATTGCCAAGAAAGGAATTAAACATTTTCAAAGGACATCAAATGTAAAATTAACCAAGATCTTTTTTTAAAAATTGCTACAAAATAACCAGTCTGAAAAATCTCATTCAGTGTCAATGGTGTTTTGTTCACATATTTTGCTTTGTGGAAATTTAATATTCACAATTAATCATCTTTACCTCATCAGATGAATTTTGTGCTCCAAACAGAGAAGAATCAAATAAATTAAAGCCAGGTGACTTTTGGGAGAAGTTCATGAGAGAAAAGAAAGCAGGAGATTTTGATGCTCCTTCTTCACAACCTAGATTTTGAATGCTGTAAATACAGAAAGGTAGAAACTACATTAATTGTTTTTTAAGTGATGTAGATGGCTTTTTTCCTTCTATTTTTTTTCCTCTTTTTTCACTTTTTCACATCCCAATAGCTTCCATCAATAATTGCTTTTTGCATCACAGAACAGATAACACAATTCTTTAAAGTAAAGGGAAGTGGTGTTTTTACCAACTCCCTGCCCTCTTTACAAAAAAAAAAACCAAAAAGCCTGTTTAAAGATAGAAATCAGAGTAACAAGTGTTACTGCAGGAAAAGACAATGTGTCTCATATATTTCTAAGCAAAGTACTGATCTTTCAAAACAGCTTCAACTGGAAATGATATTGTAAGATGAAAACTTAATAAATATCAAGCATAACTCAGGAAAAAAATCTGAATATTTTCAGAAGAGCTTTCTAGAAAATTCTTTCTCTAGTGTCTTTCAAAAAGAGCAGAAATGCTTATACAATAAATGTGAGTACAACTTTTTGCTCGGAATCCAAATAAAAGTTGAAATCATACTAGTCAAATGGAGGTGTTTTTGAGAAGTGTGGTTTTTTCCCCTTTAAGTCAGGTGTTTTAGGTGCTCTTAAGAAAGGTTCTGCACTTTCTTCTGCTATGTCAGGATTATCTTCATTTGGCTTAAAACCTGTGTGCACATCCTATTAAAAAGAAACAAACAATGATGTTTATAACATATAAAATTTCCCAAAATATCATTAGTCCTTTTAACGATAAATATGTTCCCAGTGGAGCCAGCACTGAGCCTGTTTATTATAGTTCTGTGCAAGAAATGAGTTTTAAACGCAGACTTTTTTCAAAACCTTTCATCAGCTCACGTTAATGAAAATGTTATGCACCAATTGATACAAAAACTATGATGTGTGTAGGAGAGTCATCCTAAACAGCCTATTGTTAGGGCAGCACAAAACCCCTCAAAACACCGACGTGATCAACAGCAATGATCACTTCATTAGCAGTTGGAAGGCGTTGATTGGCTCCTCATTGTCGTGTGCCTTATAATGAGTCACTTTACCAGTTTCTGAGACTCACCTCTTGCCAACTGAATCAAGTATGTCAAAATACTTTGACCATTCTACATAAACTTCTTACTTATGACAGAAGAAACGCTTTTCTTACTTGAGGTACATACGAACAGTCCATGTGCTCATCTGCTTCTTTATCAGCATGTTCGGCCTCTTGGCTTGCTGCACAAAAAAGACAGCACTGCCTGTATTATAGCAGCATTTTAAACAGATACATAAAAACTACATTGTGGGAAAGAATCCTTGAAAAAAGTTCACTAGCTTATCATTGCTATTGGGAAGGAAGTGCTCTGACTGTGGTTTTCTTAACGACCCACTTTGTGGCTCTGTCCATAACAACTGTTCTGCTACTCACTCACTGTTGTTAAAGCATTACTCAGGCTGCTTCTTGAGGTTTGGTGTGTTCTTCAAACCTGCCCATTGTTCCTGAGAGTGCTGTGTTTGTCTACTCCAGCTATTGCCCTCTGAGACTGCTAATACAAATCAATAGAAACCAGGTGGCAACAATATAAAAAGTACATCCATGTGACAGTGATGAAGTGTAGTTTAAAGAACTGGACAAGAGTCAGGATGACAAATGAGAAGAAACATTATCAGACTTTCTGCTATTAGAGTTTCTGCTTTAAGCTTCAGACTGTGCTACATCTCAGGCACTGTGGGTTAAGGTCCTAAGTTTCAGTATTCTCTTTGTTAAAAAATCTAGACTATAATCTGTTATATGCATCTAAATTAGCAGTACAATTAGAAAAATAAATATTTAAACTGAAGCTCAGTTCCTTGTGATTCAGAAATTACAGGTGTATTTGTAACTACCCTGTTTTTTTCTGTAAGCATTCTGCATGTTTTTCTCCAGTTAATTTTCATCTTTAATAATCTTAATCTGATTCTTCAAGATACTTAAATTACTGGGTTTATTATATCCCTTTTCTTCACATTTTCTCATGCCTTCTGGGTAGATGTTAAGACTGGGTTTCATTTTACCCAAATAATTTGAGACTTGAGTGTGAACTTACAAGAGATGCTGGATGGATCCTTTCATTCACAATGGTCAGTGCAGACTAAATCCTACATTACTGAGCAGTTCAGTCTCAAATTAGGACTCTGCCTGTCTGTTATACTCAAATTTTGAGCCTAACAATCAGGGTGGAAAAGAAATGCAAATGGTGGCCCTCTTAATGTCAGAATGAAAATCTGGTCCTTAGAATTTTCTGGTTTATAATTATATGATCCAACCTTATAAAAAAAATTACAGTTGTACTTTACCCATTACTGCATTTTCACTCTCAAACTGTTGATTGGAAGCCAACTGCTTTGGAAGATCTGACAGTCTAAAAGACAAAATTTAATGTTTGTCTAAATGTGAATTATTTCCATAAACCCCAGCCTCAAGAATGAAAACTACTTTATTTAAGAAAACTTACCTGAATTTCACTTGGTTTTGTACGCTTACTATTGATGGAACTTGGGCGATTTGTGGGTTATTAGTCCCTGCAGTGTCAACAACCACCTAAAACACAGAAAAAAAATTCAAATGAGGCAGCGAATGAAATTGTCACTTCAACAATATCACTCTGATTTCTCCTTAGACTGTGGAAATCCTTTCTTTTAACTGGAAATTAAGGATCAGACAATGTAAAAACTTTATCTTTGCTTTACCTACATTTTGACAGCATGATACCCAAAACCACTTCTGTAATTTTTTAATAAAGTCTTAGTCACAGCACTAATAAATAGATGTGATTAATTAACTTTCCTGTAACACAAATAATGCTATGTCATTTACAAACTTCATGCAGGTTTGCTACTGCTGCAACCTGGTTGCTCATCTTGTCAACACAGAAAGGGCTGAAGCCAGGCCTGGCTCTGCCTCTGAAGGCCAACTGAGCATCCACATCAGTCTCAGTCAGCACAGGCCTCATGTGTGGATTGAAAAACTGCAGAAAACTTGGGAAATATTTCCACCTCATAGATTTTCATCAGAGTAGAAGCCATAACTCTTCTATGTAGCATGTATTTGTGCCTCAAGGGCAGGGTGAGGAATCTATGCCTCAGCATCAAATAACACATTATTTTACAGGGAGTGTCTAGTTGTTGTTTATTTTTAATTAACAAAATGTATCAAACGGAATTCTATTCAGGGTAGGGGACAAAAAGGCTGGTTCTGCAGAATCTGTCTGCCACTCAACTCCTGTAGCATACAGCACACCATTTCTGAAACATAGCAACCTTCTTTCTTCCAATCTTTTTATTTTTCCTCAGACTCCATCTTCTTTTCCTTGTTGCCATCACCCTTTCTTAAAGTTCTCTTAACCTTGACTAACTGCTTCCCACAATTGTCTAAGTGCAATTCTAGGTCCCAGATTCCCAGCCTCATCTCTAGATTACCCTGGCAACAGCCCTTCCACCATCCTTATCATGTCCAACTCCCTAAGCCAGTCACAAATCAGAATTGTTTGAAATTTCTTCTGGTCTTGTCCCACTCAGTCCTGTCACTGCCCTTCATCTTGTCTTGTGTTATGAAGGCTTTGTCTTCTCACACAGGCTTCGCTCTAAACCACTTAGTGATTCACTCACTTCATTCTTCAGTTCCCTTGAAATTCTTAAGAAAATCACAACTCATTATGCTAACTTTTTTTACCTAATTTTTTTTGTTCATTAAATTTTGATTTTAAACAGATGCAGTGAGATGTCCCTCAGAAAGAATGTTTAGAGATAGAAACTTCCCCAAGTTTCTGCACAGCATCACAGTTACAAACTCTTCTACCCCTTATGGCCTTACCTCCTCTGATTACTCCATTAATACTTTAACAATCCTATGAATGGTCTTGGACTCCATGAGACTATTGGTGGTTTTCACAACTTTGCAAGTTGTACCTCCAGCTTTCTTCTGGATTAGTTTATTGTATTTGAATAAAAAATATTGTATCTGAATAAAGCTGCAATTCACCATTTCAAGAAAGTGTCATAGTAACCATGTTCTTATGGGTGAGAGACAGAAAACTGAATTGTGGGATCCTGCAGTGCACCAGGAAGTGTTGTTCGTGGTTTTATTCCTCTCAGCCCAGATTTGTTTCTGGTTAAACCTCAGAATGGAGCCGTTAACTGTAGGCTGTCCTGTACACCTACTCCTTTATGAAGTCTTTCATTATGGAGCAGATGGCTCATGATTTATCAGTAGTAGAAGATTCTGATCCTCCATTAGAGTTCCAAATATTTGCTACATGCAGAATCTGCAAAGGTTATTTTAAATGCTAAAAATTACTATACAAAATGAGTTGGTAAGGTGGTCCACCTCGAGTTTGGCATTAGAATACACTTTGTAAGAACATAGATATTTTCGGAATGAAAAGGCACCAAAGAAATATTTTTGCTGTGATAACCAAGCAATTGCAGATTACCATGATTAGAAATTTACAGTGCTAACAGGTTTTATGTAAGACATAATACCATGAGGTATATTTGAAGTGTTTTAAATTTAAACAACCACATAAAACAGATTTTATAACTTCATATTTTTACCAGTGGGAGAGCAACACACCTGTGATGGATTTTCTGCAAGGCTGGAGGAACTGCTGGTGGCCAGTGAAAGTTCCACTGGTTTCTCTTTTTCTTCTCTCCCTAAATTTACAAATATTATGTAATATTGTCAGTAGGATTAAGTATCCAAAGCATGGCATTGTTAAACTGAACTTGGGAACAACCCTTACAAATTTTCCTTTTAATAGAGAGCAAAAAGAAACTTATCACAAAGTACGAAAGTATCAAACAAACAATAGTTGCTTAATATTTACTAATGTGAACAGTGCTAAAGATATTTTAGATTTGAAATTAAATTATTTTCAGATGTTTCTGACACCATGAATCAGGTCTATCTGTTACTTTACTCATTGCACAGATAAGGGAGAAATCAGACACAGAAGATTCCCAGAACATAAAAAAAGTTAAGCACCCAACTTCCATTGAAAGCTTGGCTTCAACTCTAAGTAGTTGAGCAGTTCACTGGATTTGTTACCATCAATTACCCATTCTTTTGCACTGAATATGCTCACTGAAAAGTCATTAAACACACTGCACCTGTTTCTGCTCGTTGCTTTGAGAACCTAAAACTCTCTACAGACTGGACAAATTTCTTAGGAATGCATGGGACACGTAATGTTTTATACAGCTGATGTTTCTCCTTTGGCAAAGATGGGTGTTCACGCTCTTCAGACACCCTAAACAAATTGAAATTAAAAAAAAAAAAAATTCACTGCAAAAGAAAAGAAATTGTAAAATATAACTGCTTCAAATAAGTGGAATTCTCAAGGGCACTGGATGTTGTCAAGGAAGTTCTACCACTTTCAGCACCAGTAGTTGATAAAAATGAGGTTTTCTTTAAATAATATGAGAGAGAGAATATCTCTGAAAAAGAAGCCATAAAGGAGTAATAAGCCAATCATAAGAACATTGATGACTTAAATTTTGTCAGTGTCAAAGAAAAGTATTAGTATTGTGGAGTTTTACACTTTAATCAAAGTGCCTCATTATTGTAGTTCTGAAATCACATTTTCACATTTAAAACCACTTTTTCTCTCTCTCTCTCTCTCTTTGAGATTGTCTGGAATACTCACACTACGAATACACAAAAGAGAAAACTGCAGCAAGTGCTTTCACTTGTGGGGTAATTATCTGTGTAGGGTAAATAGCCCTTTACAGTGCAGAAAGACAAAGGTTAGCAGAACAATGAAGAGTAAAGTGGCTATTTGGTACAGGAAAATTTACTACTTTTTAGAATAATGAGTTCTACTTTATTTTCTCTCTGGCATTCCTGCTTAGTGCCTCTGTGCTTCTAGCTACAACATCTGGTTTGTAGCTGACTGAACAAAGCTTTGTTCAGAACAAATGAAGAACTGAGTCAGTCTTTTTGTTCTTCTTGAAATTCTCCATAAACGAAGATAAGATAAAACGTAGGATACACTTTATAATAGAGTGTGGAGTAAAATTAGCAACACTAATTAAAAAATACCACTGAGAAGCACTAGCTAAAATATAAGGACCTAACACATTAAATTCATATACATACACAACTGTGCTCACATAAAACCATGTAAGCACGTCAGCCAAGTATCTCTGATGAAAAGTCTATTTTGTCTTGTAGTTACATTTATACCTGGTGCTGTGCTGGACTGAGACTGAACAAACTGTACAAAACATATACCACCTAAGAAATTAAAAACCAAAGTAAATCTTTTAGTTACCTTAAGTCTAGATAAGACTAGATAAGATGCGTCAAGAACGAATACTACAGAAAACAAGATGTGTGTGGCTGGTGTATCTTTAAATTCAGACACAGGAAGCTCAAAAGCAAGGAGGAATCAAAACTAAGCTAAGCACAGAATTCTGGCTAAACTGCTTCACTTTGTTCCAAATGGCTCATTTTCCCACAAACATCATTCAAAGATCAATTGAACAAGGCTACTGTGGCTGAGGTCATCAGTTAGACTGCCATAAATAGGGGGGGCAGGTTGTGGTTGGGGGGTTTTTTGGTTGGTTTGGGTTTCTTTCAGAATTTAGGATGTCAAACTCTGTTTTTAAAAGTTCCTGGAGTCAGTTTCCTTGTGCTTCTGTAAAACCTAGCAGACAACTCTATATTTCTAAAGACTTGCTCTCCATTAAATAAAAAATCCTCTTACAATGCATATTTATACAGAAGAATGCCTCAAAGGCAGTTACAAACCAAACTCAGAAGTTCTTAAGATATTCATTCTTTAAGTAACAAAACCTTCCAAAGGAGCCTGCAGTTAAACTCAATGCATATGCAGTACACCTGCTCCCTTCCCTCCACAAAAGCACTATTGAAATATAAACCATGCACATCTTCTCTGACATTAATTAATGCTACTGGAAGAAAAATAAAACTGCATCATGAAGCTCAAAACAATCCAAATTGCAGCAACAAGAATAATCATTTGTCTTCTTTCTCTATTTCATTATTAGTAGACATCTGAGTAGATAAAAACTCTTTATCTTGATCCATACTGCAGGGATTTTTTAAAGTGTAAAGAAAAAAAGAGATATTCTTAAGCCAAAATAAAGTGCCATTTCCTTAGTAGCATTTTCTTCTTTGTAGCATGAAGAAACCCAAGGATTAATATTAATTTCCACTACAGGAATCAAGTGTATCTCATTATACATATGAAGAATCACACCTGCTTCTGTGGTATTTACAGCTACTGAAACCACCTTCAGTATTCTCATCCAGGAGCATTCTTTTGAGTTGGCTTTTCATATATGTTTACATTAGAAGTCCAGAAACAACTTTATAATTACTTTTCTAAGAATTATGTTATCAAGTTTTTTCTTTGATCAGTAGAAGTCAATCACTTCTGATGCAAAGATGCTGAAAGAACTGCAATAATCCACCAAGGAATCTCCTTTATGTGAAGCTTTAGCAAAAAGCTCTCAATTGGAAAGTAAGAGATGGAATTAATACATGACTGAACTGGAAAAAAGATAAAGAAAGAATTGCAGAGTCATGGAATTAAATCTCTCCCAACCATTTTACAACAGCAGAGAGAATGAACACTATCTATGCCATAGCACAGTCCAAGATACCAGCTTTTCTATGTAATAAATAGAATGTCTAATTGAGAAATCAAGACCAGGGCTTCAAAAGAGTTGAGTCCTGTTTGGTGATTGATGAGAACTCTTGCTTTGGAAATTAAACTGTGATACTTGTCAGTGTAACTGGCGAGCTATAAATCATCTACAAGAGCTGATAAGAGCAGAGGAATCTGTGTTTTACACTCCTAACCAAAAACTAACTGGCCAGCACTGAGTGATTCAAACAACAGGGGCTTTTTAAAAGAACAGTGTCCACTGCCATCAGGCTGCCCAGAGCAGAACATACATATCAGCACCTATTAATTGGCTTGCAAGTTGGCTTCTTGTCTTGAAGCCTTCTAAAGCTTTTCATGGCTATTAATTTGTACATTGTTCTGCCCAGTGCTTTCATTGCTCTCCTTAGTTCTTTCCCTTGATGCTGCTGGTTTCATGCTGCTCTGGATCAGTTCATGGAGATTCACGGTACAATTCCTTTTTATTTCTTCTTCTGTGGCAGAAGATGAAGATATCTCCTCTTCACAAAGATCTTTTTTTGCTCAGTAGTAAATTTGTAGTGGTTGCAGGACAGCTTGAAAGAAACTCCTGCCTTTGGTACCCACATCCTGCTGTTGTATTTTTGTAAATTGCTTTGAATCTGCAAAGGTTTTATTTCCTATAGCTCATTTTCTCAATACACGTTTTCTACTTAGGTGCTTTTTTCCAGAGGTTTTTTTTTTGTTTTTTTCTACAGCTTCATAATACACCCATTTTTAACACCCATAGTTACTTAAGCAGTCACTTCCATGCTTTCTTAGTGAAGACTTTTTTTTAATACACTAATGTCAGACAAAGATAGTAAAAAACCAATTTTATGCCATACAAGCCTTTATGTTGTGGAACATAAGGTGAAGGTACAAGCAGACTCCATGACAGGAAAAGAAATGTACAAATGGCAGGTCTGGAAGTGCACCCTATGGATTCCTTACCACAAAGATCCTCACCGAGGGATTCTTACACCTGCATACCCAAAGCATGGATCTCTGCCTCTTACAGCAGGTCTTTGATTGGTATTTTGTGTTCTGCAGACTGAACACACATGGGTTTCTTTGAAAATTCAAAGAGAGTGCTTCCCATCTTTTTTTTTTTTTTTTTGCCTTGTCTTAAAACTAAGGGGATTTCTTGCTTCCCCATGTTTCTGTTCTTGCCAGTTACAAAAATCTTACATGAGAAGGTAAAATGGGTGTAAAGGCTACACCACAAAGAAATTATCATCTGAATGATTCATAGGTCTGTAAGAAGATATTAAAGACCTAAAATGTCCCTGTGGAAAGGATCTTAGGAATTATTAAAATGACACTTTTTTATAGATATATTCCATTAAATGCCCATTTAAAGCCCTAGAAAGATTCTTTTTCAAGCACACCATAATATAAAATCACTTAAACAAAGTCTTTTGGACATATTTTTGCTTTAAAATTGATTTTGGTTTAGAAGTATCAGCTCGGCAGGAGATGTTTCAACATTCACAAGGACTCCAGATAAGTGCAAGATAGTCCTCATGGTGATTTTCAGTCATTGTAATTGAGCTCAAATTAAAGTGAGTCCCAGCTGTAAATGATCACTGACTAATTTACTAAGCCATTAATCCTGTCTATGAAACTTTCACTCATGCTTGTTTTTAAGAACTAAATTAAGAGTTAAATTTCTTAAGTAGTTCAGAGGTGAAGACAACTGACTTGTGGAACCCTGACTCCTTTTCCAAATATATATTTAGTAGAGTAAATGTTATTTTATCTCTGACTGCACAGTCACTGTAGTTGCATTCAAAACTACTCACACAGATCTCTCAGCAGTAGCTGATGAGAAAATGCTTCTACAAAATCTTTTTATAGCATGTTTCCAGATACATTGAGGTTCCAAGAATCAAAGTATGTCACCATCTTAAACCCCCAGAAATATAAAACTTTTTAAATTACATTATTAAATTACATGACCAGGATTAGAGAAGCTTGCCAGTCCTTATTTAAGAACAATTTGTGTTTTGTAGCAGTCTTTGTGTAAATTCTGATATAGTATTCTGGATAAAAGCAAGGGGAAAAATAATTTTGAAGTGTACCTTTCTTTAAACTCTTCTGGCTTCTCAAGACTTTTCTGATTTTTTCCTTCAGTCTTTTCAGAATTATTTTTATCTTCTTTAGTCTCTTTGAATGTCTTAAAAGATAAAGAACAAATGGCATAAAAATTGACAAAACTTGAAATATTTTAGCTACGTACTGCAAAAGTTTTCTCAACCTGATGAATCAGTGCTCAGTAGTAGTTTTGTAGCCAAGAGGTTCTGAAGAAATAAGGAGAACCAGGTTAAAAAGAGGTAATTTTTTTTGTTGGAACTGTAATGACTGGAATAAACACAGACGTTTTGGAGCATGGGCTCTAAATGCCAGAACCTGGAGTTCATAGTTATACACAAACTCACCACATCCCTTCTTCCCGTATGTTTACACAGCACATCCCACATTAGGAACTTCAGTCTGTGACTGTGAGTGTCAAACAGGATCACAGAATATAAACAGAAAAACCCACCCATGCAAAACGTGCTGCTGTCAGCACAAGGCAGTAAATGGAGTCCTTGATCGTCTGGTCCAGACAGGTAAAAGCACCCAGATGCAATGCTATAAAAAGTTACTAAACCTTTACAAGATTGGGCTACTCAGGCTTAAAAGAGACCTTTTACAGAGGAGTGGGTGCAAATTCTGTACTGACAAAATCCCTTTGATTTTTTTGAAGATTTTCCCTTAGGAATCAGTGCTTCTCCTAGTCAGTAGAACTGTACTGATCTCCTGTCTAAAATCAGCCAGTTTTACTGCTGGGGATTATATACCCACACATGTATTTTGGGGAAAAAAAAATAAGGAGGAAAGAAGGAATTCCCATTATTCTTATTGTAAAGCATATTTAGTTAAACACAAACCCTTAAAAGCCCAGTAGGACCTGTGAAAGCTGCACACTCAAGCCCTGGGGGTCACTGAGGAGTGGCCCTCATCTATTTCCAAGTGTATTCTCCTGAACTGACACCAAAGTCATCATGACATGGTGCCTTAGCAGAAACCGTGGCACAAACTGAGGTCAACAGAAAGCAAGCTTTAAGCACCTTTACATTCATGGACCCTTCTTCTCTAAGAAAACATATGTGATGCTATAGAAACATAATTATAAGGCTGGAATCATCCTGTTGGTCTGTGTGCTTGAAAATACACTGTGTTTTTGACATTTCAGAAAATGTGATGGTGCTATGTATGATCACGTATATAACATGGATTTATAGAAAATAAAATTAAGATACAGTTACCTTTTTCAAGTAGTCAATTTTAATTTGTAATTCTTCTGCTTCTTTTTGCAGTTCAATGGTTTCCTGAGCAGCAGCTTCAGCAAGCTGCAATGTTTCCTGTGTTTTTTTCTTCATAGAGGCACTTCCATGTCATGGAATATATTTTACAGCAATATATTTTTTCAAGCAAGGGATGCCATCAGATCCCTGACCTCTCTATGCCATAACACAAATGCTAGAGGTGCAGAAAGCTCTGATAAATCTACATTTCCTTGGCAAATTTTAACTCTAACTTCAATTAAGCTTCTCCTAAATGAAGCATTTTGATGGGTATGTTATTAAATGAAATTTTATTTTCTTTCCCTGAAATGCTCCCATAAATTTAAACTGAATAGCTGAATTTGACCTTCAGTTTTCTCACAGAGAAATGCGAACACTGCCACTCTAAACATAGATATATAAATATATAAATAATTACTTTCTTTTCTAATAGAAAGTTGTGAAAGGTAAATATAAAACTTCTTTCCTGCCAACTGAATAAACACTAGAAATCAAGGATACATGTGTACAGCCCAATCATTTACGGATTTAAAAGGAACAGCCTCTGCAAAAATAAAATTTACTTTCAGATCATTAACTAACAAATTAATTTTCTTAACAAATACAAGACAAATTAATAGATCAGGAGCATTTATCTTGGCTTAGTATCAACAACAAAAATCGCAGTATAACAGTAAACATTAAAAATAGAACTAAAAAAGAGATGAAAATTAAATTTAAAAT
The DNA here is from genome assembly GCF_000738735.6 of Corvus cornix cornix. Taxonomy (NCBI): domain Eukaryota; kingdom Metazoa; phylum Chordata; class Aves; order Passeriformes; family Corvidae; genus Corvus; species Corvus cornix. The sequence goes on from NC_046335.1 coordinate 5,255,166, forward strand.
TTTGAGAGGCTAGATGTAAAGGAATCTTAGAACTTTTTTAACCCAAGAAGTTCAATGATAAACCTCTCCCCATTACATTTATGGGTTAGAGGAAGGAATATCAGTATGTATAATCTAAATTTTTACTCGCTGCAGATTTTTTTTCTAAAAATGGTGTAACAAAGAGAATGTATTTCATTAGCTTAAAGGAAACCGTGGAAAATTGGAGATTTTCTGTATGGCACCTTTAATATGCAGTGCACTGCCAAAAGGCTTTATTGTAAAAGCATTGACAATAGCAGTACCCAGAATGTCCAAGCAAGCATCTTCTTTCCATTTGTATTTTGCACAGAGTTTCAAAACCCTCTTTTGCATTTCTTCAACTTCTTCCCTTTTTTTGTAATACTCCTGGGCAAGAGCAGTTTCTGCATATTTTTTGCCACGTTCCTGCAAAGTCTTTGTACACTGGGCTATGGAATCCTGATGCATTTTCCTATAAAAAACATGTAATTTAATTTTTTTCACAGGAAGCTTTTGTTTATAAGGGAAAAAAGCCTATAAATTTATGGCATCAGCTCAGTTAATTTGCTGCTATCAATGGAAGAAAGTTGGATTATATTTAATATGGCAATATTTGGGTTTATTTTTTTTATTTTCCAGCCATATTCAAGGAAGACTATGCTGTATGTAACAAAGAATAGTCCTGATGTAAAAACCAGCCAAACCTCCCTGTTCTGAAGGCAATGTAGACCGTACCATACCCAAAGGCAGCCTGGCAGATCACAAATGTGTTTTTCCCTGTGTAATTATCATGAAACTCACTGCAGGCCAAAGTCTCTGCTGGTGCATGTTGGCACAATTCCATCAGTTTTGGTGGAGCTGGATCAAAGTTACAGTAGAAGAGAATTTGGCCAAACCTCCCATATTTAGAGAGGCCTGGTGCACCACTGGGCTAAGAGCTGCCTCCAAGGAGATGCTGAGTAATCTCTGTCTGACCTTAAACACACACATCAGTCACACTGAAACAATAGGACTATTCATACTTAAGCTTAAGCAAACACTTAAATGTTTAAATGGCAAAGAGGCAGAATGCTCAGCTTCTTGTGGGGCTGCCCTGTAAATTAATGTTACACTAAATGCAATTTCACTGACATCATGTGAGCGCATAGCTATGAATTACTAAAGTAGGTAACATCAATTAATGCAGGGAAAGCTTATGTGAACAATGGAGAGGCAAATTTTAAAATATTATTACACCTAAATATTAGCAAGAAATTCCTTTATGGGAAAATCTATGGAGCATAAAAACAACTGAAGTCAGAGACCCACCTCTTAACCTGCCCCTACATTAAGGAACAGCTCTCACTGCTTGCAAAGCACACAGGATTTCTCTTTAAGGAACATATTTTATCTCAAACTGCTATTAATCATTTAGTTGCAGCATGACTGAAAGGCTACATTTGACAGTCATGGTTGCCCACTGGCTGTGCCAGACAATGGGAGACAGAAAAACTTATGTCCAAATTCAATACTAGAAACTTCTGCTCTTACAAAAGGAAAACAAATTCACAGGGCAAAGCACAGGAAGATTGCAATTTTCAAATAAAACTACACTCCAGGCACAAGTTCCTGCTAAACTGACTGAAGTTCAATACACTTTAGGGGAAAGAAGTGGTAGGTCAACACTGTGAACCAAACCCAGGAATTGGTATTTCCCAAACTTCACATAGAAGATGACACCAATCTTTTCACTTTTCTACACTGGCGGGCTCAGAAATGTTTTTTGATTTACCTAATATTTCTGTGTACTGTACAAAATTTCCCAGGTATGAAAGATGAAAAATATTCAGTTCTATGTAAATAGATATTATAACAATAACTGATAAAAAAATTTGCTAATAAACAACTTCGAATGCACTATAAATAAATTTAAACAATATAAATAAGTAAAATAATTTGTTGTAACAAGTACATTTCAATCTTGTGAATATAATCCTAAAACTTTATACTCTTTTTCCAAAATCTATTTTTCACAGGTAATATTTATGGCCATATATGCTATACTAGTCTTGAGAAATTGTCACTATCTTTAATATTTCCTCCAAGTAATTTACATCCTCCAGTTCATGCAGATAACACAGACTATTTTGAATTCAGCACTGTTCACATTAATTAGAAAAAGTTTTAATCTAATTACAACAGGAAAAGGGCAGCACTCACAACCCCCTGAATATTATGCAGATAACTATTTATTACTTTTTCCTTCTTCATATCACTTATTTTCAGGATTACCCTCCAGTTCACATAAGCATTCTTGTATGTTCTTGAAGCCAATAACAACAAAAAAATGTGGACCATTTTATAAACCTCCATTATAAGTGCATAATTAAACACAAACTGATCTGCCCATCTTTTGAAAACATCTGTCCTCAGTGCCCCCAAATGCCAGACTAAAAAGAACATTCAGCTCATAAAGCTCTAAAGACACTTACTTTTCTTCCTAATTTAAATATTTAGAATTTGCCGAATGCACATCTTGCTGACTTGAACATATCATCAAATGCTTTGGTGCAGAGAGACTATATCTGAGGCACGGTTTTGTAAAATACATGAATTAAATTTATTTTATGATTTGTAGTCATGATGTCTTATAATTAAGCTCAGGAGAACAGATCAAACACTTTCACGTTGGAATTGAAAGTAGTTATCTAAAGAAGCAATTTAAAAGTAATGCTTCTTTGGCTTGTCAGCTCAAATTAGTGAAAGCCAAAATGGCTTAATCATATACTCATAGAAAGCCAATTTAGCCTTATTTTTCACCAAATTTAGAACTCTGAACAGGAAGAAGAAAGATAAGCTACTAACTGAGTTAATTAAAGGCTCTCAGGCATGCAGTTTCTGCTGCCTTGGACAACTGGCAAAAAGAATGATTACAAAAGACTCAAATCCAATGTTTTAAATTACCTAAATTTATGACTCTAAACTGGTATTTAGGTATCTGGAGGGGTCTGCCGTGACTTTTGCACCACGGGGCCAAGCAGTCTCCACCCCCTCACAAGCAGAGCAGTGCAGGTGAGCAGCCTCTCTAAAACAAAGATCAGTTTTACTTTGCTAAATAGAACTTTGGGGGGTTACCTTGGCACAGCACATCTGGAACATTTCAGAGAGAATCTTCAGGGTCTTTTCTTTATTTCATTGACTGTAGGCAGCTACATTGCAAATTAATAATTTCTTTTAAATGCTGAGTCTAATTAATAAAGATGGAACACCTGAGATGCCACTCACTGAACAGAATTGAAGTTGCAATTAATGCTGACTAGAAGTTTGCCCACAACTAGTCTTAAAATGGTTTTAGACCAGGCTTTTCTGAGTCACTTACTCATTTTTCAGGACCTAAGACTGAATGTGCATGCTTTGTTGTTATTTTGAAGGGTATACAACAGTATACAAAAACTTGATTTGTATATTCTGATAATCCTATTTAATTCATATTCACAAATAAGGAAAAGCATAAAATTATCTGAATGCTTCTAACTGTTACCTGAAAACATTATTGTTTTTATTTATGGGGCTTTTCTTGAAACAGTAGGCAATCTAACAATGTTCTGAAAAATTGTAATAGGCATTTGGGAAGCAACTGAATTTCAAGAATTCATATTTTATCGTATTTTATTGGCAGCTACAAAATAACATATGATCTCATAGTAATGTAAACAAAAATTCTTTTAATTATTCAGTCATTTATAAGTGACTAAAAACCGAAAATTTGCAACAATTTTTTAATGCAGACAGCACTAGTTCTGCTGATCAGTTTAGTCAGTTTCATCAGTACTACTGCTGGAAACCTCATCTCATGTGATCATAGATACCTCTCATTTTCTGCAGCTTCCCCTAAAGCTTTAATTTCATTTTTCAAATATTCTTCATGCTTTTTAAGAATTGCATAGGTGGGCTTCCAGCTGTGGACAAAGTAAACAAAAAACAAAGGCATATTAGTGGTCTTTCTTAGTAAAAAAAAATTAGAAAAGAAGACACCAAGCTACTTTAGCTAGCTTACTAGAACAAATGATTTATTAATTTTTTGAAAGTTAAACATGAATGGGTTTAGTACAAAAATCTTTTGCAGGCATACATTTATTTTGTTAATATTTTAAAGCAGCAAATTCAGGAAAATATATATATATATTTAGAACTAAGAAAGATTACAAAGCACTTTTTAAGGAATTAATGGAATGAATGTCACAAATTTTTGGAGCTAATGCTAAATAATGAAGCATCTAAATCCACATATTAGGTCCTCAACACACCACCACCAGTAAATACTTAAGATATGTTGAATCTTCTTGTTGGAGACAGCCACAACTTCATTCCCACCAGTATCACCAGCACCCATCTCATACCTAAATGGAAGCAGCAGTTACAAACTCAGAATTTCCTCCATTTGCTAAGCAAGTCCTGCTCAGAAAGCATCAAAATTATTTTTTCTACAGCAGGATGCTGCAGATGGTTCTGAGAGCAGAGCAGCTTCACAGAATACTTATGACTACTGCAATAGCAGAACTTTCTCAACATCCAGGCATTAGAGATACCTCTGCCTTGGATATGGGAATACAAGAAAAACAGGCAGATAGACTTTCTGATTCAAGTGAAATTCAGATGTGATCTTTAGGACAGGCATATTTAAAAGGTTTTGAAAAGAAAGCATCCTGTCTGGAAAAAAAAGGAATAAGACGCATGAACCATACAGCACTCTTGGCACAAACTGTTGGACACCACTGGTGATTAAAAGTGGAACTACAGAATGTTATTTCACCTTATCTACTGCAAATTCTGCAGAAAGCTGAATTTCAAAAATGTCAGATTTTCTTAAAAGCAGAAAGCAACATAATTATATAAAAATGCGCTTGCACACCAGACACTGTAATGTTCTTTTACTCAGAAAGCTCCATGACCCTCTTTGGAGGAAAAAAAAAACCAGATGCAAAATTCATAGAGATTTTATTAATCAGAGTACAAGCCATGTTGCAAGTTACATTTTTTGTTCACATCTATTCTGTGGACATGGAAAAATGTAGGACAAGAACACTGGTTTGTGAACACAACCAGGTATGCAGGATTCAAGCAGCACATTTACTAGTTTGCTAAATGCATCACTGTTTCATGAATCTCCTTGACAGCCATCACAATTATTTGTCCTTCCTTTCATCAGCCAGAGTATAAAAAAGGTCTTTATCCACACTACTCAAAGCAATAGAATTATCCTGCAGTTTGGCTAGTGGGACAAGACAACAATTTCTTTTCCTAACTAACAACATTCTGAGTTCATGTGGCTTTTTTTAAAATTATCTTCTTTCTACTTCCATGAAATCCCACCATCCTTGCATCCAAATTTTAAAACTGTAAGAGAGACAATAAAATTGGAATAGGTTCCAACAGCAGCATTTCACTACTTCTTACTGCTCTGGGATCAACATTTCTAGTTTGAATCCTTCAAGAAACTAAATATTAGCAAAATGTCATCACTTGTCTGAAAATGTATGTTTCGTTTGGGCCATTTTCTGTCTTCAGGTCTTTTTTACCTAGACCAATATGGATTTCTTTAGAAAGCACAGTATTATCCCAATACATCTGTCCCATATATCATATTTTCTCTAGACTTATTGAATATAAGAACTTTGTATTTTGTTCAAAGTCTTCAAATCTGCTTCAATATACTCATGATGTCTCATAACCCAGACAAAACGTTGTTTCTTTGAGAGCTCTATTGAGTTCTATCACCGGCAATTAGTCAGCTGTGAGGGTGATTGTGACTCCAAAACAGTATCTGAATTTACAAAACCAACATTGGAATCATGTCCAGTATAGATGGATTGTCAACTAGAATAAATTTTAGAAGTTTGGGGTGATTCTACTGTGTAAGTGCTCTAATTGTCTGATCTTATAGCCAGGGCTTGTTTATTACAGTTTTCAGTCTGTCGTTAAATGACATTTCCAATAATTTAAGACACAAAGTCTCTACTCTTCTGCAAGCATTGTCCTTCTATGAATACATGCATTCATTAATGAGTCACTTCTCATTTTCAGTCTCTTTACACTAATGCCATTAATTATTCTTTTAGGACTTGAGCCAAAACCCATTGAATTCAATGATTAAAATTTAGATCAGATCCTTAGTTCTACCCTTAATTTTTTACTTCTTCATTTGCATCACTTAACAGTTTATCATTTGCAAACAGATTTGCAGCTTCAAAAAGATATCAAAGGAAGCACTGTGGATAGTTTCATAAACTTACATAAGTGTTCATTTTATACTATATTGGAGGCAAGAACTTAATGTAATGGAAAAAAAGAATTTTTTTACCAAGGTCAGATCTTTTCCCAACTCTTTTAATGGTAAAGCTACAAATCAGTATTGAATGGCAATTCATTCAAATAAGCCAGCCACTACACCCACTTTATTCACTAATGATTCCATTCTTTCTTTTTCTTTCTGAGAGTTCAAAATAAACCTAGAAAGGACCCCAATGCCATCTTTACTTCCCTTTTTTTTCCTAGAAACACCCACAATCTCCATTCACATTGTAAAAAAAAAATTCAAATGTATGTCATAGATATTTTTATTGAAGCATTTACCTTTAGGTATAGAATTGTAAGAAAACAAAACAGAATTTGCCAACAAATCATCACTCCAGCTGCTGAGGAACTAGTCAGATTCTGGAGAAATGGAACACTGTGATGGATTTTATCACCTGGGACAAACTCGCTGTACTGTCAAATATAGATTTGCCTTTTTAGCTACCTTTGCAAACACCTGAGGTTTTAATTTTTAAAATTACGTGTCAGGAAGAAAAAACTCCTTGTAGCTGAATTTTCTTTAAAAAGTTTCTGATTACTAAGATCCAAAAGTGATCAGCATTTAAAATTTGAACTAATTATCTGATACAAACATTTATGTAAGGAAAACTGTGAATGACAGGCCATTGCATTCATCAAAAAATTGCGCCCAGAAGACAAATTTTGCCGTCTGGAGCAAAACTGATACTAGAATCTGCCAGCAGAAGTACACACATATGTGTGTGGAGAGGCAGTTATGGCACATCTTGTGTGAAAATATGTATAGAACAGAAAGTAACATGAAACATGTTGTGAACAAAGAATAGAAAGATGTTCAATTTTAGGAAGTCTTTTTTTAAAAGTATTCTTAATATTGGTCAAATTTGACAAAACTCAGATGCCTTCAAGTGTAGAAAAATTATGCTTCTATTACCTTACTACATGAATACTTTAGCATGCTGCAAAGATAGTACCTGTGATCTTCTGAAAACTGGGGATTTTAATAAAAAACCAACCCAAAATCAAATGTAGTCTGCTTTTCTATAATTCTTCCTCAGGGGATGGGTAATACTGTAATTTTTATACCTAAAGATTTGCAGTTTAAAAAGAACAGGAGAATACTAAAGTTTTCTTTAACATCACTGCTGTCAGAACAAACCCAAACATATTTTTCCTTCACTTCCTCACTGGCTTCCTTAATGCCAGCCACAACTGAGAGTTCAGGCTCTTCCATACTTACGCATCACAGTTCTTCTTGCAGTTCTCGTTCTGCTTTTGCAAATCAGCAAGTGCCTCATTGCTGGTTTTTATATTTTCCTCCAACCAAGAAATCCGATTCTTTTTTTCTGTGATTTTTGCAGTGTACGCTGAAATTAAAAAATAAAGAATTATATCCATGCATTTTCAACAAATCCATGAAATAAAAAGCCTACATTCAGAATGATTAAAAATTCCTTCCAAAAAACTTAAACTCCATAATGCAAGGTGAGTGGACAGCCTGCAAATAAGCAAAGTAACAGTGAGTGAGTTAAAACATAGGGATTTTCAGCTGCATGGTACTTTAATGATCATCTAATATTGTGAGACTGACATCATTTGTGCTGTTTCTAAATCCCAGTCCTTCTAGAACTGAAGTAACTATTAGTGGTATTCCCCAGTTCAGTGCTCCCACTGAAACACTCCAAACCGTGCACTGCTCACTCATTCTCTAGCCAGAACCAGGATACTCTTTCAAACATTTGTATTCTTTTGCAGAAGCCCAGAAAGTCAAATGTTCTGACTGGGAAAGTTGACTACAATAAAGGAAAAATAAAAACATCACTATAGGCATATAAGCAATTAGTAGAAAACAGAAAGAGAAAAATTAAAAAGGAATTTTACTCAATGTAGGAATGAGTAATGTATGATAAATTAATACAGGACACGGGTTAATTAATTAAAAAGTCCATTGTAATGACAGGTTCTCAAGGACTATGATATTTGTGGAGATTCTTACGGCAAACTCTTAATTCTACCTCTTCTGACAGCAGACAGCTGATAACACTTTCTGAATGAGTAGTTAGGGGAGAACCCATGTTGTTGAACATGATCAGTGTTCTCTTCACAAGTAAAAGCAGTGAAAGCTATCATGCATGCTCACCTTGCAATGCAATAAGCAAAACTTGCTGAATATTTTTTCTCTGCATTTTTAAATTCTTTTTTTTTAATGCAAGGTTTCAGATTTATCAGTGCTAAATCATCCCTTGCTATCACTGCTGCCCTGAAGCACTAAATGCCAGAGTAGGTGGCCCTAAAGAGAAGTCAACTACATCCCGCCCTTCTCATCTACTCAACTGGGAAGAGCATCTTAGTGATGCAAGATGGGTCTTGAGTTGTTGGAATTACTGCTCTGGAACTTCAGTTCATCCTGAATTTGGCTCTGGTTTTGCACTACTTGCTATATATTAATTTTCAACAGCCTCTGCATTTATAGCAGAAAATAAACCACTTCTCACAGAGAAATGTCAGTCAGTGAAAAGCAAAAAATTCTCAATGTAATTTAATATCTTGGGTTATCCTGAATCATCCTTGGGTTATCTTCAGTCCCTTAATATTTTCAATGTCTAAAGTCAGTAACTTGCCTTTACTTAGCATGAAGTATAAGTATTGGACAACTGACATAGCTTCATTTCTGTAAATAACAGCTGAATGTGGCAAAATCCTGTAGAAGACTTACTGAGATATACCAAAATATACCATAACACTATTAACAAAATATACACTTAACATCTCATTTAGCATTTTTTACAGATAAGCACTTCTGTGAGCTGTTCAACTCACCCTTTGCTTTCACAAGGACCTGGTGGGTGAGATCCATCTTACCCAATGTTAGTGCAGAGACCTGCTTCAGAGCAACACACCCATGGCTGCAGCTACACCCAGCAGAGACAACTGACACTTTTAAAGTTTACTTTATCTAACTCACTTTAAACTGTTTCTTCAGGATAAGATAAATCACACTCTAAAAGTGCCTATTTCCCTCCACTGGTAAGAAAGAGACTGTAGCCAAATAGCCTGATGAATCTCACACCAAAAGTCCAAGGCTGAATGCTACAGCTGTTCATCTGCCAAGTAATACACAGAGACAAAATTACATCAGTGTTACTGTTTTTTGCTAAGTTTTTGAAAGACTTAACCCAAACTGCTAAAAGCCTGAGTGTTGGCTGTGTGTTTACACATATTTAGGTATCTCTGAACTGAACACAAAAGCAGCTATGCCATGTTACTACACAGCCTTTGGATTTTCCCTAAGAGCGTGCTCATTTACCCTAAGCCTGCATAAATGTTATACAAAGCCTCATCTCTAAGGTTCAATTGTGTGACTGGAGAGTTAAACCAGAATCCAAGGTGTGCCAGATTTAGTGTTACAGATGTTTTCATGTTTAAGATGCTTCAATTTAATTGTGATAATCTTCTTAATGAATAAGTACTTGCTTGGACGTATCAGTGAAGATTATTAGAAATGTTAGAATCAAAAAGAACATCAATTAGACCAGAATTTTCTCTTTTTCTTTTTTTTTTTTTTTCCTGGAGGCTATGTGCTTGACTATCTACCTATGAAGTACCAGTGGCGAGCACAGATGTTCTCAGATTGTTTGTGGTAGAGAAACTATTCTTCAGACATTCTCATGAGTGATTCCACATAGCAGCATGGTTAAAAAAATCAGTCCAGATGTAAATCCATAACATTGTGTTGTCCGTAAGCCCCAGGGGAGAACAAATTTGATGCAGAGCAAGACTTTCTCTATGGGTTTACCGTTTTGAATTTCAAATAAAGTAACCAGCTGCTTGATTGCAAAAAAAGAAGAACCAGGCTTGAGTACGTAGTAGCAACTGAGAGAACTTTCATTATTTTAAGAAAACAGAAAGAGAGAAGAAGCAGTGAGGCAGAGGTCCAAATCTGGAAAGAACAAAAAACATGAAGAAATAAAGGGAGGCAAGTGGCAGATGTATTGAGCAAGCACAGCTGAATCAAAGGGCTGCCAGTGACTGTGAGGAGCTGCAGAGTCAGAGCAGGAAATGGCGCAGCATGAAACTGGCTGTCCATGAGGCAGCTGAACAGCCTCAGCTAAAAGTCGTGAGCAAAAGCAAAGTCTGCTGGGGAGAATGAGCAAGTATTGATGGCTAAAGATGAGGCAGGGTGAGAGCAGGACACGGGACAGCTTCCACTGTTTATCCTGCTTCCGCCCCTGAGACACAGAACATGTCCCAGGACTAATGAAACAAAATCAGTGTTCAGCATCCAATAAAACGGTAATTTATCACTACTCACAATTTATCTGATGATCCACATGTTCCTTAGCATAGCGAGTTTTTTCTACCTGGAAAGCTGAAGAAGAAAATTAACCCTTTGTTATATACATATATACGAATAGAGCTGTGAAACAACATATGCTGTGCAGCATTAATTGCACAAACTCTGATAAACAAGTATTTTAGCAAAATATCTAAAGAGCAATTTTACTATTAAATAGCTGTTAGTGCCCCCCTCCACAACCTCCCAGCTAACAAAACAATATGTAGGGAAAGAACAAAAGCTTAATTATTACACATTTATTTGAAGTTAACATAACTGTTTAAAGCAGAAAATATCACTGTATGCAGTGCATAAGTAATTGTTAATTAAAAATGTATGGTATAATGACCTACCAAGTTTGACCAGAATTTCATCCAAGTTGATCGAAACCTTGTCACTCATTGTTTAAACTACAAAAGTAAAACGCAATTCAAGGATTTACACAGTCAAAAGCTTTGTTGATACAATAAACGAGCCAAAATTGCAAGACAATGCCACACATTTTAACATAAAAGGGAGAAAAGTAGTTTTAACTGCATTTGCATTACTATCTAAACCACTTTAGTGGAACCAAATTTCTCACTCATGGTGGTAAGGGACTTGTAAGAGTCTAAACCACAGTTCGGAATAAAGGAGATTCATAATTTAGGTAAAGCGTTGCTCCTGGAGCAGTTCTGTTTGAGAGGCTTAATGTTCTCAGAAGGCATGAAGAATGCAAGGAGAGATGCTTGTGTACAAAATGCATAGCGTGTACTCCAACTGGTTACTAAGCCTATGGACTGCAGTGCTGCTGATGGAAAAGGTCCTTGAGCACTCTGCACACTCCTCCCGTACAACCACCACATCCGTTTAAATCAAAGGTGTATAAATGCTAAGTGTGATTAAAGACACAATTCTCATAAAATGGAAAACGGATTGTAATAAATTCTTTCTTCTGTTTATATCATGCTGCTATGTGCAGAAATTCAGTTACGGGTTTTTAAAGAGATGGGGGATGATGGAGATCTCTAAAAGGGATGCAAGCACCATATATCAGAACGCTCTGGACACCGCTCGTTAGCTCAGCTGCATTAACAGTGAGCGAAGTTATCTGGACTTTAACTGTCCCACAGTGGCTTCCCCATCACACTGTGAGAGAAGCAAAGCCAGAACAAATTTGGGATGAGGATGAGATCCTAATCCAGGATAAAGTGGAATAGAAGACAACTGCAGAATTTAACTAAAGTGGCATTAAGGCTACATCCTGCAGCACTGAGGCTGTGGGAGCGGGAGGGGGTGGAGGCAGGGTGTCTGACAGAAATGAATTTGTCTAATAGTTAAGGGAGGATCAGAACACCTAATTCAAGTGACTGGATTACCACAGGCTGTGATAAAAACTCTGAGAAAGAGATAATAGTTTTACCAAATGTATTTAAAAGATTGAAATCCTAGTTCCTAGTGCCTGGAAACACTTAAGATTGCAAATAAAAAATCTTCTGAAAATACTAAGAAAAATACTAGGAAATACCGCCTCAAGCCACAGATCAAGGCAGAATATTTTTGCTTTCCCATCATGTGAAAGAAAATCCAAAGTAATTCCTTCTGATTAAAAAAACAAATCGTTTGGAGCATGTATTAAAAAGCTGTTCTCTAGAAAGAGTTTAACAGTGTTTATTAGCTGTTACTTAAAAACTGCAAGATATTGGGGCAAATACATTTTATTTATTGTTTTATAAACTGCAACACAAAGTTCCTCAATAGAGCAGACTGTATAGATGTATATTATTAAGATAGAGACTATTATATAATCACATAAAAATACAAATAATTTTACCTTTTGAATATTTTTGTATAAGAGTACTAATGCTTTTGTAGAGAGAACGAAAGTGGGGGGTTTTTTACTGTAGTTTTGCAATAAAACTTATGAAAAGGGTGAAGTAGCAGAAAATAGTGCTTCTGAAAGCATGCATATGTAAACTACTCATTATTCTAGTATTGTTAAAATAAATTAGTGTAACTGCAAATGTCAAATGCTTTTCTGTGCTGTGAATTAAGAGGATACAGGTGTCACTAGTAGAAAGGGCTGAGAGATTCAATGGCACTGGTAATAAATACAGTGTTTGCAGATTTTAAAAACAGTAGGTAACACCAGCCTGCAACAAACTTCGGATATCTGATGTCTTCCAGGATATGACTGTAGCAAAGACTGATTCTTGGACATACTGCAGAAAAGTAGCATCAAACTATTAGCCAACTCAGGGTGACAAATTCAGAGGAAATTCTCCTGTGTGGCTGATATTTTTGTTAAAGATAAGTATGTAACACACGCGACTGGGTAAACCAGCTTCAGACTGCATCTATTCTTTCTAATGGGAATATTCAAAATGCTGCCAGGAGAAAAGTATTATTATGCATTTTGCATTTTTGCACGGCATTAATGTAATTATATGGAATTCAATCATGGCAATAAAGTTCCATATATTAGAAGATTGTCTTGGGTGCAGAACCCACAAGCAAACTGCCTGATGTGGTCACAAGCCATTACAGCACTAACATTAATAATGCCATTTCTCCATAACCCGTCTGGCAACAGCCACGTTCTTCATTAAAAGGTGGAAAATACCCATAACCTGTGAGGCAAATATCTTCCTTAAAACCCACATCTCGATTCTACCAGTTGTAGGCTGTGAAACAGTACTCATTTCAGTTGGCTCTGTATGAATAATTTTTAATTTAGCGAGGCTCCTTTGAGAGCAAACCTGTGCTTCCCCAATGCCATTCATTACTGTTTATGACTGTAAAGGTTGTTTGAATCTTCCTGAAATTTAGAAGAGCTTACATTTCGTGACTTTTTATCTCTGTTGATAAAATAAAAATGTGCCTCTCCTCGTGTTGTTTACGCTCCTCTGCCCTTCTTTTACCACACCGCTTTAGGAAACCCATGAGGAGACCTGAACCCCGTGAGGAGACCTGAACCAAGCACCCACTGGATTGCCACATTTTACTTAGTCCGGCACATACCAAACAAAAGGATTTTGCTGCAGATTATTCCCTAAAGTCCTGGGATTTAAAAATTGAAACTATTTTTGTCAAAAGAGAAAAAACTGGGAGGAAACCCCCATCCTGCGGGGCACCACAGGGGCTGCGGAGGAGCGCCACAAAATGGCGGCGTGAGAAACAGGGGGCGAGTCCCCTGAGGGCGGAGAGCGGGGCCGGGGTGCTCAGGGGACCCTCTGCCTTTGGGGGACCATCAGCACTGGGAAAGCGACCAGAACGTGGCGGCCCCGCATGGTCTCGGGCGCTGCCAGAAGGGAAAGGGTGAGGAGCCGTCCAGAGACTCACCCAAGGACGTCAGGCAAAGGGACCATAGCCCCGCTCACGCCCGGACGCTGCCCCTCAGCGGCGGCCACGCCCCGCGGGGAAGCCCCCGCGTTCCGGGGCACCTCAGCCCCGCCGAAGGGTGCGGAGAGGGCGGCAGGTGCCACCTGCCCGCCGCGCTCCGTGCCGGGGGTGGTGGGAGCTGGGGTGGTCGGGCAAGCCCGGAGCAGGTTCAGCGGCCGGGAGAAGGGGCTGAGCCCGTTCACCCAGCGGAACCGCGGCGCCCGGCCGGGCGGGCTCATCGCCAGCGGCCGCGGCGCTCCGCTCCCTCAGGGCACATCGGCGGGGCGCGTGTGCCCCCCAAACTACCCGTTTGCCTGAACAGTGGGACTTATGAGGGAAAGACCAACATTTCTGAGGGCTTCGGGCGAAAAGCGATGAGGATGCTCCATCTACCGGGGGCAGCGCGCAGGCGGGCGGTGGCCGGGCGGGGAGAGGAGGCAGCGCCGCTAGAACGGGACATCGCCTGGAAACCTACTGGGGGTTAATTACACACATCCACGCTCTGGGATGTGACACAAAAATAAGGAGCGGCAAAACGTAACGTGCTTTATCCAACCCTCCACGTCCCACTCGTGTTGCTGACCCAACTGGTGGAAATCAGCCTAAATCCTCCTTCCCTCAAGCCCTCACGGGCCCGGCCCTCAGATAGTTTAAAAAGGCATTAAAGCATCTCCCTTCTCATCCCGGAGCGCTGTTTCACACTAAGGATGCTGCGGAATGCCGCCGCTCGCCTCAACACAAGTTGTGCTCACAAAATTGTGTGCGTTTGTTTGTTTATGGAAGTGCAGCATTACAAGGCAAAAATGCATAGCCCGGGCGTGCAAGAAACTAGAAAATGCTTCCCTCCACGCTTAGTTGTGTTTTCCTCCCTATTGAGATTACTGAAGCAGAGGATGGATTTAAGATTATCAATAAGCAAAGGAAAATAAGTTGGGCGGAGGGGCACAAGCTGGAGGGAGGAAAAAAAGATCAGCCGATAAAAGAAGAAAGGATAGAGAAATAGAAACAGGACTGAAGAGAGAGACACACAGAAAACTCTGCCAACTGCAGCCCAGGTGTCAGTCAGATGCGATGCTGTTTTCAGAACAGTCAATTCAACCAACAAGAAATACAGCTTCAAAGAGAAATAGCTGACCTACCTGGTTTCAGATCAGACATGAAGAAGGGAAATAAAAAAAGAGAGGGATATGGAAAGAGGCATGTTCTTTTGGAAGCCAGATGTCTGCTCCGTGTACCCCGCTGGTGGTGAGGCTCTGTCCTTTCCAGGAACATCTCTCACCCATCTCCCTGCCTGTCCCGGAGGGTGAGAGCCGCCTCGTTGCCCTGCTCCCTAGGGACACTCGAATTCCTAGATGCCCCTGGGGCCCTGCATTTGCCACTCCGTCTTCCCAAAACATTAAATGCTTTCCCAAGGAGAAATAGCTTCAAAGCTTTATCCTGCCTTAAGCAATTCCTTAAAGACCCTCTTAAACTTCTCGGAATGGGAATTTAACAGCAGAATAGCAGGTAACTTCAATGATGCTCATTAACACCTCCCCGTGTCCCGGTAATTTAAGTAGCGGTGCCAAGGGAAGCTGAGGTTCCCACAGATCCAAGGACCGCAGTTCACCCGGAAGGTGGTCAGTCAGTTCAACAGGCTTTGGGGAAAGCCGGTAGGGATTTCCCGGTTAATTCCTGTCCTGTTCCTGTCCTGCGGCCTGTCCCCACCGGGGCTTGGCAGGGCTAGGGAGCTCCTTCACCCATCTATTTGTTATAAGGTCTCCCAACCCGAGTTTATCACTCTGCACCCACCAAAAAAACACCTTCAGAAGCTGCAGAAAGAGGAACTTTGTATCCCACTGGTTCTGTCTTGTTTGTTTTCTCCTGTTTCCCAACAGAATCCCTCTGAAAAAAAACCCCAGCTAACTCCAAAGCCATAAACAACCACTTTCATTACCAATGGCAAGCAGGAAGGGCTCATTCGTATTATCATCTCTAATCAATGATTAATGGGTTGCATTACTCTGAAAAGAGACATGGTCAAGTCAGGGCTCAGAAAAGGCTCCCAGACCCTTCCCCACTGCTGGGAGATGCCCAAGCCCATCATCCTGTTAGCGGAGGGCCACGGTGCTGCCTCTTGTTGAGCTCCATGCCCCTCTCCTGTGTTCTGGCAGCTCCCCCCAGTCCTGATTGCGGCTCTTCCAGCTGACGGAGATGGCAAAGAAACCCAGGATCTTCCCCGCAGAGAGGACAGGGCACCCCGTGCCCCAGCAGCATCTGTGATCGAGTTTGGGAAGGTCTCTGGAGGCACCCGGCCAAATAACCCCAAAAGAAAGCAGGGGGATGTCACTGCCTGATTTATTGGGAAAAGGGATGGAAGGCTCCTGTCCTTATGAAGCTGCTCTGGGATAAACTGGCTCCTTGAAGCTGTAATGCTGTAGCCCAGGCAGATGCTCACCTTCAGCCGTGGCCCCAATCCTGTTTCCAAGCCCGGGGTGGTGCCTGACTCCCACATGGTACCCAAAGCTGTGGAGGAGCTCCCTGACAAGAAAAGAGGGACTCCAGTTCCTGAGCAGCCTTCAACCGTAGCGAGTCACCTCCAGGAAGGGCTGGAGTCCAGCTCAGCGCCAGCGCTCAGGCCAGCCGGGACACTGGATTTCTCCTGGACTCAGCCCCAGAAACATTCAGACACCTCAGGGTATCTGACTGGGGTTCTTTACCTCCCCCAAACCCGCGAATTGTCCTCATTCCTGATTTCTGCTAAATAAGTGTTTTTGTGGCAACCCTCTTTCCCATCCTGGGAGAAGTTGTAATATTTAAAGGACGAGGAGAGGAGAGGAGAGGAGAGGAGAGGAGAGGAGAGGAGAGGAGAGGAGAGGAGAGGAGAGGAGAGGAGAGGAGAGGAGAGGAGAGGAGAGGAGAGGAGAGGAGAGGAGAGGAGAGGAGAGGAGAGGAGAGGAGAGGAGAGGAGAGGAGAGGAGAGGAGAGGAGAGGAGAGGAGAGGAGAGGAGAGGAGAGGAGAGGAGAGGAGAGGAGAGGAGAGGAGAGAACTTAATGGGGGAGAAAAAGAGAAAAACACGATCAATCAAAAAAATTTCTATTTATTTGAATACTTTGGGATTTTGTTGCTTTTGTTGAAATTTTCAGTGAAAATCCTGATGGAAGCAGATTGAAGATTGTACAGGAACATCTCGTCGTAGAAGGAGATTTGGCAATGTGTGTATTTACCTGCAGGTGAAGGCAGCAGCCAAACAAATCCCAAAGGATTTCAGACTTTACAACCAGGTTCATAGCTACCCCCTAAAGAAAATTAAAGATAAATCTTGGGCGGTAGATCCTTTCTGTCTGCAGCCATGGTCTTGACCAGGGCCCTGTACAAGGAACGTCTTTCCTTACCAATCTCAAAATAATTTAGATTTTTTGAGTTTTCAGTACATCTTTATTTTAACATCAGGTATGCCAGCCATGGCCTGATACTTCGTTTGACAAGTAACTTAAATAATACACAGAAGGACAAAGATTTAATGAATATACAGTGTGAGTGTAGAAAGTGGGTGAACATCTCTCCCTGTCCAACAGCATTTTAGGGACTTCAGTGCTTTCAACAGGTATCAGGACCTTAAGTGAGGATCCAACCTGCTCACTCTCTCTAATATTAAGCAGATTACAGCTTCAAATGTAACTTCATTTTTAGGAAGAAATGGAACGATTGATAGCTGTTACTTCAACAGTTATGACACTCTTTAAAATAATAAGGCACGTGAAACACATCAAAACACAGGTCGTTTCCCTACCGAGCATCCCCCACTACAGCATCCTGAGCTTGAGATCCTCCCTCCATCAAAGCTCCCGGATGGCTCGGTGGGAAACGCTCCCGAAAACCCCATCCCCCCTCCCCGAGGGGGGCTGACATTTCCAGTAACCTTTTCTATCCGCGAGAGCGGGCACTGTCCTCGGGCTGAGCATCCCCCGCCTGCTCCGAGCGAGCGGGGTAAGAGCCAGCCGGGGGAGGACAGGGAACATCCCCGCTTCCCAGTGCCCGCTCCAGCCCCGCCCGTCCCGCAGCGCTCCACGGCACCAGGCCGGATCCTGCCGAGACCCATCCAAGGCCGGAAAATCCCGGCTGGTTTCCCAGATACCCGCCCGAGGGACTGCCTGCGCTCCGGTTCTGCCGGTCAGCATCCCTTAATGAACTCCAACATCTCTGACAATCCTACCGAGACTTTAAAGTGAGGCTTCTCCTCCCAAGGGTATTTTTTAATATACTACTTAACGCCAATCAAGTGCTTTAAAAATGTATTCGCACCTCTGCTGCGTTTGGAAGCTCCGTCTAGATAAATAATCCCCAGCGACTGAGATTCTAGGACCCAGCATAGCTGGCGAATCCTTATACGAAGGTGTATAGATATGTTGCTCAGCGTATTTTTACTTTAAGGCTCTGAGGAGAGGGGAATATGTCCTGTCCTGAGGCCAGAACACCGTGTCCATGCAGGCCGCTGAGATGCTACAGATGTCTGGTCATATTTTTGATAAATATTTTTTCACGTACAATTTTATTTCTTGCTCTCCAGTGGGTTCGTCTCTGCAGCATTAACTCCTCACTCTACCTGTGGCAAGGGTCAAGGCTGTCACCCAAATAAAAGTAGTTATCTTTGCCGGCTATTATGTCAGGAGCAGGGTTTCTATTATACGGGGGGAGGGAGGGGGAAAGAAGATGGGGGGAAAAGGCCGAAATGAAGTGGGCACGGCCAAGTGCATCCCCAGGCTCGCCCGCAGTTCTAATAAGACATGGGGGCTGAGCCAGGAGCTTGGGCACCACAGGAATCTCGGCTTTCCCGGATGAGGCGCCGCGTTTCAGGGGGATGGGGTCGCTGCGATCGCTGCGGGTCGCGCTCCGGAGACAAAGCCCGGCCCTGCCCGGTCCGGGGGTAGAGCTCTTGTGGAGCGGCGGGGCAACGGCGAACCTGCCAGGGTCCCGGCCATGGATAAAATTCCCTGGGGTCTGGGAAAGGGATGCGGGGGCCCCCTGGAAGCTGATCTCTCTCGGCCCTGGTAGCTCAAAGCAAGGAGCCCCAAGAATCTTCCCCAGACAGGGACACCGGACTGTGCGACTTCCCCAAAACAGAGCCCATTGTACCCAGCTGGAGAACAGGGGCTGGGCTGGCTTCCCTCTTTGGGTCACCCTTTAAATGGTTAACACAAGGTTCCTGGGTCCATTTCGGTGTCTCTTTTCTTTCTCTTCCTCTCCCCTCCCAGCAGTGCTGCCAGCATCGCCCCATCCGGGCCGGTTTCTGGGGAACAAAGGCTGGGGACCTGGGGAACAGCCCCTCACCCCTGCGAGCTGCTCTTAATGAGGATTCGTTTCTTTAGCCTACAGTCCTGGCTTTCATTATGGAGCCTGTCTCGCTCTGTTCATGGCCATTAGGCTGCAGCCCAGTAACTCCCTCGCCAGATCATGAGCATGATTTTAAAAAATAGGAAAAAAAAAAAAAAAAGACACCTTCAGTAATATTAGTAATCATCTTCATCATCACCATCCTCATCTGGCCGTTCTAAACTAGCTACCCATTAACCCAGGCTTTCTACCCTTCTACATCTCTCCTAGCAGAGGTTTTTCTCCATCAGCCCCGTCCCGGGACGCTGCCAGGGGCTCGGTGGGCTGGGGGGCGGCGGGGCAGCTCCTGCCCGCGGGGACGCTCGCAGAGCCGCCGAGGTCGCCGCCTTCTCACCCGCTCGCTGGGGAAGCCCGATGCTCATACCGAGGAGGTCTGGAGGCTTTGTAAATTGTTGCCCTAAAAGGTTATTTGGGATCTTTCGTTGACTACGTCAAAATATTGTTTTTCCCTAACGGAGAAGACAGTGGTGGGATGGAAGGCTGGAAGAGGACTCTCAGCAATATTTATAGATTATATTCTCCTCTTCTCTAATTTTTTCTCCCTTTTTTTTCCCCCTAAGCAGATCGGCAAACTAAACCTGGGTAAAGGTGAAGCCGAAAAGTCTCCCCTTTTATTTTTTTTAAGTTTCTATGAAGTGTCTCTGAACTCGTGAGTTTTGTGTGCGCTTTTATGTCTCCCCAGCTCTGTCGGGTTTTATGAAAATGAGCAGTATTGAAAGCTTTTCCATCCCGCTAGCTGTGAGCCTCACATAAATGATGTAAATGGCTCGAAGGGTTTTTTTCAAGTGAACTGTGTAGATCTGTGAAAATAATATCAGGGTTTTCCGTCAGAATGAGCTTAGCACTGTACTGAGGCGTACCATAATCTGACCCGACACCTCCGACCATCTGCGCTATCTATCTGCCTTCTGATTTACCAAATCTTCACAAGCAAAAGACAAATTGTACTTGATACTAAAGAAAAGACGGCGAGCCTCAGTCCAGCTCCATTTCTGCGGAGAAATGATTGGAGAAAATGTAAATCTGTTTAATTTCGGTCTACAAGCAACTAGCAAAGGAGCTTTCGGAAAGAAGGGAAGAAAGGAAAACAAAAACAATAGAGGGGAAAAAAAGAATTGGGGGAGGGGGAAGAGACAACAACAGGAGATCAAATTAAGAAGGGATTTTTTTGACAAGCATTCTAGAAAAAAATACATTGCAAACAGCAGAAGGGAGAACATATTGAGCTTAATTCAAAATATATGCTGCCTTTCCGAGCATAGTCCCTAATATTCCCGGGAAGAAATTGCCACTGGGCAGCTATATGTAGAATAAAGAGTGGCTTCTTGATCATCCTCCCGTTCTCTACAGAAAATAAATCGTATCCTCGCAGCTCAGAAAGTGATTTCATCCCACTCCGAGACGTCTGGAGCTGGTCCCCCTCCTCCGAAGGGGCGGCCGGGGCTCACCTCGCACCCAGCCCTGCGGTCGCTCTCTCGGGGCACCGAGGGGGGAAAAAACCCGCGGGGAATGATTACTGCGAGGTGATCAATATTTCAAAAGATTCCCGAAATCTGCTTTAAGTCGCTTTCCTGACCTACAAATGACTTCTCACTCCTCGCGACTATTCTCGGCGTCTTTTCAGGACTGTTCAGCCGAAAACAATAAGGGTTTAAATGTTAAAAAAAAAAAAAAAAAAAAAAAAAAAAAAAAAAAAAAGCTTTGGTTGAACGGGGAAGGGCGCTGGGCTCTTTGTAGATAATTCCTCGTCTTATCAGAGATGGGAAGTCATCTACAGGGAGAACGGGGAGAGTTTTTCCCTAAATCTCAGCTGTTCCTGACGTCCTCCCGCTGCATCCATTGTCAGTGACACTCCCAGCATCACGGTCACTGTTATACAGGCAGTTTTTTTATCTGATTTATCAGCTCTGCCTTATTCCCCTCTCCGCCCGCGGGTGCGCGGAGCTCTGTGCGAACATCACCGTGCCGGACCCCACAGCTTTACCGGGGAGAGTGTGGGGGTCCCGGCCGCCCTATGGCTGGGACCACTCCCTCCAACCTGCCGACAGCACCCTGCAGCGGGAGTCCCCTTCCCGCCCCGCAGCCTGCCTTCCCTGGGCCGGCCGGGCGGCTCTGCCCTGCCCAGGGCGGCGGGGTCGCGGTCCCCGGGGAGCGGCCGGGGCGCCGCGCGTAGCGAGGCGGGGAGCGGGGCGGGGAGCGGGGCGGTGCAGGGCCTTCCTCCGTGATTGGCAGCGGCTGACAGTGAGTGGCAGCCCCGCCATGGAAACCCGGGAGCCAATCTGCCGAGCCCGCAGCAAATCAGCCTCTCCCGCAGCAGCGCGGCGGCGGCGCGGAGCTGCCCTTGTGCCTTTTCTGCTTTCCTTTTTTCTTCTTCTCTTTTTTTCCTCCTTTTTTTTTTTCCCCCTTCCTTCCCTCCCCCCGCCCACCCTCCCTCCCCGCTCCATCCTTCTCCGCCTCGCCCCTGCCCACCGCCCCCAGTCGCCGGAGCTGCCGAGCGGTTCCCATCTCCTCTCCGCCCTCCGCCGTCCCTCCCGCGGCAGCTCCGCCGGCTCCGGCAGAGGCAGCAGCGGAGCGAGGGGCGGCCCCGGGGCCGCTGCCCCTTCCCCGCCGCGGGGCTGTGCGCGGTGGCGGCGGGCATCGCCGGGGGTGCGCGGAGCGCGGAGCGGAGCCCGGCGCCGCCTCCATGTTCCAGCTGCCCATCCTCAATTTCAGCCCGCAGCAGGTGGCCGGGGTATGCGAGACCCTGGAGGAGAGCGGGGATATCGAGCGCCTGGGGCGCTTCCTCTGGTCCCTGCCCGTGGCCCCCGCGGCCTGCGAGGCGCTCAACAAGAACGAGTCGGTGCTGAGAGCCCGGGCCATCGTGGCCTTCCACACGGGGAACTACCGGGAGCTCTACCACATCCTGGAGAATCACAAGTTCACCAAGGAGTCCCACGCCAAACTGCAAGCCCTCTGGCTGGAAGCGCACTACCAGGAGGCGGAGAAGCTGCGGGGCCGACCCCTGGGGCCGGTGGACAAGTACCGGGTGAGGAAGAAGTTCCCGCTGCCCCGCACCATCTGGGACGGCGAGCAGAAGACACATTGCTTCAAGGAGCGGACGAGGCATTTACTGCGGGAGTGGTACCTGCAGGACCCTTACCCCAACCCCAGCAAAAAGCGGGAACTGGCTCAGGCCACGGGACTTACCCCCACGCAAGTGGGCAACTGGTTCAAAAACCGCAGGCAAAGGGACAGGGCAGCAGCCGCTAAGAACAGGTAAGGTGCTGCCCGTCCCGTCGGGACACAGGTTCCCCCTTAGGGAGGTTTCGCCCCCGCCCGCCGAGGCCGAAGGCTGCGGGGAGGCGGTGCGAGACTGCCGGCAGAGGATGGGGAAACGAGCCCGGGAGATTTCTCCCCGGGAAATGCAGCGAAATAAAGCAGAAGCAGCGGGAATTACTTCGTTTTAATAGGGGAGGATCCCCGCCCTGGGCTCCCTCTTGGCTGCCCTGTGGGGGAGCGGGACAGGGGGAGCAGGAGAGGGGCCGCCTGGAGCCACCGGCTGGAGCTGGCGGCAGACGGGCCGTGTTCAGGGGCCGAGCGGAGACAAACCCCCTTCAAAGTTTTGCCCGGACATATAAATACCGGTTTGAGATATGTCCGTCCTGAGAAGAGCCAGCCATGCCCTCTGCGGGCCGTGCCCCAGCCGCCGTGCCCTGTTCCTCCGCTGGAGCCATCCGGGAGCATTCCTTGGGATGTTGTTCTTATTTCTATTTTAAATACGTAAATATATAATAGAAATACTATATATAAAAATTTTTTTATAAAATATGTTAGAAAATAAAATCACGGCTCTAAATGAGGAATGTTAGCCCAACGCTAGTGGCACAAGCAGACTCCCCGGCAAGAAGGGGAGGGAGCAGAGTTCCCCCGTTATCTCCTCTCCAGGATCCCGGGGCGGGGTAAATTCCCCTTGTCACCCCTCAGCCTGGCTGTCGCACGTCGGGGACGTGGGTACTCTCACCCGGAGCCCTTTTTTATCGGCTGAGGGAAGATGTAAGGCCTACTGGAGGGGAGACGCCGCCCGGGAGCTGCTGCAGGGAATTACTAACCCCTAAGATGAGGCCCGGTTTGGGGGCAGGTTACGGAGGAGGGGGACAGCCTTCCCCTGGGTGTGCCAGCCGAGGAGCGGGGCTGACCCTGGGGTGAGCACTCGGTTTGTCAGACAGAGCTGAGGAACTGGGTGCCCACCCAGCTTCTCCTCTCTGCTGTCGCTGGTATAACCGGTGAGAGCTGGAGGTCGGGGGCAGCGGCGTGGGGGTGCAGGTCGGGGGAGCCCCTGGGGGGGACACAGGCGACACAGGAGGGTGCCGGGGTGCGGAGGGCGGGCGGTGATGCTGTGTGTGCCGCTTCCTTGCAGGCTACAGCAGCAGGTCCTAACGCAGGGCTCGGTGCGCTCGCTGCAAGCGGAGGAGGAGAGCGGCGGGGAGGCGGTGGGGGCCGCCTCCAGCCCCGCAGCCAGCCTCTCCAGCAAAGCGGCCACCTCCGCCATCTCCATCACATCCAGCGACAGTGAATGTGACATCTGACACCACCGCCATGGCAAACCGGGGCGAGCGGGAGGCCCGGCTCACCGGTGCCTGCCGACACGGCCAGAGCAGCGGGGCTGGCAGTGCCCGGCGCGGGCGCCGAACGCGGGGTACGGGGCGCTCCCCGCGGCCGCCGGCCCGCGCCTCCCTCCCAGCCCTGCAGCAGACTGCATTAAAAAACATCATTAAAATCGTTGTCGCCTTTATTTCTAAGGATTTGCAGAATTGATGCCTAAAAAGAAATAATTAAATAAAGCCCAGAAAACGTAAAAAAAAAAAAAATCATCAAAAAACCGAATGCCAAGTTGCAAAATGTCTGAGCCCCTGCCCTTATCCCGCAGGGTTGTTTCATGTTGAACAGACGCAGTTCTTCTGGTTGGGTTTTGCTTTACTTTAAAGGGTTTTTTATATATATATATAATGTTTATTTACTTATTTAAGGGATTGCTATGGTAGATTTTTTTCTATTATTATTATTAATTATTATTATTTTTGGCTTGTTCTCTATGTGCACAGGTGACTTGTAGAGCATGTGCAGGACGAAACTGTATGAAGCAGCCTAAAACCATAATAAAATATTTGGTGAACGACCCTCGCATCTGCTTTGAAATGACGGTGTCGGTCTCAAGCCCGCCAGTTTACGCAGAGCAGATCTCCGAGGCCACGGGTATTTCAGCAGCAGCTCGGCAGAAACCGAACTAGCGGGTTCCCGGGACCGGGGGTGATGTCTTTGCCAGGCAGGGAGCCGGGAGGAGCCGGGATGAGGCGAAAGGAGTGGGAACGGGGCTGGCGGGGGATGCGGGTGCCCGAGGAAGGGAAGGAGGCAGCATCGCCGCAGCTTCTTCTTTCCCAAGGGCTGAAGCTTTGGGGATTATCGGAGGCGAATTTTCTGAGACGGACGAGGAAAAAAAAAAAAAAAGAAAAAATTACTATTATGGAGAGAAACGGTCGGGGCACAGCCCAGCCGGGGAAATTAAGTTTCCTCCCTCACCTGGCAAAGGCAAGGAGAAGATGGGGAACGAACAGTTCTCCATGCCAGTGAAAGGCCATAACGGGGGCGAAATTACCCCAAATCGCGATGTGCCAGGGGCTGTCCCCACCATCCACTTCCCTCGCTTTGTTTTGTGCCGGTTTTGCTGGAGGAGACCAAACGCCAGGTCCAAAGGAGCGTGCTAAGCTTTTTTCCCCAGCAGAAGGATTTCATATTATACAATTTGACATTGATCTTTAAATCGCCTGAGCTGTGCTTTTTTTGTCTTCTCGGTCTCATCGCGTTTACTTCCCTGTCCTCAGAGAGATGCCTCCCCGGTAAGCTGATTGCTCGGTTCGTTTTATTTAGCAGCCGAAGCTTGGCACCGGGGAAAGCCGGGCGGCGCTGGGAGCGGGAGATGCCCCGGCTCCCGCTCGGCTCTGGCTGCCTGCAAGGGCAGCGGCCGGGGGTGGGGCACAGGGGCATTTCAGCTCCGTGATAGTTTAATTCAGTCCTGCTGCCTTTTATCGGGAGGTATATTCCCGTCTCGGCAGTCACCTTTCCCTCTTTTCCTAAGTTTGAATTTAAAACCTGGATTCAGGGCGTTTACACTGCCGATGCCTAAATCTGCGTTCCGTCCCCAAAATCATGTGCTTTGGTTTTCCTTTCAGACTGTTCCAGGGATGGGCCAGGTAGCAGGAATTTTTTAGCTTTTTTTTTTTTCCAAGTCAATTTACAGGCAGCTCTCTCCCTGGTGGGGTGTAACGGGCAAATAATCTACATTTTAGGAGTGCGGAAGTGTTGGATCGAAGGGCAGGGAGCGGGGGCAGAGTCCGGGTCTCCACCTGCCTTTGGGGTACCCACCTGCGGGAGGGTCCGGAGCGCACTTTGGACCCCAAACCCTGAGGTTTATTGCCTCCTGAACTCCATCGGATTTAAGCCGTGCAAGAACAGCCCGGGTTTGCTGTTCTAGCGTCAAATGAGGCTGGGGTTTTACCTTGAGTTTGGGGTTCGCTTCCCACCCACGAGGTTGTTTTGGGAGCAAAAGCGGTGTTCTCCCTCAAAACGGAATCTGCTGAAACACATCGTGTTCTTCCTTTATTTCTTTTCTTCCCCGGGAATCGGTGAATCTGATTCAATTTCTCCGTCGGTTTCTCTGGGCAGAGTAGCAGCGCTTATTGTGGGGAATTAAATCTTTCGGAAAGATATAAAGAGAGCGGAGAGCACATGCGCTCAGCGTGTCGTAAAGTGGGATTTCTTTCCAACTAAAAAACACCTGGAATTTGGACAACAGGCAACGGGTTAATACTGTCTCCTTCGACAAAGGGTTTGAGCGTCATGAAGGATGCGGGATCTCCCCGAGTGGGCAGTGGAGGGACTCTCCCGCGGATGCTGGCGGCGAAAGCACAAACCAACCTCTTCCGAAAGAGCGGCCGGGGCGGGGGAAGGAGCACGGAGCAGCCCCGCTGCCCGGCCTTGCTTGCTGTGGGAGAACGGGAGAACCGAGCGTCTCCCAGCTCCGCTCTTCCCCGCCGGGGCTCCGCAGGGGCCGGGGCCGCGGGGCTGCGCCGGCGCCTTTGGTTAGACCGAAAAGACCCAAAATAAAAACTGCGGTTTCCCCACCCCGTCCCCCCGTTGTTTTTTTTTCCTTCTGCCCTTTCCCTTCCCTTATTGAAAGTGAATGCCTTTCCCCTGGCATTTTCAGCATTTTTTTTTACCCCAAAGATCAGCCCAAGCCGTCGCCCTCCCGAGCCTCTGGTTGCTTTAAAAATAATAATAATTATAAACGGGTAAGAGTGAAGGAGCTTGTATTTACACTAAACAAAACGCTCCCAAAAGGGTCACTAAAAAAGTCTGCCTTGACCCCTCTCTCTCCGGTTTAACAAAGAAGGAAAATATTGTATCAAAAGTGAAGTGAATGGGGAAGGCGGAGAAGAGAAACAGCTTTTCCTCTCTTCAGCTGGGAAGGGGGGAGAAACGTTTGAATATTTCCGTTTCTTTTGAGAAGCGGGGCAGCCCCGGGCAGGGCTGAATGGGAAAGTCTTGTAAGCGGGCTGGGAGGCTGTCAAAGTGCTCAGAGTAATCACTGCTAATGAAGGGGTCTCCAGCCCTCCCTGGGACAAAGGATGCTTACGAGTGCTCGCCGGGGCTGAATACCTAATAAGTTTGCAAGGGGGAAAAATGAGTGAGCTGTTCGTAAATTGATTTTGCAAGGAAAAAAAAAAAAAAACACAGAAAAAACTCCTTGCAACAACAACAAAAAAGGAAAAAGCAAAGGCTTGCAGGCTGGGGAGAGAGCCTGGCCCCAGTGCAGCTGGGGACAGAAGACCCACTTTTCCAGGCAGCATTGTCCCAGTCCCACACTGCAGAGGAGGACTGCTGCTGCTTGCAGTGGAAACTGGGGTGCAGGGAGGGCTGGGGGACGCAAGAGCCTTGGAAAAACCACACTGGCCTCTCCAGGCCGAGGGTACTGCCCCAGCTGCTGCCTGGCCCATGCAGGTGCTCCCTGTATGCCCATCCTCATGCTCCACTTTGCACAAGCCTTGCAGAGTGCTCATCCCATCCCCATCCCACAGCGCAGTCCCACAAAAGGGACTGTTCCCTATTTGTTCTGCCACTGCCTTTTGCCCCTTTTCTAACCACAGTGTTTTCTTTGCAGAACAGAAAAAGGGAGGTGTCTGGAAATCTGTCAAATATTGCACTGCCGCCAGCACTTCTCTTGGCTGGGAGGGCTCCTGTACAAAGGGTCAGCTTTGGCTTGCTGGCCTGGAGCTGGGTGCTGGGAGATGTAGGAAGGGGCTGGATTTGGGGGGAAACACCCCTGTGTGACAAGAAGAGCGTGTGTGTGTGTCATAGCTGTGGGAAGCAAGAGAGTGAGCCGCGTTTTGGGTGTTTCACGCATCCAATTAAAGGCTTGGGAGGATCAGACTCTCTCAGATCCAGTTACCCCTGGCCGCTGCTGGGGTAATACCATGAGAGAGAGCGTAATACTCCCCAGCCACGTCTGCCCCCGCCTCTCAGCAATGCCAGGCACCAGCTTGTCCATGTTTCTGTTATTTCTTTCTTCTCCAGGAGAAGATCCACATGTGTTTGCTGGAGAGAAGGATGGAGGCATCGGAGGCCAAAGGGAAAGGGCACTGTGGGGTGCAGAAGCTGCCAAACTTTGACCTGTTCTTTCCCTTGTCCCTTCCCCAAGGCTACCTTGCAGCCCCAGCACCCCAAAGGAGCCAGAACCCTGGGCTGACCTTGGTGTGCCCCCCTGAGGGGGGCCCAGAGGGTGAGACCTAGCTGAGAATCCAGGGAAGAAACATTTCATCTTAGATCCTTCGAGGCTTACAGCACTTTGCACTCTATCAGCATTTATTCTTGGCACCAGGGTGACAGAAAAAGCCCATGGATTTATGTTCCTTTCTGTCAGGACTCGCTGCAAGACCCCCAGTCAAAGGCCAGGAAAAGGCTTCCCTTCCTTCATCACTAGTTGCATCCAGTCTAAACTCCCCCAAATTGCAGAAATTCCCAAGAAAGCTCATTTTCATGCCGCTGCCTTCTGATCTGTGGCATAGGCCTCTCTGGCACACACCTTCCCCTGCAAGAAATAAGGCTAGGAAGGAAATTTCCAGCTTCAAACTGTGTAAAAGCAAAGTGGGTTCACATATTTGTACCCTCTGCCTCTTCCCAGAGGTGGGAGAGAGGCACTGTTGCCCCATAATCCTCCATACTTTGTTAATTTTCTTCTTACACTTAGCAGAGCTGGTGCCATTCCATCCCACTGGAGTCAGCCCAGAGCATCAGCCCTCACCACTGCTTCTACTATTTCTGTCCCAGAAATCCTAAAAATGATACCGGACGCCCAGTGTTCTCCCTTTACAGGCTCTCTTCTCACTGTGAGGAGTAAAACCCAGGGGACTTGTCTTGTATCTTGGGATTGTCCAACAGTGCTGAGCTAAACCCTCTTCTCTGGGTGACCCTGACACCCAGCATGCGTGGGATGGGATCCTCACCCTCCCCATTTACTGCTGAGGAAAAGCATCTCCTCTCCAGCAATGCCCAAGGAGGGGCTTGATGGGACCTCCAGGACTTCTTCCACACCATGCAGCCAAATAAATGCTGTCAGATAACCTTGCAGCTCACTATCCCCCAAATCTGGATTTGCAGCTCATTTTCAGGCAACCAGGACAGCCTTATCAGGAGGGTGTCCATATGGAGACCAGACTTACAGGGTGGTCTCTTTTTTCCCTAGCACACCTTCATCCATCACACACTCCTGACTGGAAAACACCTGGCAGGGTTTTATCTCTTTATTGTCACAGTACCTGCCATGGAGCAGGAAGACACTCTGCCGGGTCTGTGCTATTAAATGACCGGTCCTGACACTGCTGCCTGCTGGTGGGGCAGTGCTCCATGATTTTCAGCTCCCTCACCCTCCCAATAATATGTCTGTGTTCATGGGAAAGACTCTGTATGCTATGCTAACTATTGAGCTCTTCCCTAGGGATCGTGTGAGACAGCTCTGCCTGGTCTGAGGCAAACCTGAGCCAGGGACTCTTCTAACGTTTTAATAGGATAAGTGATGAACCTCAGTGCCCTCATATGCTTTAATGTACAGATACAGCCAGACTAAATCACTTGAGACATCCCAAACAGCCTAAAGGATTTAGACACATCTCTTTATTTCCATTTAAAGCTGTTCCTCTTGATACCCTCTTTTTTTCCTTTTCTTTTTTTTTTAGCAGTCTGATATAAAGCAAAGATGTGAGAGGAGAGGTTGTCACAGTCTAGAGGTAGGAACGGAACAGAAGCATCTATTTGTCCTGAGCACCTACATCTTATTTGCAGCAGTCTCAGAAGTTCAACCCCTTTGAAAACTCCACAAAAGCTGGATAAAGGTTTCAGAGTGGAGCCTCTAAGAGATAAATAGCCACTGCTGAGACCTGCATGCACACACAGGTATTGATCAGCAGAACAAGCTTCTCAGCCTTTATTCAATAACTCCATAGTAACCCCAATGACACACTATTTGGGGCTTCTCCAGGACAAGCAGGAAGTTTTAATCCAGCTCTACCTTCTCTTTTTCAAGACCTGTTGATTTCAACAGACAACTCTACAATGGGAGAGCAAGACTTGATTTTTTTTTCACCTGCAAGCCTTTTTCTCATCTGAATCTTCTTTCAATGCTTTTAGTGGTTCTATTCAGGACAAAGCCATCCCATTCCTCCCAGTTTCACCCACTGAAATGCATGTGCTGCTTCAGAAGCAATTCTTGAATGCTTTCATAGCATGTAGTTGTAATACCAAGGTAACCAAGGATGGAATGAGAGCTCTTGTCTTGGAACTTTGTATAGGAGGGTAATTCCCCATTAAATGTACAGTGAAGCAGTCACACACAGGGACACTCAGCTCCAGTCTCTTTCAGGCACCTCGAAGAAACACAAGAACTCAAAACTCCTCAGGGAGCAAATCACTGTGTCTGCAGGCTGGGAAAAAGCTTTCTCATGAACATCTCTATCAGGACACTTATACTGGAAACTTCTCTTCAGGCCAGGTCATTTCTTAAGCCAATTTGAAGACTTTATAGGTTGTTCCTCAAAATTACCTTGGCTTGCAACCATTTTCTCTACCACACCTTCCACTAGTGCAGGTCAGCAGCTGGTCCCTGGAGTCACCTTGGGGATAGATATCCCCAAAACTGACATGGAGGGGTTTGATCTCCAGGGGCTGCTGTGTGGCCAGTGGGAGAGAGCAGCACTCAGGCAGGTGACTCAGGGTGCCTAATCCCACTCTGGTTGTGCTGGTGCAGTAATCCAGCCCCGTCAATCTGGCTCTGTTGCCCAGAGAGCCGGCGCCACCCTCCTCCCCCTCTGTCCTTAGCAGCAAGGAGATCTAGGCAGTTTTAACCAAGATCAGCTCTCTAACCAAGTTCACTGTCTGCCAAGGCTCATCTCTGCCTGTTGACCACAGAGTGAGAGGAGGCTCCTGAGGCCAGAGCTGATTTCTGTGAGTATTGTTCCCACTCAGTCGGTGATCCTTTTTATCCCCTGAGAGCCCCAAGTGCTGAAGGAGTGATGCAAACCAATTTGGTTGTTAAGATTAAACTGCTGGAGTGCTTCCTGGCAGACTCATGTGGCAGGTCACTCCTGGGTCAGAAAGACTTCAGGATTCCAGTGACAGGGTGTCTTCTGCAGGGAATGGCTCTTGAAGCAATACTAGAGCCACATTGCTACTTAAGAGCACAAAGTTCAGGGCTTCTTGGTGGATCTCATTATTTTTCAACTTTTTTTAAGCTATTCTTCCTGGTAATATTTCAATTTATTACTACTCAATGCTAATAAACATTCCCATTACAGTATTTTAGCTGTTTTCTGCCATTTTCTTTAGGCTTTGCTTCTGATGGAAAATCACTGTCTCTTTGCTAAAGAAATGAGCCACAGGAACTCTGCTAAAAATCTTCCTCACAGCAGCATCCTTGGTGTGCACCGGACTTGATGGACATGGCTGTTTACCAGCATCAGGTCTTACCTTTCACCCATCCTTCATGCCACACTGGCTTTCAAGCGTCTCATCTCAAAATTAAGTGTTTGATGGACAGGGGCTTAAAGCAGATGAAATATAAAAAATTAAGTTTTGTAGCACAATCTCAGGGTGAAGTGAGTGAGCTGCCCTGCCTGTGGCTTGTTTTTTTTAGAGACAAAGTATTTGTTCTACTACTTATTGATGTTGCTAATTGCCATCTGAGCATTTGGAGAGGCAGGGCAGCAGGCTGCTTTGCTGGATGTGGAGCCCTTTTGATAAATGAACTCTGAGAAGCAAAGAATTTGCTGTAGCAGCCCTGGAATATGCGCTGCATTTTGCAATATGTGCTGCATTTTGCAAAGGCACTGAGTGCTCTCCATCTTCTCGCAGAGAGAGCTGCTGGTGCTCAGCTCTTTTATTTAGGAAGCCACAAAATGCAGCTGTCTCATTTTAAAAGCTTGAATTTGAAAATGCTGACCCAAGATCTTAGGTTTGGGCCATGCTTGAATGCTTGCACATTCACTTTCCTGAATCAAAACCAGATTCTTCTCCCTCTCTCATGCCCACACACATCACACACATCTACACACACAGAGGGAGGAGAGGGAGGAGGCTGCAATTGAGGGAGCTCTTAGTGTTCTGTCCCAACTAAATGTCCATGATGGAAATAAACATGCTCAAGGAAGAAAAAAACCCATTGCATCCACATTAGCCATTGAATAGGTTATTACTTTACATGTACAGTATACAACTTTTCATATAGCTGATATCTTTTGTACTGGAGCATGAACATTAACCTTCTACTGTTCACCGTGGTTTGCAAACTGCAAGAATCAATTCACTGAAGATGGATGTTCACATCTAGTTAGCTTTCTGCATTATCTCAGCTGGAGAGGTCACTAAAAATAGTTGTATAGCACTTTAAATTTTCAAGAGGGAGACTTTATTATCATTTAGATCCATCATCGCTGCTTTACCTACCACGGTTCTTCCAGCTGAAATAATGCACAGAGCTGGTAGTGGCTAAGTGTTTTCAGAGTTCATGCACTGATGAGCAGGACAGCTTGGACAATATCTGAATTGCTAGCAACAGCAAACTGAGCAAGCTTCATGGACAGTGTAACACTGGTTCCGTAAATCCCCACTGCTTCAACTATTTCATCAAAAAATGTCACGTTTTTTCCTGCTCTCCTGCACTGCAGAAGCAGGACTGATCTGTCACCGTGTGCTGCCCTGATCCTGCACAGTCACCTTCATGATCAGTAGTCCCCAGTCTCCCCACAGTCCTACTGCAGTCAGTGGGACATTTGTGGTGCCAGGAAGCACTGAGGGGCTGCAGGATCATACCCACATTGTGTGGGACAGGATGACAGAAGAAAGGCTGTTCTTAGCAGTACTGCAGCATGATTTTCACTTGATATCTTTATTACTTTTAACAATTTCCTGCACTTTGTTACGATAAGTCACCTTGCCAAGGCCCTCACGGTCTTCCAGGCATTACAGCTTGCTGTTCACATGTCACCTCCATGTGTCACTACATACATGAGGTTGTAGGGATACATTTTGTCTGTTCGGGTTTGTTTGTGTTACAGGACTGACCCAGCCATTGTGAGGTTTCTGAGTTTCACCTTCCAAGTACACACACGTGAGAGCACAGTGCCTTGGCCCGGTGCCTTGGCCCAGCTGCTCACACTGGCATTGCTGATCTTGTTTGCACTTAGAGAGTATTTATTTAAGCCATGAGGGCAAGGCTCAGAGAAGACATAAAATGCCTGGAAGCACAAAGTAACAGAAGACACCAAGAGTGATGGAGCAGAGTGATTCCTTCGTTACATTGCAAAGTAAGTGTAATTAATTAATTGCTTCTTTCATTTATTTAAAAGAACGGTATCAATTATTTGTTGCATAACTAAATAAACAATCTTTCCTTCAGTATTAATTGTTGAGATCTACGTTGCATCTCGCTGTCAATTCAAGCCGGAACTAAACACATCTTAAGAGCAGAAGCCAAGTTCTCCTTGACTTCAGTGGCCATTAGATGAAATCCTTCTACAGCAGCATGAGAACACAACTCTCAGGGTTTAATTACCTGGACATTAAAAACTTTGTAACAAGCTGCACAACAGAACCTACTTTCACCCTTGCAACTCTGCATCCTACGTCCAGAAGAGGCTGTGCTGCTGCACATTAAGAAAATCCAGACAGTAACTCTCACTGTCTTGGACCTTGGGGAAATGGGCTACAGCTTCCCTTCTGGAGCTAGAAGGAAACCCTCACAATGGGTATCAAAGTGGATAAAATCAGAGAACCATAGAATGGTTTGGGCTGGAAGGGACCTTAAAGATCATCCAGTTCCGACCTGCTGCCATGGGCAGGGACATTTTCCCCTAGGCCAGGTTGCTCCCAGCCCTGTCCAGCCTGGCCTGGAACACTTCCTGCGATGCAGTATCCACAGCCCCAGTCAAATTAAAATTAGCCATCACGCAAAATTCTAGGAATATTTTCAACTGTCAACATGTTTGTGAGGGATAGAAGAAGTACACAGATCTGGGTGTTGTGTGGTCTTATTTCTGTCTCTCATTCCCACTCCAGAGAAGTTTCAGAAACTGGTCCTAGAAAAATGAGCTACCTGTGGTTTTTTATCTTGCAAATGTTTATTCGCAAGGAGACCCCTTCAGTGGGTGCTGTTTTTACAAGTCAGGACTGACCACATCCAGCTGGCATCTCCTATCAACCCAGGATGAAAGCTCCAGGTTCCAGGGAAGCTGATGGACCTTTAAGTCAAGGATACACCAGATTAACAAAGCTTTTAGTAAAAGTCAGCAAATGCAGAAGTCTGTGAGCTGAGAGCTGTGTTGACATGGTGGGTTAGTCATGGCTCTGGTGTCCCACAAGGACAAAGCACACAGACCTCCTGACATTGTCCACGCTCATGGGACAACTGTGGCCCTGCCACAGCCCCAGCTCACACCTTGACCCCCTCAGAGTGCCACCCACCCCAGGGCACTGGGATCCCTGCAGCACTGAGGCATTAGAGGCACCAGACCCCAAAACCAACAGGATTTGGGGCAAGTCTGAAAGCACTTGGAGGAAGTACTTGAGTGTTCTCATGGTGGATCCTCTGCCCTGCAGTGTCTGTCTGCTCATCACAAACCCTCCCTTGTCCATGAGCTCTTTGCTTCAGCACCTTTTCATGAAAGACCCCATGGTCCCCTCCTTTCTGCTCCCCCTCTTTTCCAGCCTCCTCCCCTCAGCCTTGGACAGGTCCTCTCCCCATATCTCTGGAGTTTATCTAATCCCCACTGAGGCTCCCAGAAAGACCTGGCACCAACGTGGGCCCCTCTGCTAACACTAAACACCTTCTCTACAATGCCCCCACCTGTCCTTGTCATAGCAAACCCAGAGGTGAACATGGCCTGGCAGCAGGAGGAGATGCCAGAAAAGAGCAGAACACTGTGGTCCTGGGAGGAACCCCACAGTGAGGGACTTTTGAGACAGAAGAGGATTTCCCACCCATGAGCCTCCCTTTGAATTGTGAAAGCTTTTGCCACCTAGAGCATCTCATGTCTCAGCACACCTAAACATGGTGCTAATTGTCACAGCATCACCTGTCTGGAAATTCTGCTGTGAGCACCTTTTGTCACATCACATGTAAGAAAAATAGCAACCAAAAAAAGCATTGTTTCTCTCCTGCTGTGACAGTCACCCATCTCTTAGACCCATGTAAACCCCCTGAGTTCTTGAATATTAATTCAGAAATTCTCCCATTCATGTATTAACAATGAAAGCATTGACTGTTTTCCATATGGGTGTCTTCTGGATGTAAAATTTACAAACAGATACAAATACTGCCACACACGAGAAGGATCCAATGTTGATTAAAATGTGTTATTCACAGAGTTTATGGGCACACTGGGACACTCCACGGATAATGCATTTTAATCTTAGATGTTTAGGGCTGCAGGTGAAAGGTTTAACTAGCTGGAGAAGACCCCAATAGCACTGAAAGAGAGGATTTCAAAGGAAAGGAGATATTCCCCTAATTGATCTTCAGTCTCTACCCTCACTCTCCTGAAAGACTCCCGTTTCTGTGTCTTATCTCAGAAGGGCATTTCCACATTGAATTGCCAGCAAAGTGAGCATGGGACTGCAGGTGTCCCAGTCCATGCTGAGTGCAGAGCACAGCAGAGCCTGAGGGTGGCCTTGGCGGCACAGAGGAACAGACATGATGGTGAGCAAGGTGTGGAGGAGCCTTTGCCTGGCATCTGTACCCTGACAGACCCTGTAGCACAGTCAGATGTGTTTGCACCCCTCTTTTCATCCACAGTCCTCTGGGAGCCCCTCTGAGTGTGTCCAGGGGAAGAGGCTGGCACAGCCCCCCACACTTGTGCAGCAGATATCAGATCCCAAAGACAAGTGTACCATTTCCCCACTGACATGAGCAGGTCCCCTGGTGCTACTGCTGGGGCCAAAATGGGTAAATTCAGGCTGAGGAGAGGAGATTCTGCTGGAACACACAAAAACCAGCCCCTGAGGACCATACTTTTGCCTTTTGGGAAGGGGCAGCAGCCTGGATTAGGGCTAAACGGATTTATGCTTGCAGGACCCTGGGTCTCTAATTGGGTTTTTTTTTAATTCCTGTAATCCTGGATGATTTGGAGCAGATGCTTCGAGATTACTGCCAGGGCCCAAAGGTGACTGCAGGAAAAAAACACTCAGAGCCTGGCTGAGCAGTGCAGTGGGCTGGGGGTGCTGCTGTCCTCGGGGGGCTTCTCCCCTGCTTAGAGGGGCTGCAGCACCAGCAGGTGTTGGCCTGAGCTGGGTTTTGGCCTTGCAGCAGGATTTGGGGTTACTGGAAGTTGCTTTTGCTCTCCCAGCAGCCTGCAGGTGGGGGAGGATGGAGCCCATTTCCCAGGAGATGGCTGATGGGAAAGACAAAGCCATACGGACTTGCCAGAGAGAGTTCATTTTTCCTGCCTGCTCCTGGGCATTTGTGAAAATCCCCTGGGTGTTGGCAGCAGCCCTCACACCTGAAACCCCAACATGAAGCTGTGAAGGTGCCCTACCAGCCTGCCATGGCTTCAGCTGATCCCATGAGCCAGATCTTCCTGTACAACCCATCAAAGGATGGGCATTCAGCTGCTGTTGAGTTTAACACATCAAATACTGACAGACTTTTAAAAAGGCAATAGGACAAGGGGTAATGGTTTTAAACTAATGGGGGGTAGATTCAGTCTGGATATGAGGAAGACATTTTTTATGATGAGGATGGTGAGGTGCTGGCACAGGATGCTCAGAGTTGGTGGATATCCCATCCCTGGAAACATTCAAGGCCAGGTTGGAGAGGTCTCTGAGCAACCTGGTCTGGTGAAAAGTATACCTGCTCACTGCAGGAGTTGGCTAGATGGTCTTTAAATGTCACTTCCAACCCAAACTATTCTGTGATTCTATGAAAGCCTGCTAAACACAGACTTGGTCTTGGCTTGGCACCATCCTGCAGCTCTTCTCCAGGCTGCTAATGGAGCTGAGCAGCTCCTGTGTGGCTTTCTCTGGAGACACCAAGGGACTGCATTGACCAGAGACACATCAAGAGGCAGGGGACAGGAGGGCAAGGAGTTTGGTCCAGGGGATAAATCAAGGGGTTGTTCAGCCTGGAGAAAAGGAGGCTCAGGGGGGACCTTTTCACTCTCCACAACTCCCTGACAGGAGGGTGCAGCCAGCTGGGGGTCAGGCTCTTCTCCTGGGTAACGAGTGACAGGACAAGAGGGAATGGCCTCAAGTTGCACCAGGGTAGGTTTAGATTTAATATTAGGAAAAATTTCTTCACTGAGAGGGTGGTCAGGCATTGGAACAGGTGCAGTCACCATCCCTGGAGTGTTCAAAATGTGTTGT
This sequence comes from Corvus cornix cornix, assembly GCF_000738735.6. Classification (NCBI taxonomy): domain Eukaryota; kingdom Metazoa; phylum Chordata; class Aves; order Passeriformes; family Corvidae; genus Corvus; species Corvus cornix. The sequence continues at coordinate 5,292,485 of NC_046335.1, forward strand.
GGATGTGGCACTTTGGGACATGGTTTAGTGATGAACATGCCAGTGCTGGGTTATCAGTTGGACTTGATGGTCTTAAGGGTCTTTTCCACACTTAAACCATTCTATGGCTCTATGAAAATGAACTTTCCTCTACACCAGCTCAGGGAATTCTGAGGATATTTCAAAAAACTCCAGTCTATAACCACCTCCTGCACAATGTAAAAATTCATTCAGAATGATGCCCAAGAACACTTGGGTTTTCTTGGCCCAACAGGTTTCCTCTGTCCATTCATTATCTTTTCCTTCCTTTCTCTCTTCACAGCTCTGCGTAGGATGAGCTGTAACTGTACTTGATCTTTGGGAAACAGCTGCCTAACCTATACAAAACGTTAAGAGACTGGATCCAAAAGCAAACCTGTGTTTGTGGGTTCCAGCAATAATTTTGCAAGTCTCTAATGCTGCAACTTCAAGCAGCCATTTCAGCTGAAGTCCCTTCCCCGATCTTAATTATTTAACAAATACCATACAAAGACATGTAATATCTGCAATATTCATAGCCTTGGCAGCAGACTGAAAACACTTGGATTTGCACAGGGTTATTCAAGGTTTTCCTTTGAAGACCAGTAGATTTCCGTTGCTCCTCTGTCACTGAGCATTGCCATACAACATTAATAGCACAGAACTGATTATTCATAGGCCATTTGTGAGGAAATGATGGCTCAGAGGTGGTTGCAGTAAACAAAAGCACATCTTAAAAAGCTTAAACAAGATGTGTGTGCAGGCTGACTTGTATGAGGCAGAGATTAACTACGATTATTAGTAAATACAAGCCCCAAGCCAGGGAAGCACTTAAGCACAATCTCCTGCCCCATTGGCTTGCCAGAGCAGCCTCTCAAAAAATGCCTGGGATACTTCAGGGTGTTCCCAGGCTCAGTGCTGGCCTATGGTGCGCAGGATCTGGGACTGTGATGCCAGGGCTGTAGTGACCCTTTCACATGAAAGCTGTTGTGCAGGAGGATGGCAACGGTGTCTTCCTCATGGGAAAGGTATTGTCTTCCTCCATTGCTTAGAAAGGAAGAGTTTATCGGGTAATGTTTATGTTAAATGTTTGGATAGAAAAGCTTATAGCCAGGCAGTTTTTTCGCTGCTTGGCAGAGCCAGCTGCTTAGAGAGGCTTTGGGTCAGGCTATTTAAAGGCACCATTGATCCCCAGCCTACTCCCTGCAGCTTAGAAGCTGTGGCTGGAGAGGAGTGAGACCTCAGACCTGCTGAGGGTGGCAGGGAGAAAAGGAGTCCAGAACACTCCTGCTCCAGGAAAACATGCAGGATGAGAACGGAATATGTGTGTGACAAAGGATGAGCAGAGCTGTGCCTGTGTCCCCACACACCATGTCAGGCTCTGGAACTGTCTCGGTGTCAAGGCAGGGCTCACCTGGCTGGCACCAATCATCACTGCATGGATCAGCCACACAAACACTCCCCGTACCCCATCCTGAGCTCAAGGGCTGGGCCAGCTGAGGTGGCAGCAGGGACAGCCAGCAGGAGCAGGGGGTCCCTGTGCTCAGGGAGGGGAGCCCATGGCCATGGGGAGGGCTGGAGGAGCAGCTGGAACTGTTGGGATTTCTATAATTTTCTTTTTCCCTAGATAGTAATAATTTATTTTTTTCCTAGCTGGTAATAGAATTATCAGGGAATGGTAGTCACTTGGGTTGGAAGGGACATTAAAGACCACTTTGTTCCAATTCCCCTGCCACGGACACCTTCCACTAGACCATGTTGCTCCAAGTCCTGTCCAACCTGGCCTTGAACATTTCCAGGGATGGGGCATCCAGAGCTTCTGTGAAAAACCTGTGGCAGTGCATCACCGCCCTCACAGGGAAGAATTTCTTCCTAATATCGGATCTAAATATCTTTTAGTTATAATTCTCTTTTAATTTAAAACAGCTCCCCCTTGTCCTGTCACTACCTGCTTGTGTAGAAAATCATTCTCCCGCTTTATTATAAGCCCACTTTCTGTATTAGGAGGCTGCAACAAGGTGTCTCCTTCCCTTCTCCAGGCCGAACATCCCCAGCTCTCTCAGACTGTCCCCACATGAGAGCTGCTCCAGCTCTCTGAGCATCTTCAGGTCCTCTCTGGACTCACTCCAACAGGTCCGAGTATACCTGAGGCAAAGTTCTGGGTAAGGATCTGACCCCCAGTTCCTACTTTAACCCCCCTCTACCTGATTAAAGCCGCTCCCGCTGACTCAGCCCCTGGCTCCAAAAAAACCCTTAAATTTGAGTGGGGGGTTGGGTACACCCGTGCTCGCTGCCGTGCCCCACTGCCAAATTCCGAGTCTTTGAGAGAAAAGTAAACTCCTGGCTGTCCGGGTGGGCTCGGGGCGGGGCTCGGGGCGGTGCCAGCGGAGCCCCCGCGGCCCCTGCGCTGCCGCGGAGCAACAGCTCCACCGTGTGAGAGCCGGGAGCGGCCGGGAGCCGTGGGCACCGTCCGGTCAGCTCCCACAGCTTCAGCTATGCCTTTATTCACTGATTCATTTTTATTTTATTTTATTTTATTTTATTTTATTTTATTTTATTTTATTTTATTTTATTTTATTTTATGTCTACAAGTATTTTTAAAATCAAACCAAGACAGCCCCGGCACCACCACCCCTCCCACTGATCCACAGCGCAGCTTCTTCCAGGCTCTCACAGAAGGACAAACTGATTATGGCAGGAGTGGACAACATATTGTTCAGTACTGCCCGAAGTGCAGCCTGCTGCACTGCATCTCCTCAGAGCCCGCAGTAATTCTGCGTGGGCTCCGCTGTTTGCTTTAGCCCGTGTCTGGCTGATTGCCGTGGGACGCGGCCTCCCGCTGATTCCCCTTTCCTGCTTCTGCCGAAAGGACGAGGTCACAGATTTGTCATTTTTTTGGTTTGACTTGTAATCTCAGCGAGGGCTGCAATGGTTTAATAGTCCCGCTGGAGTTTGCCTCTTGCCAAAACAGTCGGAACAAAACAAACCACAGAGCCGTGTTTTGTGCTTACTCAAATGCGCTTACTCAGGGTCCGATCCCATCCTGATGCGCTTCTCTTCTCAGGCCAAGCCCAGCCAGGGTTCACCCACGGCCACCCCAGAGTGGTGAAGAACTGGGTGTCACCTCCAAAAAGCTTAGCAGGAGCTCGGGCACACCCCAGAGATTATATTTGTGGGATAAGGGCTGGCAAACCTCATCTTCCAGCCTCGCAAATAAAACCATGGGGTTGTGCTAGAGCTGTGTGAAAAGAAGGACCTCTGGGGCCACATAAGTTGTATTTGGTGCTTCTCCCTGGGGTTTCTCTCTGACTTTGCTGCCCTGTAAAAAAAAAACCTGCCTCTTCTGGATACACCAATACTGGTTCAAGCTGGGAGGTTATTCTTTCCTAGGGTTTTTGGTACCTGCTGCCATTCCCCATTGCTCACTACCCCTTTTCCCTCGCCACCAACCCCCTTGCTGCAGATTTTTTGCAGGGAGGGGAGCACATTGATTTCTTTAGTGATCCTCCCAGGTGTTTGCTGTCCATGCCTGCCCTTCCCTGATGAGATTTGGTGGACAAACACCCCTGCAGCCCCCAGGAAGGCGGCGGTGTGTGTCAGAGTCGGCTGACCCTTCGGGGACAAATCCCACAGCTTGCCCTCTTCCCTCTCCCGAGAGAGGGCTCTTGCCGCAGTGGATGCCGAGCCATCCATCCCACGGCAGCCCTAAATCCTGTGGGATCTGAGCTTTGGGAGAGGAAGCCCAGGTCTTTTGATGCCACCTTGTGGAAATCTCGCTATCCTGCCGGCACCAGTGCCAGCGTCACCTGAGGGACGGCACTGTGGGCTGCGGGCTGGAGTGCAGGAGACTGGGAAGTATTTCGGGCTGAGGTTGGGTGCAGCTGATCTCATTGAGGCTCAGGCACGCCCAGAAAAGCCTCTCTGGAGGGAAGAGGATCCTCCCATGTGAGGGCAGCCCAGGCAGTCCCCTGGCAGTCGGTGTCACTTGTGTTGTCACCACAGTGGTGGCAAGAGGTGACACGAGGATCATGAGCCTTGTGTCACATCAAATGATACACTCAGGGGAAAACAGATCAGCTGTTAGGCATGTGAGTGCCTGCCCTGGCTTGTGCTCCTCGTGCTCCTCCATCCTCCTGTGGCAAGAGGCGCAGCTGCTCTCAAAGGGATGGTGAGAGCTGGAGCGAGCCTCGGACAGCTTTGGGTATAAACCCAAAACTGCAGGGCAAACTCATGTCAGCTCAGCAGCCAGCCAGCCAGCCAGCAAGGTCCAAATTCCTGCCCACACTGCCTGGGACAGAAAGTCCTCCATGCTTGCACTGCTGGCCAAGCCTGCACTGGCCGAGTCCTCTATCGTGGAGAAGGGTAACCGGGTAATTCTCGTGTCTCCAGGTATGCCCTTGGCATTTTAATACATGAACAGGATCAAGGTCCTTATTAAATGGACTTACAGGCATTTTGTGTTCATAAAAAACACCCCAAAAAGGGGATCTGTGCATGTCCCATCCACTGCAGCTGTAAGAACTCCAAATGCACCCATCCCAGGAGAGCACCCTTGCCAGCAGGCTACAAGCTGCAGGATTATGGATTTACTGGAGGATGCCAGAGGGAATTCCTTCCTCATGTTGAATCTGGACAACAGCAAAGTCAAGAATTTTCCTCTACTCTTTGTTTACCAGGCTCGTGCCTCACTGTCTTCAGCATGAGAAGCTTTTGGCTAATCTGGCAGAAAAATTAATGCCTGAGTGGCACTTCTCTGAAAGACAGGCAGAGCCCTTCCCAGACATCACACAGAATCAGACATCCCACAGATTACAGAATTTGCACAATCTGTGCCTTAAATCATTATGAACATCTTGCTTTAAGTGTATATACCCTGATTTCAGCCCCTATCGTTATCTTCTGATACCAAATCCAAGCACCTTTATGTTGTTTTAATTTGGAAAGTGTGGGCAATGACCAAGTACCTATACAATCTGAAAATAAATAGGAAGATGATGTATCTTGGTGTGTTACTCTGTATTTAAATTTGTCTTCCTCTTGTGTTGGCATGGTCTATCTTATAGTTTAGAAATCCCAATAACTTCTAGAACAGCAAAAGCTGAAAATTAAATGACCCTAAATCAGGTACCCACACGGAATACAGTCAGTGGGACCTGGCTGATTCACATCCAAGATGTATTTCAGGATATTGGCACTTTCAAGGTACTCTTGCAAACTTGTATTACCACCTGGGGTACTTTGGAGGAGTAAAACCCACAGAGGAGGTCAGCAGCAAAATAATGGTTATTTTCTAGATGCAGAACTGGAAAGCCCACAGGCCCATCACTGCTTTGGGAGGGGAGTCCCAGGGATGCTGCTCTGCCATTTGCATGGTTGAGAAAGGGATTTATTGAGAGAACGAGGAAATATTCACTAAATTGTGTCCTGTACCATGAAACTTCTGTTTGGATACCAACAAGTGTGAAATCCCAGGGACGGAGTCGTAACCAACGCCAAGCCAAAAGCTGTGAAAATGTGACCCTCTGAAAAGTCAGGTTAGGAATTCTTTCCTAGCAGCGGTTTTCAGCTTGATATAGATGTTATCACTTGAACATTCCTTGGTTTGTACCACTGGGATTGTCCTTGAAAAGGCACGGCATGATCTCATGTTTTCCTTTCCTTTAAAAACCTTTAGGATTGAACCACAAGAGGTATTTTCCCATTAAACCCAGCTCCTCTGCCCAAGAGGCCGCAGAGATGGGCAGCAATACAACATTCCTTCCCAGGTCTGATGGAAATGCATCTGCATTCATAAATTTAAACATCTGGCTCCACTGCAAAGTAGGTCAGAGCTCATCTGTCAGAGAAGGACTTGTCAGAGATACAGGGAATTGTATTTTGTCCCTCCTGTTTCATTTATACAGCAGCAAAAGCGGAGCAGCCGTTCCCTCCATAGGTGCTGGAATGTGATGGCTGGGCCCCCAGGATGTGAATGTTCCCCTGCAGGGGAATTAAAGTGTGACTGATCCCTTTCCTGTGTCCTGTACAGGGGAGATGTGGCAGATTGTGATGCCACACCAGTGTGCACCAGTCTGTCCCTGAGCCTTGGCAGGCCGATGGGAACAAGAAAATGTGGGAGAAAATCTGTATTTCAGCCAGTGCTGTGGTTGTTGCTGGGTGTTTGCAAATGTGCTACAGGCAAAGCTGTCGCCCCAAGGTTTAGGCAGCATCAGGCATGACCATGGCCAGCTCTGTGCTGACCATCTCCAGGACTCCTCTCTCCTTAACCTGAGCACCATTCCAGCCTGGGAAAAAAGGCTTTCCAAAAATGTGTATATCTACAGATAGGGACAAGAACAGTTTCTTGAAACAGCATCTGCTGGAAAGTCTCTCTGACAGGCTGCTCTGAGGGCAAAACCCTCTGGTCTGGGTGTCACCTCCACATCTCCTCGGTGTGGTCCCTGGAACCTGATCAGCACCGTGGCACCAGCCTGGCCACATCCAGCCCCACCAGCACCTGCCCTTCCCCTGCTGTCAGCAGATCCCACCCTCCCCGAGGCACAGCCCTTGGGTTCTCCTGCCCAGAAAGCCGCAGAGGGAATGTTTCAGGCCGTGATATGGGATGGGTCAGCCTCACTGCAGTGCCCAGCCCAGGCAGCTTCCAGCTGGCGGTCCTGCCCTGCTCCTTTGTACCCGTGCCCTGTGCTGAGAACAGCTCCCAGCAGCGCTCCGGACACGTCCCAGCCTAAGGAAATGCCCGAAGCACATGCTCCAGCCCGGAGGTAGCACAGCGGGTCCACTGCTGTCTCCCGGGCTTGCCAAAACCTCCGGTAATTAAAATCCTTTCCCCGCAGTCAGCAAAGGACGCTGCGGTTCCCAGTGCTGGCAGGGGGAGCTGCCTCAGGGGGAGGTGAGAGCGCTGGGATGTGCTTTTAGGGCCTGAACCTCACAGTGGTGGGTTGGAAATCAGAAGAGGATAAGATTAGAACAAAAACATAAGAAGACTTCTGAGAGATGCTCCTGTGCAGGTGTGGCCATATCTTGGCTGCCCTCAGCTGCTCTGAGTGACGGCAGTCGAGGCTTTCCCACTAGGGGATGAGGGAAAATTCAGGTCCCTGGGATGCACATCTGCATGTGCACGTGTGCCCTTATGCCATGGAGTCAAAAGGGATGGCAAAGAAACCAGGAATCAGACAAATGAGACTTTTTTATCCTGAGGAACAGGAGGAAAGGGTGTCGGTGAGCATGTTGCAGGAGATGTCCTGCACTGCATGAGATTTCCTGGAGGAGGCTTTTTCTGAATGCAAAAAGCCCAAATTTCCCCACGTTCAAACATGAATGAAATGTTTCCCGTGGTTTTCCAACACTTGCTTTCACCCCAAGCAGCAAGTGAGCTACAAAACATCAGCTCTGCCTGTAGAATCAAAAACCCAGAAAAAAACCCCATGCGTGCAGAAAGCTCAGATTTATTGCCAAGTTTTGACGCAGGAGGGACAGGACTCAGTGCCTGTAGTGTAGTGAAACATTTACATTTCTTCTGCTGAATCAAATTCAGACTGCATGTGACCCTCAGGACCCCCAGCCCTTGGGGACAGACCCACTGGGAAGGACCCTGCCCCTGCCAGCTCTCGGATGGGGCTCCCAGCCCTGTGCATCATCCAAGGGCAGCTGCTCAGAGTGCACAGAGATGGACCTGGAGTTGGCTCCAGCTCAGGCCAGGAGCTGATGTCCACAGCACCCAGACTCCACCTCTCATGAAGCCCTGTAGGCTTTGGCCTCCAGCTGATCAAAAATTGCCATGTTTTGGTTCATTTCAGCCAACTGAGCACTGTTCATTTTGATTTCTCCCCCTCAACCCCCGCCCAAAAGCTGAAAGATCCTGACAGCTTGGGCCATTGTGTCAGCCGACTTTTCCTTCCAAAAATAATACTGTTTTTGATGCAAAATCCTCAGCCTGCTCTGTTTTAACTCTCTCCAGAGCCCTGTAACTCTGTGTGTGCAGGGATGCCTGTGTGTCCTCTGGCACGCTTTTCACATGGAAAGAAAGAACTTTTCCCTACCTGAACGCTCGTTCCCATTATTGAACCTCTTTGAAGTCGAGCAATAAAAAGTCCCCGTGCCCACGTGCAGAACTCCAGACCAGCCTTTTAATGTCTCAGATGCAAATCTCACTATAACAGTACCAAAAATGTGGGAGGCTGCTCCAGATTATTGCACTGATCTCATGACTGAGTTGTTCTTCAAATAAATACCTACAGATTAGACAATGCCCTCATTCCATCCACGAGGTGTGAGCATCTCCCTGCTGGGACCTTCTTTGCCCTATGGCCGTGTGGCTCTGGGCACCTCACTATCAGAAAGGCTGTAAGATGGGAAGAGGAACTTGGGTGATCACCAAAAGAATGAAATACATAAAAATCTGTGCCCTTGCACTGGAATAAATAATTTAACAAGGGAAGCCAGGACATTTCTGGCAGCAAATGCAGCATGTACTGTGTTTTTCTGCAATCCAGCAGCCATGGTGGTAGATGTGAGATGTTTTGGGGTCCAATAAAACACTCAGAGCCACCATGGCTCTTTGATCTGAGATATTGCAGTGCCTTTTTCGCACTGCATCACTTTTCCTCCCAGTTAGACAGAAAATAAAGCAAAAGCCAGAGGTGGAGGGATTATTGTAACCCTGCTGGCAGTAGTGAGGGCAAAGCCTCATTTCCCATAAGGAATGTGCAGTTAGCACCCACCTGTCTGCCCAAAGGCACCCTCCAGTCCATGCTCCCAAATGGGGGCCAATGATAGACCTCAGTAACTGATGTGTTCTTAGCCTGTAGGCCCATGAAGAAACCTCCTTCCACCTGCCCCATGGGGATGCGTCTCAGCTGGAGTCCAATAAAAGCTTGAAAATCACTCCTGGATGAGCAGAGAGAAGGTGCACAGAAACATCCATGTATGGGAGAGTGCTGAGCATGGAAGAAACAGAGACAGATTTGGGTGCATTTATCCTCAAAAGGAAAACTTTTTGAGTTTTAGCAGGCAGAGGCACTGGCTGGCCCAGCCTGGTTTTCAAGACACCTGAAGGCACAACCACGCTAGCAACCAGGTGATGTGGAGACGTGGGTAAGGCAGCTCCTGGGTGACCTTGGGTACATCACTACTGTCCCCTGGAGTCCCTCAGACATGGTCTAACTCCTTTTTCCCCCACTTCCATCACCCTGCTGCCGACTCTTCTGTTACAGGAATTCCACATTGCTATACCAGCCACATTCCTACTTGGAGCAAGCACAGTGCCCAAGGCTTCTCCCCTCCTGGACCAGGCTGGTGTCTCCAGATGATGGTCTGGTCCCAACCCAGCTACATGAGAGCCCTTGCCCAGTCCAAACACAGACCTCTGCCCAGCTACAACCAGGAGGCACCTCGGGAAAGTAGAAAAACAAGCAGTGAGAATAAACATCCGGATGAGGGCTGAGGAGGGAAACCAAAACACTGAGGGAAGCCAGGAATAATAAGAACCAAAAACAAATAGAAAAGAGCTAACAGGAGCAACTGATCTAAAAATAAAATGAAAGAACAGCAGCAGGGTGGAGGGGCTAGGATATTTTGGGGTCTGGCAAAGCATGTAGGGTTTGTGGGGCTCAGTTTTGCTGTGGTGGAGCTCAGCCCTGGGGCAGAGCCAGGTTCTCCTCTCACTGCCTTCTCTCACTGAAGTGGGGGAGGATGGAGGGTGTAAGCTGGGACTCCCAGGAGCTGTTTGGATGGCAGTGATGACAGCAGGCTGCTCTTCAACCCCGCCACATCTCCCCTGGGGGCAAATGTGTTTGCTGCAGATGCTGTCCCAGGAGCAGATGTCCCATCCAAAACCCTTCTCAGCCCCCAGCAGAGGTTGCTCATCCCTCCAACCTGCCCCCGTGCTGGCCCATGGCTCTCTGTGAGGCAGGGGCCATGTCTGCTCAAGGACTGGGGGGAGAAGATGTGTCTCCTGGACACCCCAAATCAGGGATGTCCTTCCACAAAGTGAACCCTGGTTATCCCAGGAGTTGCCCAGATATGGCTCTGCAAATCCTGTCAACACAGAGCCATTCACTTGCTCCAAAATTTATATCCAGAGGTGAAACCACTGAAAATCAAACCACTAAAAACCCGTTTGTTGGTTCCCTGAAGCCCCTCAGGCCCAGATCATACAAAATCAGTAGGGGAAAAAAATATTCTTTTTTCTTTTTTCCCCAAAGAATTAGCTTGCAGCGAGAAGGCTGTGCAGGACAGACTCTGCACCTGGCTGTCCCAGGTGGACAGGGAGCATGGAGTGCACAAACCCTCAGCAGCTTGGAGACAGGCATGGGGCTATCAGGGTCTAAATCTCCCCCTGGGAAGACACAGCTGGGCAAGGACTGACCTCCACTTTCTCCAAGCTGACCACAGGGCTCCTCTGCATAAGCACCTTCTTTTACCTTTCAGACATTCGTTTTTCCTTTGTGGTTGCCCCCATTATTCCTGTTTTTAGGGCTGGGAACTTGCCCCCATCTTCCTTCTCTGCCACCAACGCTCCCCTCACCCTGGCACCAGTGCTGGCTCCTTGAGGTGGCATTTCTGTGGTGGGACCCAGGAGCTGCAGGCAGTCTGGCAGCATGCTGGAATAAGAGAAAACGCCCTGGCCACCTCTTGGCCCCTGACTCGGAGCAGTTCCCCTCTCTCAAAAGCAAGATAAGCTGGGTTGAGGCACTGCTGCCACCGGACCCACCACGTCAGACCTCCCCTTTCCTGTTCTTGGAAGCCCAAGGGCTGCAAGTCCACAGCCACCTAATCAAAACCAATGGTGAATTTTAAGGATGGGGGAAAATAAAACCATAAAATTCAAAGAAATCAGTCTGGATGGAAAGCCAAGGAGGCCACGTGCCAGGAAAGTGAGCTGCCTGCCAGTTTGGCACGAAGTGAATGCTTGGCCTGTTGAGACGGAATGCCGGAGCTGGGCACGCTGAAGAGGCACTTACCATCTTCATGGGGAAAGGAGAGGCGGGGAAGAGGACAGCCATGAGGACCAGACAGAGCCTGAATGACAGATGAGTCCCAAACACACACTTGAGTGTGAGGATGGGTGTGGGGGAGGATCAAGGCATGTCACCACCAGGGACTTGTCTGGTGTTTGTCAGCACAGCCTCATAAATGACAATGGTGCAGCTGCTGTGGACAGGCTCCCACTGAAGCCAGAGCTGGAGATGCACAGAGCAAGGGACATTCCCCAGCAGGAGTGATGAGGGCACTGGGCTGTGGAGCAGCAGGAAAGGGCTCCCAGCAGCTCAGGGAGCAGAGCAACTGGACAAGGAAGAGAAGGATGCGGCCAAGAGCAGCATGTAATGCACCAGCCCCAAGAGTCAGATGTTCAACAGGCATTGAAGGCCCCAGATATCTTTCCCTGTGCAGGAACAAGACACCCAAATCATCACTGAGTGCTGAAATGGGGGTGCAGGTCATACCCCAGCAGGGCGGCAATGCCCAGGCTCCTCCCCGGCCACCCCTCACCAGCGGCAGAGGAGGTGGGGAGCCAATGCATGACTTTCCCTGCTTCCCACCTCTGGCAGCATGTGCTGGCACAGGGCACGGGCTGCTTTCCAGGATCCGGTCTCTCCCTGGCTGCTTTCCCCGGCTCCCCAGGACACGGCACAGCAGACAGCAAACCAGCCCCTCTCTGTGGGCTTCTTAAGACCCAGCGCAAGGAGCCTGTGAAAGGAGTAGCCGCAGCCAAGTTTCCCCTTGTTTTTACTTTCCCCGTTTCATTTTGTCTGGGTCCAAGTGGTGGGTTTCGAGTGCAGCCTCTCCCTCTCGCGGCTCTCCCCCGCTGGTCCCAGCAGCGCAGCAAGAAAACGTCGAGTCCCCGGCAGTCGGCACCTCCCTGGCTCTGAAAGCTGCACCCGGCAGATTCCCGGCTGGATCCTGGGATGGGATTGCAGGGACTGGTGGGAATGAGCTGCTGCTTTGTGTCTTTGCTGAGAAAAAAAAAGAAACTGGATCTTTTGAGTGTGAGTCTAATCTTCCAAAAATGAGGGGTTTGCTCTCAAAAGTCTCATGTTTTTGTTCACATGTTTCTGGACACCGAGGCTGGACCTGCTGAGCTTTTCCAGCAGGTTTCTCCTAAAATCCCCAGCAGGCTCCTCCACTGGCCCCTGCACATCCCAACCCCTGGCCATACCCTGCTGCAGCTGCTCCCTGCTCAGGACCAGGCCCTCGCAGCCCTGCTTCCCAAAACCGGGTTGCCTGTGAGAAATTAATGCATTTCATGCACTAACCCACACAGGTAGAAGATTAAAAGGCAAACATGGGCTCAGTGCTCTCTCCCAGATCTGCTGGGTCCTCTGGGAATTGCCTGCCCAGCTGCACAGCATCCCTGCTCAGGAGCTGACAGGACAAGTGACGGGTAAACAGAGCTTTTCCATGGAAACATTTGTTCAACAAAGAATTGCAAATTTTCATGGTGAGTATCTGGTTTCCTCCAAACTTAATTGTTGTTGTTTCTGAAAGCTGCCTGGCCGGTCTGGATCTGGCTTTCGTGAGCCTTTTTTTTCCTCTAATGCTTAATTTTCAGCAATTAGGATATCCCTACTTTTTTTTTTTCTTTTTTCTTTAGGTTTCTATCCTTTTTTACAACATAAATGGAGGCAATGGCAGCTCTTTTGGGCTTTTCTGCAGGGCACGAACTCTCTTTCTCACTGACAGGTTAATGGTAATGATCATAGAATCACAGAAGGGTTTGGGTTGGGAGGGACCTTAAAGGACATCCAGCTCAAACCCCCCTACCATGGGCAGGGACACCTTCCACTATCCCAGGTTGCTCCAAGCTCCTTCCAACCTGGCCTGGAACGTTTCCAGGAGTGGGACATGGACAGCTTCTTTGGGCAACCTGTGCCAGACCCTCACCACCCTCCCAGTAAAGAATTTCTTTCTAATATCCAATCTAAATCTCCCCCTTTTTGGTGATGGGGGACCCTGGAAGGGACACTTAGATTTTTAGGCTAATTGGAGAGAATTGGAGAGGTGGAACTGAGCAGCTGCTCTGAGCCACCTCAGCACACAGATGCCAGGGAAAATCCAGGCTATTCACAGAGCCAAAGAGAAGTGGGGATAATTCGAGGTAAAGCTCCTGAAGGACACACATGAGCACAGAAGGAAGCAAAAGATCACGTCCAACTATCCAGAAGGAGATAAGAGATGATCCCTGCAGGGTGCTTTGGTCCCCCTGGGGTGCTGGGACATCGGGATGTCCCTGTGTCCACGGAGCCCCGCGGGCTCATCTCTCCCCACCCCTGTGACCCAGCGCTGCCTTTTTCCCCCTGGCGTTTTCTTGCTTAACTTCATTTTCTCAAGGAGTGGGGAGGCAGAGGCACGGCGTGCTCCCGGCGGGTCGCTGCCAGGGATGCGCCCGCGGAGCCGGCGGGGTCCCGGCGCAGGGCGGTGACAGCAGGTGGCACTGCAGCCCCAGGAACCAGCCCCGCACGGCCCCTCCGCTCCCGCTCCCGCTCCTGCGCTGCCATTCCCGCTCCCATTCCGACATCCACACACACCACGCACACTCCCACTTCCATACTCTCACACTCACACGCCTATATCCCCACTTCCACGCTCCCACTCCGACTCCCACACTCCCAGATCAGCACTCGGGCGCAGAAGCCTCCCTGCGCTCCACAGAGCATCCCCCTCCTGGGACACCACCAACCCTCATGATTTCAGCCACCATCAAGCAGGAGAGTTTGGGGTATTATTCCTAACCCACGCCAGAGCAGAGTGTCCAGGGAAATCCTGTGCACAGTGAGGGTGTGGTGCAAGGATAAGACCTGGAGCAGAGAAGCCTCATCCTCACTCCAGCAGCAATGGGACTTGCCACTGCCTTTTTGGGATGCAGGAGGCTGAACGTGCCTGTTGCTTGTGCACAGCAAAAGCAGCTGGAGGAGGGAAGCAGTCCATGAAATCAAGGTAGCCTGGACAAAGTGCAATCACCAGCCACTGCAAACCTGGGGGATTTAGGGAGGAACACAAGTTGCTGTAAAACCGTGAATGTGAACACAGCATTTAAAGAAAATCCAACATCCTTCCATGAACTGTACTGATTTATGCCAGTAAATTTACACCCAGTAAATTTACACCCATCTCTCCAGTTGTGCCTGCTAAGAATAAAATCAGGGATGCACCATAGCCTCTGTTCCCATCCTGTAACTCCTCTGTGAGCTCAGGCTTTATTTTTAGCCCAGCTTCCTCGGGGCTCTGTCTGATCTAATTTCTCCAGAGAGAAGATTTTTTCTGCTAGATGCCACCTTCCTGCTGGAAACCCCCATTTCTCCCCAGCACTGCTGAAGGGCTTGACTTTTTCAAGCAAATTGGAAAGATAATTCAGTCAAATTTGGGGGGAAAAAAAGGCAGCCAAATAGAGCAAGTCCTAAAAGAGCATCTTGGGGTGAGATAGACAAGTGGGATGCAGACATTGGAGTAGCTGGTCAGTGGCTTTAGGAAAGGCAGGGTTACTGGAGGAGGAAGGAAAAGGGGATATTTTCCTGCTTTCTTGCTTTGATTTGGCTGGTGTATCATTGCCAAGCTCTTGGTGACAGACTCTCAGGCAGTTTTCTGCGAGGGCTCAGTGCTGGTTCCTGGTGTTTGGTCCTGTGATGTTGTTTCTGGCCGGCAGCGGGTTGAGCTCATGTCTTGTAATTAGTGGGTGGGCTTGAGGAGACCACTGCGGCTTCCGATCTCTCGGGGAAAGAGAGAAAATAAGCAGGATTAAGGAATTTCAGAAAATTATAGGCATTTTCATTCCACATAACTTTGCCAGGAACACCAAACCCTGGAGAAGGACAGCCACGGCAGGACACGTTACCCATGGGCAGGACTAAAGGACTTTGTTTCTCATCAGTCACCCAAAAAACTCTGAGTGTGTATTTTTGTGTGTGTGTGCGCACATGCAGCCTTCCCTGGGCTGGCAGCGGCCCTGGGAACACGGCACCTCTGCAAGATTAAAGGGATATATTCCATCTGCAAGCACAGTTTCGTACAGATTTCTCTTTTATAGCCAGATTGCTGTAGGTGGAGGGACCTGAGGGATGAGGAGGGATGTCAGAGCAAGGGGAGAATTGGCTCTTGTTCATTTTTAGCCAAGTCTATCTGTTGAGGTGATAATGCCACATGTGCAGCCCAGCCCACCCTGGCTGTTGGACCCCACTTGAGCTAATCCCCTCCTAGCTCACATGGTTTTCCTGCAGCAGGGAGAGACAGAAATCCAGCCACAAATTCCCCAGGAAAATGTCAATTGTGAAGCTGCAGCAACTGAGCAGGAGTTGTAGGAGTACACATAGCACTTGGAACTGCTTTCACTGGGATCTTTGTCCTTGGTGTAGGAACCTGGCAAGGGGTTGGGAGCCCAACTCCCCAGCCTGGCTCATCCAGCACCTCAGTGGACATTTCTGCTATGCATATTCACTCAGCAGCATTTAAAACTCATGAACAGTCAGGTTTTTGGTGCTAAATGCATAAAATAAACACAAATGCTGTTTCAGGTGGTCATGTATCGTCCTGCTTCTGCTTCAAGGTACAGAATCCAAGCATCCCACTCCCATCTGAGTGAAAGGAGGTTCCATCTCCAGCATCCCTTGCTGCCATTTTTCCCAAATAACAACTTTTGTCTTGAGAAAAGGACTGACATTCAGAGCAGGTGGGATCTGATCAGCCAGATTATGAGGCACATGCCCAAAACATGGCTTTTAGAATTACAATAGAGACAAAAAACTCCACTATCTCTTTTATAACTGCAAACGAGATCTAATCCTGCACCTCCTGGGAATGGCTTATCAGGTGAGTTGTTCTACAGGGTGACTCTATCAGGTGCATTTATCTCTCCATGTACATGTACATGTACATGTACAGGAGATGTTTATGTATTCGGTCTCCCACTCAGTGCAGACATTAATCATGTGCTGCTCCACCCAAAAAAACATAAAAGTTGCAATGGCTGCTTCCACTGTCACTCATGTGACTCTTATTTGAGGGTTTATTGCACCAGAGCTGCCAATTGCAAGTCTCTAGACCCTAAAAAAAACCAAAGCTCTTCTCACTAAAAAGCAGCGAGGTTTGGAAAAGAGCCCACTGCTTTTTCTGCAATTGCTTCAGGCAACAATTGCCATGCCATGGAGACATCTCATCCCTGGGATGGTGGCCTCTGCTGGCATCCCTGCCATGCTGCACACATCCAGCACCCACCTCCAAACCAGCCAAGAACCTTTCTCTCCCCACTCTCCTTATTTCAGCTAAATAACCGTGCGATTATTTTTCCACATGAAAGTGCCCCGGTGTTCAGGTGGACAATCTGACTCCGGCTGAGCCGCCTGGAATCCCTGCGGTTTTGATTTTCAACAGGGAACAATCTTATCAGCCCAGATTGTACACAGAGATAGGGAGCCCTCGGGTAGGGTTGCATAAGCACAGATTGCCTCAGCCGGGATGGGGAAGGCTCTGCTCGCTGTATTTATTTATTTTCCCCACCGCGGGTTTCAGGTTCTCCTGGTGACCATCATTTCAGCTTTCCTTCCCCGCTCATTGTTTGAGCGCCCGAGCCTTCCTCATGGATCACTGGGCAGGAGGTTCAATGTAAATCTGGCCTCAGCCCCTTGCATGTTGCTTTGAGGGATTTCTTGCAAATAGGGCTTTTTTTATCTCACCATGGTCCTTCTCTGTTCGAGGATGGGATGGGCCCCAGTTTGGGATGGATGTGATTCCTCCCTCCCTTGGCACACCCATTTTGGCCTCTTCCCCTCCTGCCAGCTCCTCTTTCAAATCTGGCAGCTGCGTGGGCACCTGGTCTCCGATTGCACAGGCAGGATATACCATTTCCGTGGAGGCCACCAGCAAATAGCTGTGGCTACGTAACCCTGGCAGAGGAGAGGGATGAGTAGAGGGAGGCATCCTGAGCAAAGCAAAAGCCCCCAAAATGTCATCCAGAGGAGCACAGGAGGGTGCAGACCCAGATACCCGGGCATCCGAGGACAGCACATCCTGCAGTCCCATCCCATGCCATACAATGCTCTGCTGCCAGGGCAGTCCCCTCTTGTGCTGCCCAAGGGCACGGAGTGGCAGGGCCTGAATGCACCCATGAGACATCCATGCTGGGTTTCTGGGAGGTCGCTGGGACATGGCACGAAAAATCACCATGCAAGTCAGAGTTTGTCTTTTAGAAAATGTTCTAGGTTTGAAGTTAACCCTGCAGCTGTTGGGGAGCCATCGTGGTGTGCACCTTGAATTCTCCTTTGCTGGGAGAAAATGTTATGTCTCGGTCCTATTCACAGCTTTGGCTCCTTTTGCCTCTTTTCCTTTTGGTTTAGAGGATTTTAATAAATCCCCCTTGCACTGGTGCCTTCGGATCATGCAACATCACCTCCTTTTCTTATCTAGCATAGATTACCAAATTTGACACATCCGTGAACTAGAAGGGACCACTGGGATGAGCTGGTTGAACATTTGGTGTGTCACGAGCCTGGACCAAGCCTGCTAAACACCTCCCTGAAAGTCATCACCATGGTAGGGGATTCATTCTCCTCCCTGCTAAAATTTCCCTGCTAGTGTTGAATTCAGCCCTGAGTGGGACCAGACTGGAGTGGTGTGGTGGGGGTGACCGGCTGCTGACTGTCCTCACCATGACCATCACAGGCTTTGGCCACGCCGCTGTCCCCCACCACCCCAGTACCAAGTTCCCATGGGGTGGTGCAGGTCACAGAGTCTGCAGCAGAGCCCCAAAGCCCCTCACCTGAAGGTCTCCTGCATCCCAGCCCTGCCTGTTGGGGAACTGAGGCAGAGCAGAGGTGGGGGTCTCTGAGCAAGCTGCCTGCAACTCCCCATGCCCAAGCCCTGCTTTGCCTTTGCCCTCTGAGGGCTTTTTGAACCCAGTCCAAGTCACCTCTGGGACCTGGAGGGCTCAGAAGCAGATTCTGCAATAGATGGGGCTGGTACAGCCGCAGGTGGCATCAGCCTCTTGGCTGACTTGTTGCACTGGGTACGTCTGTCTGCTTCAGTAGGCACCGTGTCCCCTGGGAACAGCACAGCTCCTGTGTCCCTACATCCATCTGCCTGTGCTGTTCCCTCCAAGAAATAATCCCACCTCCCTGTCAAGCACCTCCTCAGCCTTTGAGGATGTTGCCTTGAGGGGCACTTCTGAAAACAGAAATTCATAGAAGTTCATAGAATTACAGAATCATAGAATGGTTTGGTTTGGAAGGGACGTTAAAGGCCATCCCACGAGCAGGGACACCTTCCACTAGACCAGGTTGCTCAGAGCTTCATCCAGCCTGACCCTGAACACTTCCAGGGATGGGGGATTCCTACAGGCTCGAGATTCAGCCTCTCCCCCTTCCCAGGGCAGCAGTGACACGTGTCCCAGCCTGAGATGTCCCCTCACTGTCACACCGTGTGCTTCCCCCACTGTTCACCCAACAGACGCCAAACACCCGAGGGAGGTTGGAATAGGCCAGAGCATCCCCGTCCCAGATCCAGGGAGAAGGGCACATGGTGTAAAGCACCAGGGGTCCTGTTTGCCCACAGGGCTGGAAGCCACCACGACAGGGGACAGAAGTGTCCCCTGCCACGAGCATTGCTGAGCCTTCACAGCACTCCCAGCTCCTGCTCACTTTGGTCCTGCTCCTGCAGCAAAGTCCTGCTGGGTGGGCAGAGGGCAGCCGCTGGCTCTGGAAGAGCTGAGCAGCTCCTGGCAGGATTCTGAGCCAAGTTCTGCGGTTCCTTTGTGCCAGTGCCTCTGCCCAGCCCCTGGGAGCCCCTGAGGGCTCCCAGGAAGGGAACAGCAGTTTATAAACTGGAGTTCCTTCCCTCTTGAACTCTTTCTCTTCGCATTTCCCTGCCAGCTCCAGAACACTGGGCGTACAAAGATCTTAATTCCCTAAATACATCTCTGATTTGCTCTAGGATGATGCTGCCCTTGTGTTGAATGAAGCACACGCCAAGGCTATGCCTGCCAGCAGCCCTGGGACTGCCACAAAATCCCTCCTGTGCCCTCATGGACAGAGCTGCAGGTCCCTGTGACACCCACCACCCCATACAGGGTAGTGGGAGCAGGGGTGGGGGGACACAGGCTCCCGTTGGGGCTCAGGAGAAGCGCCCTGATAGTTTGCAGATGTGATTTCATTTTTCAATTGTTTCTAATTTGCTTGAGGTTTTTTTATTTTTTTTTTCAGTTCTAGAAAAGAGACAATTTCTTCAGGGAGTGTTAGCCACAAGCTTCATTTGGCATTGTTTTTTAGTCAATTGGTTTTTCTCATACTATTAGGAATATTGTGTTACATAATGATAAGCTGCAGTGACTTACAGGGACTATAAAGGGAGGCAGTGTGGGAGTGCAGAGCACCAGCCGCCCTCCCCACCCCATCACCTGCCCTTGCTCTGACCTTCAGCAGGTCTATCATCTCCCCAGGTCTCGGTTTCCCCTCCTGTTAAACAGGGTTGATCCATGCTCCAGCTATTATCTTAAAAGCTTTTCCATCCTTAAGTCAGGGAAAAAAAAAAAAATTTTCCCTTTTCTTCCATCCTGAGATGCAGGCATGAGGATTTTCCATACCTTTTCTACCACAGCTGAAATTCATCTGAATCTGAGCAGGTATGACATCATGCCAAAGCATCTCTCTCCCTGCAGAGCTAAGCTGTGGATGAGAAGCTAAGACAGGGATGAGAAGGAGTCGCTCTGCCCACAGAGGCATTTTCCAAAAGCACTGGACAAGTGAAAACAGGAAACCGTAATTGAACTAAATCTGCCTCTTTAACCTCATTATTAGGATTGGGATTATATGCTTCGGAGAAAGTTCAACCTCTGTTTAAAATCTGAGGAGATGTGGATGAATACTGTAAACCACAGGGAGAGAGGGAATGTTCCTGCACTTTGTGAAAAGTCCAACTGGAAGGAAAGACAGGGTGGCATGGAATGGCAGTTCAGCCTGGTGCCCTCCTTCCAGACAGCATGAGGCTGTTGTTGGAGTGAGCACTAAAAATCTCTGGGGAGCCTGGTAATTTGCTCTCTCTGCCTGAAGATTAAAGCAAATTTTCCTTCATTTCCATATTTAAAACTGTGTCCACATCCAGTTGGGAAAGATGACGGCGTCTCAGGTTACTTCGTACACTGCAGCCAAGCTCCTGCAGATCCGGCCTCTGCCACCTCTGCTCCCCCCACACAGCACCTGGTGCCCTCAGAAAACCTGACGGCTTCAGCTGCAACAGGAACAGCAAAATCCATCCTTGGGCATGGATTGCCCCGGCCAGGATGTGCAAGCACTGTGTCCTGCTGCTGTTCGTGACATGGGGCAGCTTGCAGCACCTGCCCTGAAGGCGGAGTTTGTACAGAGACCAATCTCCAGCAGCGTCACCCTGCAGTGAGGTCTTCCTCAGGTGCAAAATTGCTGACAGCAAAGCACACTGGGTCGGCAGACAGAGAGATTTTCCACCTGTGCAGTGTTCATGAGCTGAACTCTGGAGAAAAGCAGGAGCAAGGCAGAAGCTCAGAGGTGAAGAGTTATCTCAGGGGCATGTGCTGTTTCTTTTACAGACTCTGCTGATCCTGAAGCACTTCAAGAATAGTTAAACAATTGTTAAATAGTACTTTATCTTCAGGCTGGATAACAGCACAAGCAGCCACTGGCTGCCTAGTGACAGGCAGCTCCATAAAAACACCCACTCAGGAGAGAGGGAGTTGGGATGCCTTGGCCTAATCCTGACGGTACCGCACACCTGGACTCATTCCAGCTGCTGACATTCCCAAACCTGTGAGCTTAAAATGAAACTCTGACTTTCTGGCTGTTCAGGCCTAGTTTGCAAAGACACAGAGCACAAATGTGCCACATCTTGGCTCTGGGCTCCGGGAATTGCAGCTTGGGATGTCAGGGACCCAGGCCTGGAAATGTTGGACTTAAATCTGTGGGCTGAGCAAGCATCCACTCCTCACCAGCAGTTTCTCTGGAGGATCTGCCAGCATGTGACCCAGGACTGTGGGGGCTGAGAGTGGGACTCTACCAGAGTCCCTGAGACTCTACTGAGAGTGGGACTGCCCCTCGGGGGAGCTGGTGGGGAAGGGGAGTGGGCAGGAGCTGGCAGCAGGACAGGGGCAGAGCAGGAGCGTGGCTTGTGCACAGGACGCCGCTGGCTCAGCGTGACCCAGGAAATTAAATGAGGAGAGAGAAGGGGGCTGGCTTTCTCCTTGGGTGTTTGTTTTTATACACTGAATTTCCTGCTTGGGGAATCTAAGGGCACCCCACAGCCCTCCCCAGGCTGTCCCAAAGGTGGAGGCGGGCTGTGGAGCAGTGGGCTGCCCGTCTGACTCCGATGGAGGAAGAAGCGTTTACGGTAGAGGTGACCTTTCTAAATCCCTGCTTTGGACAGACATTTCCAATAAGTGCTGAAGAAAAGCCTGCCAGTTCCAGCTTTCTCAGCCTGCTCTCCATTTTCCTTCCATCCTCTCCAGGCTGAATTTAATCCGAGAAGGTTCCTTTGAGCTTTTGTGTGTTGCTGGGGGAGATGTGGGCGCACAAGGGATCGCGTTACAACTTTCATTTCCTGAAATGTTTGAGGGAACATCCAGGGTTTTATCCACACATCAGGCAAAGTTGAGGGCTCGGATTTCAGGTCTTGTCACTCAGCTGTCACCAAACAAATGAGCCTCTCAGAGCTGGAGACGGAGAGAGCTACCTGCTATTCATGACCCCGAAAGCAGGTGATCACTCATGGGAAAAGCAGGTAGAATTAATCATTCTGCTGTTCTCCATTTCCTCCCCCTTTTTTGGCTGACCTGGACACAGTGTGAAATCTGTCCTGGGGGGTGAACGGAAGTGGGGGGGAGGGGGGGGGGAATTAACTCCTTCCTGCCGGTAGAAATACAAAGCAGAGCGAGGTGAGAAAGAGCTCCAGGCTGCCTCCCCAGGCTGGCTCTGCTGTGAAAAGCTTGCTGCGAGGTCAAGCCTAATCGAGGAGAGCTCAGCAACCTGTGCCTGGCTCAGCTCCAGGGTCTCCCTGCTCCTACCTGACGACTGGCCAGGGAGTTATTTCCAGGGGGATGCCCTCAGCACCCTCCATCCCTCCTTTCCACCATCCGCCTGTTGCCAACCTCATCGCTTTCCGTTTTGGGGAAATACAGAGCCGGGGGGTGGGTAGGGGTCTGAAGCCGGGGGCCTGAAGCTACCCCCAGTCTAGGCAGGTGTGTGCTGGAAAGGGGGATTTGGGCAAGGGGGGCATCCCATGGCATCTTCCCCAACCCTTTGACAGCCAACCCCTTCCCTGCCTGCAAGCGGGAAGCGCCTCTGCGCTGTTTGCTGTGAAAGTAACTCCTGGTTTGCGAGTCCTTGCTTGGCTTTCCCGCCGTGCAGGGCTGGAGCCCCGGGCAATATTTATCCTTCCTCTTCACCGAGCCCGTGGTTTGGGAAAAAAACGGAGCTGGAGCTTATCCATCCGCGAGGCGTAGAGCCCGCAGCTGCTCTCCCTAGAAACCTCCTTCATTTCCCCGGGGGTTCCCCCTTTTCTGCCCGAGGGGATGGGAGCGGCTGCGCTGCTTTGCGACGGATCACGGTGGAGCTGGGTGAGAGCCCCGGGAAGGGCGAAGAGGGCGAGCCTGGACCGGAGGGCACGGACCGACCTGTCCATCCCCTAAGGTCCCGGCGGGTGGCACAGCGGGACCGGTCCCCTTCCCCAGCCGGACAGCCGAGGTCGGGGTCGCCGCACACCGAGAGAGGGGGGTCCATGCTCCCCCCGCAGCGCCGGCTCTTTCCCCGGCTCCTTCCGCGGCCGCAGATGAACTCAAGCAGCTGCGCGGCCCCCCGCGCGGTTTGCGCGTCCATGAGCGGGATTTGCGCCCTCCGCCCTTGCCCCCACGAGCCAGGCGCTGTCCCGACCGGCCGGGAGGTCCCCCCCTGCCCCGGCCCATACCCCCCCAAAAGGGTCGTGGGAGCAGGAAAGCCTGGCGGGATCTGCGCCGGGTCCCCCGAGGGGCGGGCCGGGGCCCGTCCGGAGGGAGGAGAGAAACTATCCCAGAATCCCGGGCCCCGGCTCCCGGCTCCCCCGCAGCCGGAGCCGAGGAGGGCGAGGGGTGGGCACGGATCCGCTGCCCCGTCCGGCCACGGGTGGGGGTTCCGCGAGGGGCTCTGGAGCGGGGCCGGGGGCCGGGCCCCGCTGAGGATCGAGCGGGAGGGACGCGCAGCGCTCTGGCCGGGCAAGACCCTCCTGCAGAGGGTGACATTTCTCCACGGCCCAAGACCCCGAGCACAAACACGGCAGAGACATAAATAAACACGCACTTAATGATGCAAAACGCTAACAGGGAGGACCGGCACCAACGAGGCCCCGACGGGGCGAGCGGCGGGGCCAGGCGCTCCCTCCCGGCCGGGCACCGGGCTATCTCGGGGCGACCGCAGGCAAAACGGGTCCTCCGGCCGCGTCCTTGCTCCCTTACGAAGCCACCGCCTTCCCCGCAGCCCCGAACCTCCGCTGCAGCCCGTGGGGAGGGGGGTGAGGGTGGGCAGAGGGGCACGGGCTCGCCCCTGCAAAGAAAAGCGCAGCCTGGGTGTTCTGCCATCAGCATTGTTTAATTTAGACTGTTTAGGTACAATAGAAAATAAACCCGAAAGCACATGCGATTTTTGGTAACAAATACTCGAGACAGGCAGCGTCATCCGCGGGCTCTCTGCAAGCCGGAGGAGGAAGGCGGCGAGTGGGCACAGACGGGAGAAGGCAACGGGAAACTGGCGGGGCAGTTTAGGAGAAAATGGCTGTCGACTTTTATTATTACTATTATTATCCTAATTTTTAGCCACATTGATGCATTTCACCACCGAAGAGGAGAAAGGTGGGGGACGTGGGTCCACGGGAGCCCACTCAGTATCTGCCTCGCACGGCCGCGGTCAGACACAGGCACTTCGTAAAACTCTAATACTGCAGCTTTTGATTTTTTTTTTTCCCCACTCTTTTTTCTTTCTTTCTTTCTTTCTTTCTTTTTTTTTTTTTTTTAATTTAAACTATATCGAAATCTCTTTGGTAAGGCTAAATATGAAAAATGTAAACGTAACTTCCCCTCCCGCCTCCCACTCTGACACAGGGCTCAGTACAGCGGTTCTCTCCCTCTGTCCCCGTCCCAGCTCCTCGAGGACCGGGCCAGGAAAGAGCAGGGATGCGCCGGCAGACCCTGCCCCACCGCGCCCGCGGTGCTGGGATTTATTTGGGTGGAATCGGATCCAGCTGGGGTTGGGGTTTTTATTTTCTTTCCCCCCCCCCTTTTTTTTTTTTTTTTCTTTTTTTTTTTTTTTTTTTGTAATTCCCGTTGGGACTTCATTTGAATTCGAAGGGCTGGTGAGGGTTATTGCTGCTCTCTGCGTTTGGCTACGTGGAAAAAAAAATAATTAAAAAATCGTGGTGATGGTGGGAAGCGCTGGGGGGGAACTGGAGCAAGAGCCGATGTGGGGTTGTGTGAAAAGAGCCGATAGTCCCGCTAAGAATCAGCGGGTGAGCTGTAAAACCGGGTGCTGTCCTCTATGTACAACCCAGAGCCTCTGTCCCCGAGCAGAACCTCCTCTCCGGATACTCCGGCCGCCCGCCGAGGCCCTTTAGGATCCCAGATCCACCAGGCTGGACGTGAGGGGTCCCAGCAGCGAGTCCTGGAGCTGGTGGCCTTGGAGGCTGTGAGGGGTCTGGGATGCGGCTAAGCCGCTCAGGGAATAGCCGGAGCTCCTGGCGTGGTTGAGGTTCCCCTGCAAGAGCAGGACCGAGTTCTGATCCGGGCTTTGGGGAGGAGAAAACTCTTCCTCGGAGCTCGACATGAGGGGTTTGCTCCCATCCAGAGGCGAGAGTTGGTTCGGTTTGTTGGTGGCCGCGTTGTTGTTTTCCGTGTTCTCTCTGCGGAAAGGCAAAAAAATATATATATATATAATCCCACAACGGGGATGTTAGGGCTGGCATGAGGCGGCGGGGATGGGCATTGTGCTAATGTCCCCCGTAAACCCTTCGCGTTTAGTTCCAGCGTGGGAGCAGATGCTTCTCAAGGGGGGAAAATAAGCCTTATAATTTCATAACGGATGGTCCCTATTTCTTTTACACCTCCTACAAATAGGTACACTGAACAGACCGGTAATTTAGGTGAGGAGGGAAAATTGGAGGAAGGGATTTTTTTGAGGGGCGGCTTTTCTTTCTTTTTAATTGAAAATGAAAGTGCGACCCGGGACGAGCAGGGTGGGGGACTTTGTCTAGGAGGCTCCGTGTGGAGGTTGCTGAAGGAGATGCCCTCCGTGGCTCTCTGCCTCGCCGGGCCGAGCGGCCACCTCGCACAGAGGCCACCGCGTCGCCTGCCGGGGTGGCCTCGGCCCGGGGCGGCGGCCCGGCCCGGCCAGCGCGTCCTCATCCCGGTCTCCCTCTGGTTCCCCCCACCTCTCCGTCCCGGAGCTGCATCTCTCTCCTCCGGGCTTCAGAGCTACCCTGCCCGACCCCCGACAACACACGACCCGGCATTCCGACCGCTTCCCGGAGGCTCCGGTCCGCATCGCTCCCGGTTTCCTCGGGGAGGCAGGCAGCAAACAAAGGCGGCGGAGCGGCCTGGAAGAGGACGGTGAGCGGCTCGTTGTTCCCCCAGGGCAGGTGAGGTCGAGTGGATCTCGGGTGAAAAACCCATTTGGGTTTCCACGGAAGGGGAAAACACAACGCGGTTTACGGGAAAAAAAAAAAAAAAAAAAAAAAAAAAAAAAGGGGGGGGATTTGGAGGGAACCGTGTGTTTTCGTCGCTCCCATCCGGCTCCGGGAACTCGCCGCGCTCTCGGAGCAGCTCCCGGGGTTCCCAAACGCCCTCCGCACAGCGGAGCAAGGAAAAAATCGGGGGACGGAGGGGTGGCACGTACCTTTCCTTCGCCTCCGCCGCTCGGTCCCGTTGCCTCCTGTTCTTGAACCAGTTGCTGACCTGGGTAGTGGTGAGACCGGTGGCTTCCGCCAACTCCCGCTTCTCCCGGGGGGACGGGTAGGGGTTGTGGGCGTACCATTCCCGCAGCACGCCCCGGGATTTCTCCTTGAAGCAGTAGCTGGTTTCCTCGCCATCCCAGATGGTGCGGGGCAAAGGGAATTTTCGGCGGACGCGGTATTTGCCGACGGCGCCCAAGGGTCTGCCCCGCAGCTTCTCGGCTTCCACGTAGTGCGCCTTCAGCCAGAGCTGCTGCAGCTTGGGGTGGTTGTGGGGGGAGAACTGGTGGCTCTCCAGGATCTTGTAGAGCTCGCGGAAGTTGCCGCGGTGGAAGGCCACCACCGCCTTGGCCTTGAGGACGCTCTCGTTCTTGTGCAGGTGGTCGCAGGCCGGCAGCGACCAGAGGAACCGGCCCAGCCTCTCCAGGTTCCCCCCTTGCTGCAGCACCTCGCAGACGCAGGCGACCTGCTCCTGCGTGAAGCCAAACGACGGCAGCATCGACATGGCCGAGCGCGGCGGCGGCCGCAGGAGGACGAGGAGAAGGAGGAGGACGAGGACGAGGAGGAGGCGACGGGCACCCCGCGGGAGCGCGGCGGCGGAGGGGGCGCGGAGTAGGCGCCCGCCGGGCCCGGTCCCGGTGCTGATCCCGATCCCGGTGCCGGCCCCAGAGCGGGGAGGCGCTGCGGCAGCCGGGGGCGGTGTGTCGGGCGAGCGGGGATGCTCGTCGCGGTGCCGGGGGGACTTTGTCCCCGCTCCGCCGCCGCCGCGCTTAAAGCGCCCGAGCCCCCGCGCCGCGCTGATTGGGCACCCCCGGCCCGGCCCGGCCCAGCCCGGCCAGCCCAGCCCAGCCCAGCCCAGCCCGGCCCCGGCGGGCAGAGCCTCGGCACGGGCGGGCGGGGCCTGGCGGCGGGGACACGGCCCCGGCCGCGGCTGCGCGTCCCGCCGCCGCCTCTGCGCGGGTGCGGCCCCGGCGGCTGCGGGGGAGCCCCGCCGCCCGCGCCCCCGGGCGTATCTCCGGGGAAGCCGCTGCCGGCGGGCTCTTGTCTTTCTTTCTTCCATCTTTTTTCCGCCCCAAAACTCCTGCCCCCCGCCCGCTCGCCGTCCCCTGCCAAGGCAGCCCGTGTTTAATTACCTTAGAGCTGGGGATGAATAAATACTGCTTTAGTGAAGAGCTGAATAACGCGCGGGGCCCGTGCGCCCCTTCCTGCCCCTCGCTCTGCCCCGTTCGCCGCGGGGGGGGCCCGGCGGGTCGGGGCAACCCCGTGCAGACCGCGGGCAGCAGCGCTGCACCCACCGGCGGCGCTTTAATTAGCCTAATCCTCATTTGCACACCCCCGCTCAAAAGCAATTATTTAAAAAATTAGAAAACAATTAGGCTCCCTAAGCAAAGATAATCTATTGTCAGCAGGGAGGTGAGGACAATGCGGTGAGATAAGGGCAGGGCGCGGGGGGCCGGGGGTGTCTTTATGGCTGTATTTATCTTTGATTAGATAAGTCGAAGCCCGTATTTTAAGCACACTCCAGAACGCTTTGGATTCAGGAATGAGTTCGTTCCGCGGGTGCTAAGAGCCATCGCGGGGCTCTTTAAAACCTGTTTGTCCTCACTAAGACAGTCGGATTTATTTGACCTACCAAGTCGGATTTATTTGAGTTTACTGCTCCAAGGGAAGAGGAGCCCGTTCTCGGCTGAGGAGGAGCCGCAGGGCTCGGAGCCGGGGCCAGCGGCGCTCCCGCTGCCCGCTCCCTGCCCGCAGCCTCTGCCCGCGCTACGACGTGGGAAAGGCCGATATTTTCCTAAATCCGGATTGTTGTTTTTCCCACGTACTTCGCGTCTCGGGTCTGTTTAAATTAAGCCCCTGCCACCCAGTCTGTACAGCGACTGTACTATGTCCGCTGGAGTCAGGGCGCTTCCATATCCCATGACCATGTGTCTGGTAATTTTCCCTTGCCATTTTATTTTAGTACTTATGATGTTGCAGATGAAGTCTTAAAGAGCTGCAATGTCCTCCCAGAAGGAATGTCTACTTGGAACAGATCCTTATTGACAAGGCAGCTGTGTGGGGACCGGAACGAAGCCTTAAACCCGGCTCTAAAATCAACTAATACCCTAAAGTCTGGAGCAAGTGCGCAGATTTATAAGGCATGGACTCGCCCGCGGCCACGTCCTGGAGGAGCAGCGCCCTGCCCAGCCTGGGGGTGGGTTCCTCCATCCCTCATTTCTATTGTTATTAATTTAAAATTTTATTTTCTTCTTTCTAATGAGGGGCTCAGCTCGGGAAGAGCACGGACCTGAGGGTTTGTGACTTCTGGATGAGGAGGAGAGAAACGCAACGCGGGACTGGGGGAAGACCCTGGGCACTATAACGAGAGCGGGCTTCTCTTGCCCTCACAGTTCTCCTTTTTTTGTTGTTCTCTTTTTCTTTTCTTTTTTTTTTTTCCTGCTGTAAAAGGCCGACCAAAACAAACACCGCTCTTGCTGGGAATAAGCAAATTATCCCGATGCGGCCGGCGGAAGAGCTGACAGACACGGGCGAGGGCTGAGCCGAGGCTTCCTCGCGATTCTTGAGCGGGACTTTATTCTTCCGTCTCATCAAAATTCCAATAAGGAGGGGACAGACCCGCCGGGGTCTACCTGGGAGTTGCTACAGGCAAGGACCGCTGAGCATCAATGTTTGTTAAGGCTCCGGGGCTGGTTTTCCTAAAAATTTGGAACCTTTCATTTTAAACCACAGAAAGAGGCAAATATATTTCCAGAACACCCCATCCCATTTAGCCCTTGAAAAATCACAAAAGCAACAACAAAAAAGAGAGTTTCGAGCCGCTCAAAAAATAAAATATAAACTAGGGCAGACGCAAATAAGCAAAAAAGCTACCGCACAACACAACGGCGTTGGGGCTGCCGCCGGCCCCTCTCGGTCCTTCCTTTGCCGGCGGAGCAGGAGCAGCCCGGCAGCATCGCCCCGCTGGACCTCCCCGGGGCTGCCCCCCGCAGCCGGGGCCTGGCCCTCCGCGCCCGCGGAGAGGCGGCGGCAGAACGAGGGGGCCTCCGCTCCTCGCCCCCATTGCCCGGGCACCCATGGGCTCTGCTTGTGCGGGAAATTCATTCATTCCCTTATTTATTCGATGTATTTATACAACGCAGGGCGGGGATGAAGATGGAGCCCACGCAATGCGCTGCGGGTTTTTCCTCGATTTCGCCAGAAAATCAAAACAAAGCAGAAAAAAAGTAAACCGAATACATCCCCCATCTCCTCCCGAGCTTAGAAATAAAGCTCTTCCCCAAGCAAAAGTAAAATTTATTTTTTTTTCTTTAAGTGTGAGGGTCTGAAGGAAACAAATAGAGCAACAAAATAAAACCAGCGGCGGTTTTTTGGGAGCCGCTTCTCGTCGGGATGAGAGCCGGGACTGGAGGCTGGGAGCCGGCGGGGCAGAAACACAACGCTGCCGTTCGCCGAACCTTTCGAAGGCGAAATCCAAAACCGACCCATTAAGTCAATGAGGTTTGTGTTGTAGAGGCTCCTTTCCCATCCACTTGCTGTTCTGAAAAATAGATCGCATTTCGTTATCTCGAGTGAGGATCTGCAACGTGATACCGGATCCGCGCCGCCTTCCCTGCCGAATGCGAGGCGCAGGGAGACAGCCAGCTTCCCGGCTTATTCCCCAACAATAAAGGATTTGTATTTTCTTTCCCCCCCCTCTCTCCCCCCTCCTTTATTATTCTATTTTTTAATGAGGAAGAACAAACCCCTCTCCATATGCACCGCTCTTGTCTTGCAGGAGCCTCTGGCCCGGCTCGCCTGCAAACCGGTGCGACCTTTAATTACTTGTTAGTAAATTGCCCTCCCGACACCTGTAAAAACAAAGCCGGTGTCCGCGGGGCGGGGGCCGTGTCCCTGCCCGGGCCCCCGCGCCCCGGGGGTGCCCGGCGAGGGGGTCCCCCCGCACCCAGCGGGGTCAGGCCGGGCCGGGGCTGTCGGAGGAGGGCCGGGCCGGGCCGGGATGGTGGGGCAGGATAAGGATGAGGATAAGGCCTTCCCGATGTGGCCGATCCCCAGGGCACAAAGGGCTCTTTCTTCGCGCACTTACCGGGACATTTTTCAAAGCATTAGAGGTGATCACGCGTTGTTTTTTTCTCTCCGAGGGCCGATACGTCTTTCTGTCCCTGTCCCCCCCCATTCATCCTTATTTCCTCCTGCTTTTGCCATGGGACCCCCAGATCCCCCCGCCCCTACCCTACCCCCCCCCCCCCCCCCCTTTGCTCTTTGCTAATGTACCTTCTGAATGCTGATTCTTTTAAGCTACGAAGAATTTCCTTTTGGGAGGTGAAACCCTCCAGCTCCTCCTGTTCAGAGGAAAGTGCTATTGATGGTAATACGGGGTGACACTAAATAAACAGTTAAAGCAGGGCTGGAAAGATGGAGTTAATTATCCAGTGAGCTACATTTAAACCGAGACCAGGAGGGGCTGATTTGTTTTGGCGCAGGGAACTGAGAAGGAGACGAGCCACCGAGGTCTCCTTGCTCCTCTTTGGTGGCTCTTTAACTTGTCCTTGCTGTCGCCAGCCCGGGGACTGCCGTCCTTTGGCCCGGGTGGGGGAGCGCCCGGCTGGGACCCCCTAACTACGGCCCGCCCGGCCCCGGAGTCGCAGCGCTGGGAGTCTCTGTGCGAGCCGTGCATGGCAGCGGGCGTTTTCAGGGTGTCCAGAGGTGATTTTTTTCCATGTTTGTTTGCTTTTGTTTCCCAGAAGTTAGATCAATTCTCGTCCACGCGGCTTGCCGGTGCCTGTGCTCTCAGGTAAGTCTGCATCCGAGCAGTAGCCCCGCGATGTGCTTTTGTTTTTTAAATTTTCCCTCCTGCTTCTTCCCTCTTTTCCTCTGTTTTTTCCTCCCTCTGTTTTTTTCTTTTCTTTTTTTTTTTTTTTTTTTTTTTTCTTTGAGAAGTCTGATATTAATAATCCCCGTATGCCCCGCTTTCCGGGTCATTACGGTACTGCTGGTCTCTAATCAATCCTAATGCGATGGCAATTGGAGTCTCTGATGAATGCATCTCAGGTTTCTTGTAATGGCTCTACCACATTTTCCTGGACCTCCTTCTTTAACCTGAGATGCCAGGGGGACGTCTCCGTTCTCAGCTGCTGATTACTTCAAGATGTTTGGGCTGGTGTGGGGAGAGAGGGAGCGAGCGAGGCAGCCTGCCCCTGAATAATCTGGAACTGAATTGGATGAGCCATTTCCTAAATCAAAGGACAACGGCGGGGTTTAACTCCTTTTCTGCACGGAAGCCTGCCGGCTCTCCTTCCAGCCGGCTCTGGCTCTGCTGCCTCTCCCCCGCGTGTTCGTGTTCGTGGCACGGCCCTCGGGTACGCGACGTGCGCAGCTCCCCCCACCAGTTGCAGTCCCCCCAGGCCAAGGGGGAGACCCCCACCCCCTCCATCCCCAGCTGCTCACGCCGCCCCAAAGCCCCTCGGTGACGCCGGGCGGGCTTGCAGCCCCACCACGGGGGTGGGATCCCCACGCCGAGGGCAGAAGAGGTGGTGAGATGCCCCCGCGGGCGCGCAGGGACGCGAGCAGCGGCCGCGCCGTATTAGCGCGGCGATTCGAGTTTTCGCGACGTTGTTTTTCTCCCTTTTCTCAGCAAAATAGCATTTGCCGTAACACGAGGCAATGTTAACTGCAACTTCTGCCTCTTTCTTAATTTATTTATTTTTTTTTTTTAAATAAGATACTGCAGCAGGAATTAGGCTGCGGCCAAACCAGGCACGGAGCTGCTGCGGGTTCTAGTGCTGCTTCCCTGCAGCCGGCAGGATGTTCCCTCTGAACGCGAGTCCTCCGTGGGAGAAAAACACGCCCCAGCTGCCCCTCTGCAGCCACTGCTCGGTCGGCTGCGGCATATGTCCCAGCGCCACCCAACACGCGTGGGCAGCTTCGTCTGCGCCCCTATAAGATGAGGGTGTGTTGAGAGCGAGGGGCGGAATAATATTTGAAACGAATAATTGAGTCTCTCTGCGCCGGATGCGATGTAAAAATGAATCCCCGGCAGAGGAGCAGCGAGGGGCAAATCCAGCCCCTTCCCCGCCGGGTCTGGCCCTGCGTAGGGAGGCAGCAGCACGGTCGCGGGTGGGGTATTTGTACTGAGGGCGTGGGTGGGTCCGCGCTGCACCTCAGCGGTGCCACATCTGCCAGGAATGAGTCACTCGCAGAACCGAAACAAACCACGGGCGCCTTCTCCGCGCCGTGCGCTCGATGAGGCGGCTCCGGCCCGGCCGATCCCCCCGGGGTGTCGGGGCTGAACAGGGGCTGGGGGGCACCGCAGCCCCCGCCCGCACCCAGGCCGTGCCCGCGCTGTGACACCCACCAGTGTGTCACCCCACACACCCTGCTTGTGCGCTCCCACCGACAGGCACACACCCCCCACCTGTGCCCCTCCGTGTGCCCACACCCCAAAATCCACTCGTGGGCACTCCCCACCCGTGTGTGGGACACTCCCCCTCCCGAATGCACACCCCCGTGCAGCTCCCCATGTGTCACAGGCACCCGTGCCCGCGCTCCCCTGGGCACACACCCACTCACCTGTGGGCTGACCCCCGTGTGCTCACACCGAGCCATGTGAACGCTCCCGTAGCCCTCTGTGCACGTACCCACTCACGTGTCCGCCCCCACCCACGCGTGCACCCCCACCCGCATCTGTGACACCCACCCACACTCACACGGACTGTCCCCACACGTGTCTGGGGCAAGGAGTTCAGGAGTGGCGTGCGGGCAGGTCCCATCCGTCCCTGCCATAGGTGATGACGGGGACAGGGGGGCGCTGGACACCGGGA
Organism: Corvus cornix cornix; assembly: GCF_000738735.6. Taxonomy (NCBI): domain Eukaryota; kingdom Metazoa; phylum Chordata; class Aves; order Passeriformes; family Corvidae; genus Corvus; species Corvus cornix. The sequence goes on from NC_046335.1 coordinate 5,325,217, forward strand.
AAACTGCAAAATGACCCCAAACTCCCTTATTTTAAAAAAGGAACAACAACAGCAAAATATAAAACGCAGCGAGGGTGACAGTTGAATTTGAATTTTTTTTCTGCAATACATCATTGTAATGATTTTAGTGCAAAATGCTTGGAAAAAAATATAAACTACATTTGGGGTCCTCCCCGGGTCGAGGCAGGGACTTCAGGAGTTCTCCTCCCTCTGTGCCATCCCCCAGCACAAATCCTGCTCCCCACCTGCCAATGCATGATCCACGCTGGGAGCAAGGTGCTGCCTGGGGGCTGCAAGGGTGGCAGCTGGACCGGGGACAGGATTTACATCCCAATCTCTGTTTGCCTATGTGCTTTGCATTTGGGTACTGAACAAATATTTCCATTGATGGGGGATTGCGCCAGTTTCGGCTGGGCCAAGGGAGGAGGCACCATACCCTTTTAGATGGGTGTGCATCCCTGTGTCGGGTCAGGGGACACCCACATGTGGGAATATGGGCTTGGGGGGCAGTGATCGCCTTCAGCGATCCAGTGTTGAGGGGCCCATCCCACACCCGCTGTGCCGGTGCGTTTCCAAGCTGGCTGCAAGGAGAGGACCTTTCACCTCTCATTAGTGATGCCATCAGTGGCTTGGCAGAGCAGAGCTGAGGTCATGTTACATATGGCACACAGTCTGTTCAGCGCCGGCAACGCCAGCTTTGAAATTTTAGAGAGGGGAAAGGTCACCTTGCGTAAGCCGAGGTCTGGGGGTCCTCTACTCTGTCTGCACCCTGGGTGGGTCTCCATATGCCTCTGTCGTCGCCAGCCTTGCTCTGTCTGGCCCTGAGAGATGCTCAGCCCCTCTTCTCTTCCACCTCTTGAATTTGCAGGGAATGCTTTCACACTGCTTTTCCTTCTCCCTTAAACAAAGTCTCTGCCAGCGCTGGTTTTTTTCTCCTTTCTCTTCCCAGCATAAACCTGTCTCTAACAATTGATTATTTTTTCAAACAACATATAATGCAGCTTTCCAGGAGAAAATGAGTTTTCTCTGTTTATCAGCAGATCTGCCCAGACGGATAAGTTTACTTTTCTCAGACCTGGGTGTATAATTTCATAGACCTTCAAAAGTGTCATGCTTCCATGGTGATTAAAACTAGCTCCTGAATCTTGCTGGGGCATTTCAGGTTTCATGCCGCTGGATCTTAGAAAAGCACATCTGTACAGCCGTATTTCTTTCATCTGAAGAGCTGAAAAAAAAAAGCAAACCAAATATATTTTGTGTTTGGAAAAATATGACACACTGCAATAAATTAATTCCTGGTGTAATTCACTATGTTGAATTTCAGCAGGATCCTGTTGGAGCTTTATCTGGAATGATTCTGGAGGTGGTGACTGCAGGGAAGAAGTTACCAGTTTCCCACGTATCATGACTGACAGGTAAGTTCATGCTCCTTCTCAGCTCCACTGCAGAATCTTTTTTTACACTTTATTTTTTTAAATACGTGGGGCCTGATCCTTAAGCTCTTCAAGTAACTTGGCCGGGAGTCTCTGGCATGCAGCTGTTGCAGGGAGATCTTCAAAAGGACATTTGCTTCTTCACAGGTCATAACTAAAAAGGCTCTAAATGAAATAGATGCTTATCTTGAGAATCAGGGAGAAGCTGGAGCTGAACCAACACGCAGTGGATTCAGGATATACCTTTCTGTCTGCTTCAGTGAGACATCCAAACAGCCAAATTAAAGGGAGCTTGGTCTCATTTCCTACAGATAGGGTTACTTGCGTGGATTTTAATTTTTAGGTAGGAATATTCTGCCTGCCAGAGAGAGAATTCGGGAGCAGAGGTACAAGGTTTATTTTCAGAAATGAAGATGCCGCAATCTGTTTATGTTTTTTTTCATAAACGATGTTTTCCTAGTATGGGGCTAAACTGTGCCCTTGGTTATTGAATGCAAATCTGCTGATTTAATGGACTTCTTTGCAAGTGGGAACAGGATTTAGCCATCATTTTCCTCTGCTGTCTAATCACTGTAGGCTGAAGAAAGCAACATATGTATAATGGTAGCTGAGATGCAGGAGGGGTGGAAGCTTTCTACCAATGAGAACCACATTAAATAATTAATTCCCAATTGCCTTTCTACATTAGTGCTTTCAGCTATAAAAGCTGGTCAGCTTTGTAAGGCCCCAGGCAATGAAACATTTGGTGCATTGTCAGTCCAAAAGTGGAGGTAATAGATATCCAGCGTGGCTGGAAAAGTGCTACTCTCCATCCTGCCATTTACATATTCCAGCTGCACAGCCTCATTCCTCATCCCCTCCTTTGCCTTAGTGAAGTTTGACAGGACAGCATCTCTTCCAACATGGCTGCTGAAGAAGCCAAAAGTGTATTTGTTTTATCAAAAAAGAGAGGATCTTAATATTTGAGTCTAAAAATGGAATGTACAAAATTGGTCTCATTGGCAGAAAAACCTAATGGGTTAAAAAGGAAAAGACTGAACATCCCCCTCCTTTCCCATTTGCTCCCTTTGCCCCATCTGCTGGTCCCCCAAGCCCAGCCTGTCACCTCAGGTCACGATGGGATCTTTTGGGCTTGTACGTCATTTGCAAGAAAGGTCTTGCCATGAGAAATGACTTCACAAAGCCTTTTGATGTGCGAGCCATCAGAGGCTGCTCCGCTCACCCTCTGAGATAAAGATACCTGTGCTTGTGTGTGTGAAGCCAAAGAAGAAAAGGAAGTGTTGGAATAAATTGCCTGGGGAGGTGGGAGATTCTCTGTTTAAAAACAGGTCTAGACAAACATCTGTCAGAAAATACCGACGTCTATTTGATCTTGTCTTGGAGCTGGGGGAAAGTCTGAATGGTGCTGTCAAGCCCTTTTCAGCCCTGAGAGAACACAGTTATACACATATTTTTATATATGTTCAGGTGTGTGTGTGTATAAATGTATCTATTTCCACGTTTTCAGGAACAAACTCTTGGTCTCTGTGATAACTTGTGTCCATGAATCTTGTAGGTTAATTACACCCAGGTTTGTTCTCTCTTGGCTTCATCAAATTTGAGTTTCAGCTCCATTTAATGTCCTTTGTGCCCCGAGTGGATCAGATCAGTGCCTAATCTACTGACTGTGTTTTTCTCCCCTCCCCTTTTTCTCATGTTCAAGGGAAGTTCTTTCAGTTCTGGGAGATTTTCAACAGTTCCACTCGCTCCCAAAGCACATCTGTGAATGCACTTGGGGTTGCACTTCTTGAGGTAAGGTCGTGGTAGTAGAAATTTACCTTTATTATCAGTTGTAATAGATGGGCACTTGGAGTTGTTAGGCTGAGCATGAGGATGGCATGAAAAATTTGGGGTTTTTTACAATTATTTTTGTACACAGTCACTTTCCAAAGCATTCCTCTGCTTTAAATACAACGTGGTCATGGCCGTTGCTGGCACCCCTATAATTTCTTCCCAAGCATGCAGATCTCAGTGGGACCTCTGAGCAGCAGGATGCAGCTTTGAGGAGCGTGTTGGCAGCTCATTTGTGTCTGTGCATGGAGGACTGGGAGACACCAAGGGCCAGGATTTGTGATCCTTTACACAGCAGCCAAAATTAATTATAAATAGTTCTATTAAAATTCATTTGAAAGGGAGTTTTATCACCATGAGGCTTCCCTAAAGATGGGGTCCTGTGCAACTCAGCTTTGGAGATAGAGGAGAGTGATAGAAAACTTACATTCCAGGTAGGCAAAAAAGGGTTTTGCAGGGTTGATGTGGAGGAAGCTGTATAGAAATTGTTCTGTCACTGCCTCCAGAGCACAATCACACCAGGCAATGCCAGTATTCCCTTAACATCCTGGTGTGTGGAAGCAGGAGATGCTACAGCAATTTGCAGGAATAAAACACTACAATTTTGTAGCAGAAATTGAACTCTGAATTTCTGAAGACAGAAGCTGGGATGAGCCAGGCTGCAAAGGCTGATTTGGATTTTAGCTTTCATGAGGTTTCAGAGGTGACTTCTTTTGCTTATCCACCTTATCCTTCCGAAAGACCTTTGTCCCCCCATAGCAAAACCCTTTGTAACCACATTTGCAACGTGATGTCCTGGCTGAAGTCACCTGCTCCTGCAGAGTGCACTGGTGCAGCAATGACCATGGAGGGGACACATGGCTACTTCTGCCAAGACCACAGAGAGGCAGAAACCTCTGTCCTGGGGACAGGCAGGGGCAGAGAGCCCAGATAGTGCCTGAGAACGAGCAACCAGCACTCGTGAGTCTGTCCTTGGGCAGGATTTAAGAGCAGCTGTGAGTTAAGTTCACATTTTGGATGTACATCCCTGGCAAAGCTGAGCTCTCCTGCGTGTTCATTCAAGGATTGTGAGCAGCAGGGAGGAGAAGGTGAATGATGAGCTCCTTGGGTGCAGAAAACCAGAGGCGCTCTTGCAGGGTGTACTGTGTGCCAGCTGATGATGGGTGTGACACAGGTTTTGACATCAGGACGAGGAACCTTTTGCAGGCCAACCTCTGGGAGAGCTTGGTCAGGCTGTGCAGTAAAGGCAGGGTGAGAGAGGGACTGTGACTGTCCCCTATAGCCACATCCAAGAGGAAAGAGCTCTTTCAGGGGGACAAGTGAGCGCAGGCTGACTGTGAGCACACACGAGCTGGATGTTGGGACAAGGTCTCCAGCCATGGGCTCGTGATGCTCTGCAGCAAGGGTGGTAGAAATCACACTCATTTTACAAAGGAGCCCGGTGGATGTACAAAGGGCTGAGATGGGCTGTTCCCCTGCTCTTATCTCACCCTTTAGCGTTTTAAACACCACTTTCCCTAAGGTCTGCCCGCACAGGGTGGGGCGGGCAGGACACCGAAGGCAAAATTCCTGTTTGCCCTTCCCAAGTGGCACATTTGCATGCACCGGAGGCATCAGCCGTGTCAGATGGTCTTCTGGGGGTAAGGCAGAGGAGGAAGGGGGGGATCTTCCCCCCATTTTGTTTTGTGTATTCCTTTTGCTGGTGAACCCTTACCACCGTAGCTGGGGCGATTTGTCTGATGCCTCTTGGGTTTGTTCTGAAGCCAGCACTTCTGATTCTGTCTGGCCACATATTGTGTTTGGCTGGTTGTCTCTCTCACTCTAAAAATTCCTCTATTTTTTTTTTTTGGTTTAATTTTTTTTTTCTGTGGCATTTTAATATCTCACAACTGTCTGGTAAAGGTCTGTAAACAAACAGCTGTTTTACAGGCAAGCTTTAACACAGGTAACAAGTAAGAACTCCTTGTAAAAGAGAACTTGGGGAAAATTTCTTGAGTGTGGGTAACGCTTTTAAAATATTTCTTCCACAAAACTAAGGTATTAAAAACAATTCCTGAGCTAACACTCAAGTCAACCAGCAGGAATTATTCAGGTAATTAAAACTTTAAAACCATTTTAGGGGAAACTAGGAGAGAGTGAAGCTGTATTGACCTTGAAAAGTTTCTACAGTGATGAGAGAAAATCCATATGGTTTTGGATAGGGAGTGGAGGCAGTTCAGCTGCAGGGAATGAAAGAGAAGAGCCACAAATCTTTTATGCTGATAATTTGTTTCACATTCTGGTAGAAAAACCATTGGAAATGTATCCAGGGTTGTGCTGGAACTGCCTTGGCACTGTAGGTCTGGCCTTTTTATTGAGGTCAGTGAAAGCACTTCAGAGCTGTGCTTGGCCCTGGGAACTGGGGAGAGCTGGATGGTGGGGATTGTGCAGCCAACAGACTCATGCAAGGAGCAGGGATCCCTTGGCAAGGAGACCAGGAGTGGGTTTGTCCTACTGTGAATTTGTGTAAATGCAGTTTTAAACCAAACCCCTTCCTTTCGATGATCTAGAGTAGATCTTTTTCCTTTCATCACCTGAGAGTTTCCGCGTTCTGTTCTCCATCAAAACTTTCCATCTGGTAAGTCTGGGGAGCTTCTTGCCTGGCAGGGTGTCTCCTTGTCCTGCATCCACCCCCTTCTGCCTGGCACACGACGTGGAATGCATTAGCAGGTGCTGGGAAGCTGCAAGGTCAGGAGTGACAGCAGCTCAGAGCCCTTCCCAAGGGCTGGTTTTGGCAAATTCCTGCTGGCCCAAGGGCAAGGACCCCTCAGCCCATGGGAACAGCGTGGCCCTGGCTCTACATGGAACTGGTGTGCTGTGGGACATGCTGAGGCTGTGGAAGGTGCTCGGCTACAAGGACTTCAGGACAGTGGTGAAATGAAGCGCAAGGGACAGCAGCGTGGAGGTGGATTAGCTAATTAATGCACAGCTTGATTAGGAAGTTGGAGCCAGGCATGAAAGCCCTGCTCTCCTCCTCTCCTGGTTCTGATCCCTCTCACTGTGACTGTGACATAGGGAGCCACTGGAGTCCACTATAAGAAAAGTAAATACTGTTGTTTCAAACAGAGAATGGTTTATTCTGTAGCAGAGCAGAGGGTGCTTTTTCTTTGAGAGTCCGCACTGAGCTCGTGGGATTGTAGCCCACCCAGGAGGCTGCTCCTTCTGGCAGTCACAAGCCCAGGTGCCAGGTGTGCCACCCTAAACCCACAGGTGACAAGGGAATGTGTGTGGGGCTGCCGTGAACACAGGCAGTGGCTCCAGAGATGGGCCATCACCTCTCCCCTGCAGGCAGGTTCTTTGCTGGTGTTTGGCCAGGTGCCCAGGGCAGGATGGAGTCACTGAGGTGCCAAGGGAGCTGTGAGGGGCAGGGTGCAGTGGGAGCAGGCGCAGAAGCCAGAGATGCTGGGAGAGAGGAGGGTACAAGCTCTGCCCTTCCACACTGGAGCTGTGTGATCCTTTGTATAATCCCTTTAGCTTCGATGGCACCATGGTGATTTACAGCACTAATGCTTTGATCCAGAACATGATGGACCATGGGACATGAATTAAAATATGAGAGATGACTGCAAAGCACAAGTTTCCATATGTGGCCAGCTATTTTGTGAAGACGTGACCACAACCAGGTGTGAAGATCTTGCAGGAGATGAGGGGAAACCAAGCCAGTCCAAACAGATTTGTTAGAATGTGAATGGGAGCACAGCAGCGTAAGTACTATTAATAGGATTTACACAGATTAGTAAACTAATCTGTGCATTTCAGATTGGATTTCATATTATGGAAAAGAAAATTAAGCCACATACCATGCAGACTTTCCAGGCAGTGATTTGCGAGTGTGATCTATTTGCTGGTAGAAGTGGCTGCTCAGAAAAGTTGTGGCAGCTCTGTGGGGTGGGTCAGTGACACCCATGGGAACCCAGGAAGGGTGACAGTGTTGTAGGATGCAGAGCTGTGCTGGTAGATTTGGGAGACAGACAATGAAAGGAGCAGTTTGTTTTAGGAATGGCTCTTCAAATGCATTGCCAGGAGGTAAAGCAGTGTCCAGCCTTTGCTGCATCACCACTGGTGAAGAGTTGTCCTCCTGACTCAACTAAAATGGGAAGCTGTGGCTGCCCCACTCCTGGAAGGGTTCAAGGCCAGGTTGGATGGGGCTTGGAGCAGCCTGGTCTAGCAGAAGGTGTCCCTGCCCATGGGATGAGTTTTAAGGTCCCTTCCAACCCAAACCATTCTATGTTTCTCTGAAAAATTTCCCTTCTCTGTACGTGGATTGAAGAGGAGAAGAATTGGCCAAGTGTTACTCAAGTGGGGAGGTAAAGGCCTCCTCAAACAGAAGGGCAGAGTTCTACTGTCATGCCCCACTCGCTCTCCTGGTGCCAGTGTGCAGGAAGTGGGCAGGAGTAGGGAGATGAGAGGCACTGGCACAGTTTAGGGAGAGATGGAGCACCCAGGACAATTCTGAGCAGTTGTGTACAGGGAAAGTTTCATAGCATCCAACAATCCATTATATACATTATGTATATATAATATAAAATACATAATATAATATATGTTACATATGAAAACATAATATTTAATATATGTAAATATATATTATAAATTTAAATACATATTTCATATAAGTAAATATGTTTGATCATTAGGGTCTAGCCTCAGTATTTTGACTGTGCCATTCCAGATGAGTGAATCCCAGCCCAGCTGTACCTCTTGCCACAAAGAAGGAAATTACTGTTGTTGTCCTGATGGGGAGATGGAAATCCAGATGTTTAGGGACTGGAGTTTTGGTTTCAAGTGGTTAACATCAGCTAATCTTGGGATAGTTACAGTTCAAGCTGCCTCTGAGTAGGGCTTGAAATATAAAGTATAACCCATCTTTCTCTTTGTGCTTCCTCTTATTTTGCAAAAAATACAAGTATTTGGAACATTTTAACACCCATTATAGTCAGGACTGAAGGAAGACCACCATTAACTTTTCAAGTTTCTGTTTCAGGCCAAAGCTTTAAGAGGCAGAATGAGCTGAGCAGCCCAGTGATTTTTCTTCTTGCAACACCTTGTTAGGTTACAACAAATAAAAATCCCAAAATTTATTTGGTTTGTCTGGGAGAACAAACACTTTGGATTCTTCCTGGGCCAGGGCTGAGGGTGGCATCTAGTACAAGGCACACCAGGAAGGTTTCCCTCCCTTTTCTGTCTCCTTTTCCACAGCCCCTCTGGTCCTTGCTATGGGTGATAACTCAGCTGAAAACCATTTGTTACAACTGGGAGCCATTTGCTTGTGATAATTATGGGTACACCAAAATGCAATTTGTATGCAGACATGTACTGAAGTGTGGTGTGGAGTTGAGGTCTCAAGTAACCTGGCATGGAATGGTCTGTGCTGTCAGTCTTGAGAGCTGCCAGGAGCAGGATGCTCTGGAAATCCTGCCTGTGTTACACAGGGATGTAGAATAAATTTACTTGAATTCCTTAAAAACAGAACTACTTTTACAACTGCTGATTTTTAAGAAATGCATTTGTATGATTTTTTTGAGGGGTTGTTTTTAGGTCAGTGAAATGTTTCTCTAACTTGGGTTATACTGAGTTTTTTCTTTAAAAATCAGCTTTACTGATAATACTGCAGTAGTCTAGAAAATTAATGCAGAAGCCTAATTTTAAATTTATGAAAATTTGGGTCCAGAGGCATATTCTCTTGACTTTGTAGACCATTTATTAATTTTATTTCTAAAATGGCACCTATTTTATACCCTTGTTTATTTTCCTGAAGTGTCTTGTTGCACACGGTGCTATCAGACCCAAAGGTTTGGAGAGCATGAGGCAAGACCAGATTTGAGATAAAATGCTGATTGATAGATAGATAGATAGATAGACGTGATATACCCAAATTTATATATATTCTCGCTTGGAGACCTTCAGTATTTCCAATTTTTTTTCTCTATTTTAAAACTGGGAACTTAAGAATGAAGTTGAACAGGAAGCTGTGGCCGTAATCCTCATGCCTACTTCCCCTCTCTCACCATCTACTTAATATTGCAAAGCACATAAATTGCGAAAGTTGACAAATCAGAGCATTGCTTAAGTATAAGACTGAGACTTGGGGCCAGGAGATTTCCATCCTGTATTATCTGGAATATATCATTACTGACAGACTTGTTGGGATTCGATTTCTACTGGCTATAAAGTGGGATTCTCAAATTATGTCATGCCAGCCTCGTTGCCTTTGATGACATGATCCGCTGCTTGGAAAGGGAAGAGCCATCAGATGTGACACAGCTTGGCATCTGCCAGCCTTTGGTGCTGTTCCATGCCCCAATGAACTGGGGAAATGTGATCTGGGCACAGTCTCCCTTGGATGGGTGGGAAATTGTTCTGAAACAGGGGTTGTCTTGTGGTTCCAGGTCAAAATACTACAATCTCTTGATCAAGTGTTTCAACTCAGCATGGCGTTAGGCAGTGTTTGCAGGGACATCTTGGATGTTGGAAGAGGGTGTGCTTATTAAATACAGGTAAACTGATGATTCTGCACAAATTTCACAGGGTGGAGACCTGGATCCTGAAACACAGGATCTTGTGGTGCCTGGAATGGGAGTAGAGCTTGCAGGGCAGGAGGCACTTCTTCTGCTGGGCTTGGCTCTGGTAAAACCTAAGCAGGAGTGTTGTCTAGTTTTGGGCTTAGGTATAGCTCTCCTACTGCCTTCCAGTACTATGAGTATGTTAAAAACAGCTGCTTATTTCACATTAATTTATTATGGCTTCTAAAAAGACCCTAATAACTGAGAATAGTTAAGAGATGAACAGAAATAGGTTCTACCCTGTGCTTTATTCTGAGGGGCTGGTCCTCCAGGCCACCAGCAAATGACTATTCCTTCTTTGTCATGAGCATCATTCACCTGAAACAAGTCTTGCTTTTGTAACCCAAACTGATTCAAAATGTTAGTGAAAAAGATTCAGTCTTGGTGAAGAAATCTGAAAGGAACAGGAGCACTTCTCACTAGGTACAGGTGAGCAATGCTTGCTGCCATTACTGGATAACAAAAACAAACCATGAGCAACTGGTCAAGTGGTTTCATTTGCTGGGACTGACTTTTCCAAAGGAATGGGATGAAGCTGTCCTGGCTTGAGGCTCAGGTTAACTCTGCCTTTGGTTTGCACAAGGGAAAAACCCACAACAGCTACAAGAAACTGAGGCCAGAAGGGGTTTACTGAGACCTGCTGAGTGTAGCAGGAGGTGCCAAATGTCCTCCTGGCACCCCTGTATGGGGCCAGTGAATTGTCCTGGAGCTGTGGGGGGGGCTGGCTGGTGCTGTGTGATCTCTGTCCTGGAACCAGGCATCCTGAAGCACTGCTGGTCAGTGCAAGGCCACTGTGCCTGGAATGTGCAGCATGCCCTGTGCTCCTGGGAGTGCTTCCAGGCCCTCCCTGATAAAGCCAGACCTCGAAATAGGCTGCTATCAACAGCCTGCTGCCAGGTACCACTGTTTTTGGAAGTCCTGGGTCCCACCTCATATCAAGAGGTCTTCAGGGCTGTGGGGAAGATGGCAAATGAGAGCAGTTCCTAAATTCCCCCCTTGGAATTTATCTGGGGGGTCCTGGGGAGGTCACAAGCAAAAAAAAACCATGGGAAAGATGCCATAGGGGCTCAGGTGAAGCCCCTCAGTGCTCACTGACCTGGAGGCTGGGCCTGCTGTGGTCTTGCACCCAGTCCTTGTCCTTGTGGGTGATGTGTAGAAGTGAGTCTTACTTTTCTGGCCTGGAGTTCATTGCATTCTTGGCAAACCTGGGGGACACCAAACCCTGAGGGTGGTGTAAGAAGTAAAAACACCTCGATGTTTTGAAGCTCTGGGGAGAACACCACTACACCAGTAGGAAAGAGGAGGAGAAGGGCTATAGCAGCCTGCAGAAGCTGATGTCACTCCCCACATAGGGGTGTGATGTGCCTAAATCCCTCCAAATGCAGATGGTATCACCTTCCCAGGGTTTGCAGCTCTCTCTTACTGATACTGCTCAAGCCTGCCTCTCCTCCAAGGACAGGACTAACAGGGCAGTCAGCTCCTGCTGCCGCTGCTGCTCTTCTGCCACAGGCTCTGAGGAAATCTGAACCTGTCTGTGGTGGAGTTTTGGGACCAGGTTCTAATATATGTTGCCTGCAAGAGGGAGAAGAGGCTGCACCTCTTGCACAGCTTCATAGTGAACCTCAAAATTAAGATTATTTTTTTAGTCTTAAGCCGTCAGTGCTCACATCCACCTGCATGCATACAACACAACAGATAATGTCTTTTAATACAGACAACTTGTATATTTGTATGTGCATTGTAATTGTGCTTCGGATGGTATTGAGGGTGGCCTTTTAGAACTGCCTTCTGATCCCCCGGCCTGCCTTGGTTTGATTAAGCAGCAGTAAAGAGCAAAATCACTAGCATCTCACAAGGATGTGAATAACATCTAAATTGTCATTTGTTCTCAATGTATTCTTTTAAGAAACCACTGACTTAGGACATGGAAGAGCTTGCACAGCTCAGACTCTGGACTAACCCTTCCTCATTACCCTGAGCATTTCTCCCTTCTTCCTCAGCTCCTTGGACTTGGTGGGAGATGAGTCAAACCTTTCTCAGACTGCCTTGATCTGGAAGCAGGTGGCTTTGGAGTCCTCCAGGGCCTGCATGTGCATCACCTTGACGCGGTGATGCGGGCGGGAGCAGTTTTTTGGAGGCTGAGTGCTTGGAGGTTCAGGGATGCTGGTCTAGGGCCAGTCTAGTTATCAACAGGGCTATTGGTCGGCATGAGGAGGTGGCTGTAAGCACAGTAAATAAATGAAAGAAGCAAGCTCAGCTCTGGTGTCAGCAGCAAGTCCTCCCGCTGCTGTCAGGGGACGTCGCATCCAAGCGGGATTGGGCTCCCGAGGAGGTGGCGTGAGCCAGTGGGCAAAGCAACAGGGGGAGTCAGAGACCTGGCTTTGCAACCTGCCTGTGCCACCCACTGCCTGCATTGCCCCGGGCACATCACCTCGCCTCCCTCCCCTCCCCTCTTCCCCTCTCCTCTCTCCTCCCAGCCTGCTTTTATTTCTGTGCACTGTAAGGGCCTCAGGGGAGGGGCTGCGTTTTCAGCTGCAGGCAGTGTAAGGGATACCACGAACACCGAAATCGCTGGCTGTCAGTGCGCAGACTAGGGAAGAAAATGATGTGGTGTAACGTTCTGGGAGCCCTTTCATAACACCAGGTCTATCACAAAGCACTTTGGCTGCCACAACAAAGCTTATTGATCAGCCTCAAGTATTCCAAATTGTGTCTTTCTGCCCGAGAAGTAGCAGGATGAAGAACTAAAGCACTTACACAGGAGAATATAGTACATGGGTTATTGAGTAACCATCAGCACTGCTTCAGGGCTGCTCTGTTCCTCTGGACTGTGTGCAGCTTCTGAACATTTTATCTCTTTCCTTCAGCTTTTGCAGGCGTGTGCCAGCTTCTGTAGCATATAAACTAGGTGCTATTTTTATTGAATCTGGCTTTAATGCTGTAGATTTTTCACACGTGTGTTGGTTTTTATTGTTGGTCTCATTCCTGAACTTTCTGGCACCTCTAAGTGTGAAGTCAGTTACGTGCACGTTGCTTGGCAGATGAATTCCTATTTCTGGGAATCATTTTCCTTCTAAAATGTATTTTTATATTAAAAATGTGATCTGTATCCATATACTGGCCTAAGATTCCAGCCCGGAACTTTCTGCAGCCAGAGATCTCCACAAGAGGGGATGCAGCCTGGAAGGAGACCTCTGCTTTCCAAGCTGTGAGTATTCATATTAAAATCTTGTTTTACTGACCCAACCTCTGCCTCTTGGAGCAGCAAAATCCCCTTCTGATCTGGCACCAGGGAAGAATCAAGACAAATATAGAGGATAGTAAGTGCTGTCTTCCAACACTGTCTCCCTTCCCAGCTTGTCTCCCTGCTAGATCAAGAGAAACCACCCATCTCCCCGAGCCTTCCTACTACCAGCTCTACCCCAGCTACTGCCTTGGCAGCTCCCCATCCTCCCTCCAGCACCCCCAGGTCCTGTGTGAAAGGCGGGGGCTTGGGGAGCCAGCTGCCCATCCTTCCAAAGGTGCTGTCCCCCTTTTCTCCGTCTGTGCACGGGCTGCCAGGGAAGAAGGAACAGTGGCTGTGTGTGGTTTTCTCGCCCAGGGTGACCTGGAACACATCTGCGAAGCCCTCCGAAGTAGCAGGAATGCGCTCCGTTAGGACATGATTCATCCTGCATACCGCATGGGTGGCTGCTCAGGGAGAATTTGGACATTTGCATACGCTGCCGAGACTTTCCGCTTCTCGCTTGCTCTCAAACCCCTGCACTTCATCCAGAGCGTGGGGGGCTGCACAGCCAGAATTCCCTTCCCGAGGGATTGGCTGGAGCCAGCCCAGCAGCGGTGGTCCTGGTGCTCCTTCCCCCGGCTGCATCGTGAGGGAGAAATGAGAGAAGCTACTCCCAGCCGTGTTGAAGGATGGTTTTAGATCCTCTGCTCCTGCTTCAAGCAAAGCTGGGGCAGAGCTGCTGCCTGGGGATCAATTTGGGATTTGGTATCTGCAGGACAGGAAAATATCATCACAGACCTACTGCTCAGGCAGAACCAAAGCACGGCAAAGGGAAGCGCCGCGAACAGGACTGAGTGAGCGCGCTGCTTCTGGGAAGGAAAAAGGAATTGGGCAACGAGGCGGTTGGCTGTACCTTAGGGCTAATCCCGGGTAACTGGATTTACTTTGGCAGCTGCAGAGTCGGATCAGCCTCAAGCAGAGAGGGGAGATGCTCCCCTGGCTGGGAGGTGACTCCCTGTGCTTTGCCAGCTGAGCTGCATGGAGCGAGTGAGACACAGCTGCAATGAATGGGAAAGGTGGAGGAATGGTGAAAACCACTAAGGTGATGTCTTAGTGAATAACAACATCATGGATTTCATGTTTTTTAACTGTATCTATTAAAAAAACCCAAACCTCTCAGACCTCACCTTGCTTCCCATGGCCTAAACACAATTTAAGGGGTAGAAGGGTGTTTTCCTGCTGGCATGTGCAGGCTGTTAATTATCTCTAAGGTATATATAGCATCAGTGAGGGAAACTATTTCACCTGCGCTGATTAGTCTATTTGGATTTACTGTTGTTCATTTTGGCATCAAAATCGTAACCAGGCAATCCTGGTACTTGGAACACAGATCTGAAGTAATATGGTAATGTGTTTAAATCCTTTAATATCAGGGGAACATAACATTTCAAGCTGTTCTCAAAAGGCTGCCAAAACCAAGTCTGACACTATGTGAAACATCTTAAAGAAAAATTTCAACAAACAGGAATTCAGCAAATAGGAATATATCTACCCAATAAAAGCCCCTGACATGGCTTTCTAGCATGCCAATGTCATGGGAGCCACAAATAAATACTGACTAGTCCTAACTAGCAGGTGGAAATAGATTTTAATAGTATCTAACTAATTATGGTATAAATTTGGTTTGAGATACAAATAGGTTCAATATGAGGTATAAGATTTATGGGTTTTAATTTAGTATTTTAGAATTCCAACAAAACCCCCTCAAGTCAGCAGAAAGTCTCATTCTTGCTTAAATAGGGTTTAGATCAAATCCCTGGCCAGCACAGGCATTCCCAGTTGCCATCACCTTTCATGATGAGTCATTAGAAGCCAAGTTTCTACTTCAGATTGCTTTTCTAACTCAAAATTCAAAGCCCTTACATGACATGCAAACAGAAATATTTACACAAGATGTGTATAAATATAAAGTTTATTCAGTATAGTGTTTAGAAAAATAAGTTCACATCATCTCAGAATACAAATAAAACACTTAATTGTCCAGGCACAAACCCCTATTACAGTACAACAAACATACATACTTTAGATCTCTTTGGTTGGGTAACTAAGCACAGATATGTTTGATGACACACTGGGGCAGCATCACCTAACAGTGCAGTAAAGTCTTCTTGATTATTCCCTCCTCTAATGCGTACATTCCACTTAAATTTCGTATTTGTTGTAAGGCACAATAAAACCCATATTGGAGAAATAACTGGTTAGTTCTGGACAAACAGTACATGCAGCAAAAGAACAAACATCCTCTGAATGTGAATCCTGAAAGCCAGAAGATTCACCCCCTCCTTGAGTTCAGAAATTTAAGAAGCAAGTTTTAAATTATATGAAACATACAACTAAGGTATAAAATATCCTTCAAGATAATAACTGCTAGGAGATAAAGGAAGACTTCAGGTATCCTTGCTTTTAAAAAGAACATTATTTTTGTTTTCAGAATGATAAAATTACTATTCTTTTTGATGATTTGACATTCTTCTCGACCACAAGCACTGGGCAGTTCATGCCCCCAGAGCCCTGCACACGTATTTCACATGATACTGGAGGGACGCACCCTCTTGTTCATCTGCCCTTGCTACAAAGTGCACAGACACTGGAAATCTATGTATGTGAAAAGCTCCCGTGCACACAGGGCCAAATTCCACCCTGATTTATTTAGCTGAAAATCGTGACTGAGGTGATGTTACAGGATTTGAAGTCGAACCTGTCCATTATTGACATCAATCTCAGACAGAGTAATAACAACAGTTCCCAGCCTCACTTCTGGGTAAAGTCACTTTCTGAATGAGTTTTCCTGTATCCACAGGTAGGGGAAAGCAGTAAATGGGAAGAGGTATATCCTTTGATAGACTGTGACTGTTTGGTTCTACCCAAGTGTCAGCCTTGTGCTCTGGTTTGTGCTGCCACCGTGTACGGGGCCAAATCCATCCCTGACCTAACACCAGTGAAATGAATGGACCATATTCCCAGCTGGCATGAAAGGACATGAAAGTCCATGGAAACGTGCTAGTTTAGCCCAGCTGAGGACCTGGCCAATAGGTGTGTGTGATTTATGTTGCTGAAATGTCCTTGCAGGTAAGACCACAGGGCAAATGCTGCAAATTGTCCACACAGAGCATTCAATCTAATCTATTTCTGGTTTCCTGCAAAACTCTGGGTGTAACAGAGGCAGCTTTAATCAAAAGTAGTAAAGAAGAGAGGGGTTTTCAACATCATGCTTTGTAAGAATTTGCTTGAACTTCAGGTATATTTTTCAAAGCTGAGTCTGGGACCAGAAAAGCAGTAGAATTTGGCAATATTTTCTGTAAGATTTTCAGTGGACTTAGAAGTTACAAACATATGTGAAGTTGAAATGATCCTTTATTCTCATCCAAAACAGAGAGGGAGGGAAGAGAAGGAATGTCAGAAGAATGCCAGGTAGACATACCTTCCATTTAAACAACAGAATGTGATAATAAGGGCTGTCTGTGGGGCTTGGACACTCACTGCCTTCCCATGCATGGGAGACCAGCATCCAAATCCCCTAAACACCATGTAAAAATCCTTGGTTTGGGAATCAGTGGAACAATGCCTTATTTACAGCAGCCAAAGATCTGGCCCTGGACACTTTTCAGGGCTTTGAGTACTGTCTATTGAGAGCAGTTAGCCTGCCTGCCTGAGGGCCACAAAATAAAAACTTACCCTTGAAGGAGTAAAACTACTTATTTAAATTTCTATTTTAAACACACTGTACCGTGCAATGAGTCTTTATATTGTGCATATGTACCTGCAGAAAACATGAGATTATAACTACATTATCTGGAGGGAATGACACTTATTTTCAATGGGAGAAAGAAAGAAAGAGTAAAAGATAATAAGAAGTTACTCGATATCTGGAAGACTAGAATAGATTAATCTTACTTTGTCCCAAAACACTGCTTTTATGTACATCCTCCACTCCCACTGAAGAGTGGGAGGTCTCCTATTAGAAGTACCAGACACTCCAAGAAACGTGACACTGTAACAACATACACAGTTTTCACATCAACTGTGCTGCAAAGCCATGGAATTCAGAGCCTCAGCAACACAACCAATGCAAAGAAGGAAAAATTAAAAGTAAAGTAACAGGTACTGTTGTAACACCACAGTCTTTTCAGTTATGAGACATGACCACACCAACAACTGCTCTGAAATATTCCCTAGCTTGCCTCCAAATATAGTCTGAGCTTCACAGACCGAATGTTAATCCACCATCAACTCCTTCAGAGCCAAGTACACATTCTCCATTAAAATGACAGCGATACAGGGTATTTCTAATTTTCCAAACGGCTGAATGATTTCATGCAAAGCATATACAGCTACTGCTACTGTCATCACCATCTTAGTCACATGGGTGAAGAAGAGGTGGGAAACAGATTGCTTGTGCTGGGGCCCAGCAAACAGATAAACAAGCAGAGCGGATAGGAGAACTCTGGACTATCCGATTCCCTGCACACGCGGAGCTCCCGGGAACATCAGGGAAAGTTGTGCCAGGGGAACATAGAGCTCCATGTCCTGCTTGTGATAATCTCTGCTTTAAAGCACTTGCCTCAAACACCCTGTTTGCCTGGGAGCATGTGGGGACAGCCAACTGCTGACGGGCTGCTCCTGCCTGCAGAGCATTAGCAGCTCCGTACAGCTGCTAGTGCTCCCCTTGCACACTCGTTCTTCCCTTTCCCTGCACTTTTCCCTGCAGCCCTGGAGACTCTGGCTCACAGCGTGGACTCCAGTGCTCACTGACAGAGCTCAGCTTCAAGGTTCCATAGAAAGCCTTGCAAAATACGCAATATAGTGCAAAACTACGAGAATGCCAATGCCGCGCTCACGGCACACGGAAAAACCTTCATTCCCCAAAAGCTTTCCACGGAACCAGCTAAAGCCAAGACAAACACACTGGGATATGCCACCTCAATTATCTTTCCTTTCCTTTTTTTTTTGTCCTTTACAAGTGATCTTGTTTTGTCCTGAGCCTGATTCAGAGCCCACAGAAGCTTACGAGAACATTTCCTGTTGCCTTCCAAAGGCTTCAGACCAGGCCCCTGATGAGGATGAACACATGCTTTAGTTACTGTATATATTCACATTAGGATAAAATACAACAAAACCAAACCCACAAAGATTAACAGCATGTCATTTTTGTACATCTGAATTATTATTATTATTTTAAAGCTTAAAGGATGTGCTTTTCCATGCTACAAAAACTCCTCTGGAGGAAAGGTTAAGATCTGTTCCACCTGCCCAGTGCCCACCTGCTTCTGCTGTCCCCAGGGAGAAAGGTGTGGAGACCCATCCCCAGCCAGGAAGGGACCACAGCTGCTCCCAGAGCCCTTTGGGCAGCTGCAGTTCCCACCATCAGCCCCCAGGCTGCTTGTCCTGGGAGGATATATATAAATACACACTCAACTGCCCTCCTGAATGGGGACCTTGCTCTACCAGCAGCTGAAGCCCTCCCACACGGGCTGTTTGGCCAATAGGCCAGTGTAAACATGGGGTTCCCTTCCCTGGCCTGCCCATCCAACCTTTCCTGCTCATCTGCCTGAGGCCAGAGCCAAGTGCTTTCCCTCAGCACCAGGGCACTGCCCGCGGTCCCTCTGCAGAGTCCTCCTGTCCTGCTGACGTGGTGCAGGAGGACCCATCCCTGGCTCTCTGCACTGCCAGGAAATGTCACCCACGATGTCCAAAAGACTCTTAAAACTCTTCTTACTCGTGCAAGCAGGGGCACCCAAGTCTGTGGGTCTACTTGCAGAAGTAAGGCATCAGGATTTGGCCCTGAGGACGGATATTTGCAAATCAGTGTTTTTATTCCTCCTGCCACTGTGCTTTAGTAACAAAGATAAGGCCACTAGGAAGAAAGGCACATGGAATTCTGTAAAAAATACACAAAAGGGTTCAACTAATTCGCAAATTACTAACAAAACAAACAAAAAAACCCCTGAACACAAAGACAAAGGGGGTAGAAACAGTGACCTCCTGGGTTTGTGAGACTGGGAATTAATTTTCTAGTTTCAGTGTGATTAACATTTTACTTTTACAGTCTATTGCTTGAAAAAAACTACAAAAAAGTAAAACCTTGTCAGAAATAACTACGCTTACTTCCTGCTCAAACAATAAAATAAATTAAACAACCAGAAAACGTTTTCCTTTTCAATGCATTGTGTCTAAAGTGAAAGGGAATATAAACCATAAATAAAATCCATTGTACTAATTAAAAAAAAAGTCTCCTTTATAGGAACTGAAACAATATTTACATTCATACTGGATAGAAAGCTTCTGAATTGCATAATTAGAGTTTCAAATGATGCTTTTTCTGGTGCACTGACAAAATGCTAGCTGTAGCATTTAGAAACCTGTACATGATTGATGTGAGATTTTTGGTTTCAATGCAAGTCTGTTGGAAAAAAAGCAAACATACCAGTAACAATATTATGGTTTCATTTTGTTTCTTAACCTCAAACAACATAAAAGTAGCCGGAGAGGTATCGTCTAGAGTTCCTTAGAAATCTTTCAATGCCCGTGGACTGGAAGTAAACAGAAAAAAAATGACTGCATTGTTTTTATGATTTTGGAGTGAGATTTTTGTTTTCTGTCTGAAGTTAGGAGTGTATACTTACTGTTAAGAGTATGTTGTACTATGGAGAGTCTAGTTACATTTTCAGGGTAGTATCTGGTAGCCAAACCCGTACCCATTCCTCAGTACTTGCCCTGGCCATTTCCTTTCTCCTTTAATCTGCTTAAAAGAGAATACTGCATGCAAACCAAGTGTAGCAACCTAATTCCATTGCCGGAGATTCCTCTGTACATCGATTCAGACCACTTAAATGTTCTTCTGGTTTCTTTAAATGAAAAAAAAAAACAAACCACCAAACAAAAAAAAACCCTACAAACACCTCACTCAGTGTTTGTTAGGGCCTCAATAGGAGACTTATCTATTAAAAACAGAAAGCAAGAAAAAAAAGAAGTTACAAGTCTTGCATAACTTCATCCATCTGAACTGTCTGCAGTTTGGCAAGTTCTTTTTTGTCCGTTTCCAGTTCTTCACATACCGAGTCAACCATGTTACTCATAACATACTTAGATTTGGAATCCAGCATCAGTAAATTGCCAGTTGATTTACTCTCAGAATTAGGTAAGAAATTCTCTTTGACATCGGGTACGGCTTGCAGAACTAACCTGTGCTCTCTGCCAAAATCCTGGTGCACTTGTGCAGGGGGGTGGCTGACACGGTCTCCACTTGTCGAAACTATTTCTCCAAGCACGGGCTGTGCTGTGGAAATGGACAACAGATCCTGACTGGTGATGAGGGGACAGTTCTGCAGGGTTGCATAGTTAGTGTTGCTGATAGATATCACTGTAGAGGTACTGGTCACGGGCGATGACATGGACTGGCTCTCCGAGATACCAGAGCTCAGTTCTGCAGCATTTAAAAGAGTTGGTGGTGTGAGGGAAAAATTATGTGAGGGCGTTACATTCACTAATGAGGAGGCCAGGGACTGGAGTCCTGCGCTGGATATATTTTCAGAAGACATGTTGACGTTCAGTTGCATGTTCTGACTGACTGGCATCAACTGAGAAAACACCAGGCTTCTTTCCAGTCCTTCTTGCTTGACAGATCCTACTGCCTGGCCTGAATTGGGAACTGTATAAACCACTGCACTCGGAGCGAGGGGGCTGAAGAAAACCTTTCCTTGCTGCACTGTTGAAGATTCAGTTGTAAAAGTTCCTCCATCAGATGTGCTGGGATTTACTGAAACATTACCTAGGCAAAGGGAAGCAAGAGAAAGGAAAACAGAGATTACAGTTGGTAGAGTGTTATGCAGTCCTGGTCTTTTTACCTTTGCAGTATACACACACACACACACACACACACACACAAATATTCCATGCAACGCTGAACATTTTTGTAGCAGGTGAGAGAAAACTTGGTGTAAAGAAATCAATGCTGTTAATAGAAATTACTTTTAGAAAGTTTAAAAAAAAAAGTTTCTGGTCTATTAGAGCACCTATCTTTCAGACTCTCATTAAGGGGCAAACAGTCCCCAGCCATGTGACTAAAATGAATGTGCTTTGGCCTTCACTAGTTGCCACCACTCAATTTCTATCTAAGAATAGAAGCATGAGAAGCTATTAAAGATAGTTCAGTGACAGACTACAGCTTGTGTGTGGGAACTGGAGACACGTCACATGAAATCCACCACTGCTGGGCAGAACCTGCCCGAGCCGACCTGCACAGAAAACACGAAAAACCGGTAATTTCTATTGGTTTAACTAGGTAATCCTCAAGCACTCAGCTCTATTCCCTTTCACCTGCTTTATCATGTTTTTCTCAAATCCTAACCCTACTGCATCCACCATGCTGTGAAAAGTCACCAGCACTGCCTGCCCTTGCTGAAAGCCATGGCACTGCTCGTGTGATGTTGTAGTGAGCCAAAGAAAGACGAGGTGGCCAGAGATGACCTGAAGTTGTTTCCACTGGACATGCTATGTCAGTTGTCATTATGGTAATTCCTAAAATAAGAAATACTGTCTCTTGGGACTGAGTCCCACTTGGAACACCTCTCTTTCTCAAAAGCAGTTTAATTATAAGACACTACAGTTGGACACAGCTGAATTTTTTAGAACAGCACTGAAGATTAATTTCTCACATGAGGAATATTTTAGCTCCCTATTAATTTCAGGTAATCAATGATGATTTTTTTGGGAAGATGTTATGCATAAGGGTAAACTAGAATAATAAAGCCAGGCAACTTGAAGTTACCTGTCAGTATTATTTACTGGGGCTTACTCAAAATAGCCGGCAGCATGCTTCACTTGGAATAGGCAGCCAGCTATCCATCCAAGAAAACCAGAACTTCTCTCTGCACCAGAGATATGGTGGATCACTCTCCAGTGGGCAACCAGTATCTTTAACAATGGGGAAAATGGTCAGAGAAGAGCTTATTACAAATCTTAGGACTTTTAAATACAATAGTCCTACAATACTTAAAAGACAGAACTCTCTTTCTCACCTTTGCTGGCTGTTTATGCCTTGGAGCATGTGGATTAAGTGGCTTTAGTAATTACAGGTGGCATTTAGACTAAATGTCTTCTCTCTTTAATCTTGGTTAAACCATGTACCAACAGTGCCTGTGAGTGCCACATTTTAGGACCTTATAATTGTGCACCCATTTGAAATGTGGTTGCACAGCTTCAGTGTTCCTCCCCGTGCTTCAGCAAGAATAATTCACACCCTATACACATTAAATTCAAAGAAGCACACGAGCACAATTTGAATTTCATCATAGTATTCACAGCTCCTGAAACTAGAGAGAATCATTCCAATTTAATCATTTTCATAATCAAAGATACAGTGGCCAATGAGTAACAAAGATGTTCAATTGTGCTTTTTAACTGACCTGCTTCAAAAAAGCGATCCAGAACTAGGTTTGTGCTCCCTGGGATTCTTCCTGACCAGCTGCAAGATTCAGACTATGGTATGTTAAGACCAACTCTAAAGCAAACTTGGGGAGGAGCCTGCACACTTGGCACATGAACCTGTGATGACATATTTCCTTTGGACTGAGGGCAGTTTTATCCAAATAGCCTCACATTTTATATCTACGAGCTAGTGCTTACGTCTATTGTTTCCCTCAAGTTTAATCTTTCTTAATTATGGAACAGAAAATGTACAAGCAACTGCTTGGTCTTGTTGTGTCTACAGTAATTCAAAATGTATTTTTGAGAAATGCCTTCATTAAGAAAACAAAAAACCAAAACAACCACCACAAGAACAACAATGGTAACAATTTCCAGCTGCCATAATTTTCATTTTTATGAACCTTCTCATTAAAAGAATTCAGTGGCAAATGGGGAATATTTTGAATTACTGAAACATGTAAAATTTACAGATATTTGTGAAGACTCGTATCACAGACTTCTGTGAACAGCATGAGATGAAAGGGGTGTAAATTACCAGACCTCCTTCCATGCTCTTAACAGAGCAGCTCAGCCTCATCTAACAGTCTGCCTGTGAGCATAACCCACTATAAAGGGAGGAAAACGGTATTATTTGATGTTCTGTGTGTGGCCATGGCTGAGATACAATGTTGATACCTCGGAAGAAAAGGACCACAGCTTCTAAAATGCTAAGTGTGCCTGATTCCAACTTTTTCTCATACCTCTTACTGCAAGAGGCAAAGTTTTTACCTTGTGAAGCTGCCACAGAAACAGGAGGCAGCTGCAGAGAAGAAAAACCAATGCTTCCGTTCAGCAGCTGGCCATTTGTTCCTGAATTGGGGATCTGGACAATGCCATACTGGTTTATTTGGACAGGAGCAGTAAAAGTAACTACAGAGCCTCCATCCTGGGAAGCAGCAGTTTCTACGCCTTCCCTTTTCACCTCCGAGCTCGGTATCAATCCTGGGAAAGTGACCGGGATGTTGCTAGGGCTGAAGGCTGCTGTGGCATTGGGGACTGAAGCCTGAAGGAGTTTGAAGTCTTTAACATCTTCTGACGATGATGACGACAGTATGTCAGTGATGGACACCCCATTGCTCACGACACTCGATGCAGTTTTGGGAGAATTTAAGGTAACAGTTTGTGAAGTGCCCACGCTGAGTCCATTGAGTATGACGCCATTGGGTCCCTGAAGAAACGAGCTACCATTGAGGAAGACAGGAGAGGTACTGGCAGGCATGAGGTTCCCATTCAACAAGACACCAGATGAGCTCAAGGCTATTTTAGTGTTTCCAAGCTGCTGCATGTAGACAGGCTCCATGTGGCTGGGAAGGCTGAGGCTGGTAACGCCGTCGGATGAGCTGGAGAGTGGATGGGGAGATAAATCCTCTCGCCCCTTACTGGATTCGTCTTCTGTGCTAGGGTTGCCATCTGACTCGCTATGGGAAAAGACGGAGAGATGACATTGCATTACCACAGCATGCCAGGATCTCTGAACCAAGGGGGACTTCTTGCTTTGACACAAGTACGTGAGAGTTTCCACAAATAATTTTTTTCTGTGTTTTTTCTTTACAAGGCACTTGAAACGAATATTCAAGCCAAGGGAGGAGGTTTCTTAGAATAGAACACATCAAACCAAACACTCGCCGAGGAGAAACTTTACAGACTGGGTTACGGAGTTGTAAATAAATTCCTCCACCCCGGCGACCGAAGGGGACTGCCTGGGCCCCCCTCCGCCGGCCCGGGGTGTCCACACGTGTGAGACCGGCCGCGGCCATTTGGCAAAGCGCTGGGAGGTGAGGCAAGGCCGGGAAGCGCCGCCGGACTCTCCGGGCTCTGCCTGCCGCCCCCGGCCCGGGGGAAGGGGAAGACCCCGGCCCGCGCTGCCCCGGTGCCGGCGGAGGCACCTCCGGCAGTGCCCGGCGGCCGGGGGGAGGGACGGAGGGATGGGGGGCGGCCTTTGTGCCTCCGCCCGGGGCTGCGCCGGGTTTTTTTCGCTGACTGGTCCGCCCTCGGCTGCATTTTTCGGTCGCTCTCCCCTCCCTCCCCCCTCGCCCTTTGATGTATCCCGCGGAGAGGGGCCGCGGCGGCACAATCGCGCCCTTGGTTGAGAAATGCCTTGGGGCCCCCTCCGCCGGCCGCTTTCCCTCCTTCTCTCCCCGCTCCCTTCCTCCCCTCCTCCCCGCGCTTTCTCCCCCCTTCCCGTCCCTTCCCGGAGGAAGGCGGGGGGCGGGAGCAGGGAGGTCACCTCCACCTGCCCGCGCCCCCACCGCCAGGCGGGGGGAGCCGAGGCCGAGCCGCGGGCGGAGCGGGGCCGGGGCCGCTCTCCCGCCCCGCAGCGCGGCCGGGAGCCCCGGGAACCGGCCCCGCTCCCCCGCTGAAACCCGAGCCCGGCCCGCTCCCGAGTCAGGTTTCAAAACAGAGGGAGCGCCGGGACCCCGCGCGTCCTCCGGCCGTCAATGATTAACTCTGTCAGGCGCGACAATTGAATAAAAACAAGGAGCGGGGGGAACAAACACCCCCGTCCCGTCCCTTCCCGGGAGTCCGCCCAGCGGCTCCCCCGTGCCCGGAGCTCCCCCGGGAGCGCGGGGCGGCGGGTCCGGGAAGTTTCCCTGCGCCGCCTCGCCCGCCCGGGCCGGGTGGGTGTGTTGGGAGCGAGGGAGCGGGGAGGAGGAAGGAGGGGAGGACGAGGCGCACCGAAGGTAAGCGCCATGTTTGCAGGGGAAGAAAGAGCCGGGAGAGGGAAAGGCAGGCGGGAGAGGGGGCGGGGAGGAAAAGTTTTCCCTCACCTTTTGGACTGGGTCTCGGAAGGGTTGCGGTCCCGCTGCCTGCGGTTCTTGAACCAGTTGCTGACCTGGGTGAGGGACAGCCCGGTGATCTTGGCCAGGTTGCGCTTCTCGGCGGGCGAGGGGTATCGGTTCTGCTTGTAGAGCTCCTTCAGCGCGTTGCGGGACTTCTCCTTGAAGCAGTAGACCGTCTCCTCGCCGTCCCAGATGGTCCTGGGCAGGGGGTATTTCCTTCGCAACCTGTACTTGTCCACCGCCCCCAAGGGTCTGCCCCGGGCTCGCTCCGCCTCGGTGTAGCGAGCCTTGTACCAGAGCTCCTGCAGCAGCGGGTGGTTGGAGGAGTCGAAGTTGTGGCTCTCCAGGATGCTATAGAGCTCGGCGTAGATGCCCTGGTGGAAAGCCACCAGCGCCCGGGCTTTCATCAGGCTCTCGTTGCCACGTAGCAGATCGCTCGGGGGCAAAGACCACAGGAACCTGGCCAGGCGGTCCAGGTTCCCACCTTGCTGCAGCGCCTCGCACACGCAGGCGACGTGATCCGGGGAGAAAGCCAGGGGGGTCTGCGAGGAGGAGGAGGAGGAGGAAGAAGATGATGAAGAGGAGGGAGAGGAGGCAGCGTGGTGATTCCTGGCCAGGAGTTCCGTATGGAGCAGTACCTGTTCCGCGGCTCCCTCCTCGCCAGCGGCGGCGGAGCCTGCGTGCTCCATGGGGAACGGGGCAGCGGCGGGAGGGGGCGGCGGCGCGGGCCCGTCGGGGGCTTCGGAGAGCATTTCCATCACATTTTCCTCCTTGATCTCTACGGCGATCACGATGTCGTCCGCGGCGGGGGAGGCAGAAGACATGTTTCGGTTTGTTTTTCTTTTTTTTTTTTTTTCTTTTTTTTCTCGTGTTTTTTTTTTTTTTTTTCTTCCTTCCCCCCACCCCCCCGCGTTCCCTTCTCCTCCTCTCCCCCCTTCCTATCTCTCTCCTCCTCCTGCTCTAGCCGATCAGGTTTCCCCCGGCCCCGCAGTGACCATCCGGGATCGCTGCTGTATCCCGGCCGCGCTCCGCCGCTCCCCCCGCCGCGACTCCCGCACCCGCCGCAAGACTATGTGGCCCCGCCCACCGCTGCCCCGGCCGCGCCCGCCCATTGGCTGCGCCGCGCCGGGAGGGCGGGCTACAGCGTCTCCAAGGCAACCGTCAATCAAGCGGCCGCGCTCCTCTCTCCGCTCCCCCCCCCCCTCCACCTGGAGCCCCCGGGAGGCGGCGGCTCCCGTCACCTGCGGCTTTTCCTGGAAGGGGAAGGGTTAAAACGCTCCCGGTGCTATCGTTACTGGGGGTGGGGGAGTTTTGTTGTGTTCACTTCTGGGCCCCTCACTTCAAGAAAGTCCTTGAAGTGCTGGAGCGAATCCAGAGAAGGGTAGCGGAGCTGGGAAAGGATCTGGAGTAGAAGTCCTATGGGGAGCGGTTGAGGGAGCTGGGGGTGTTTCGCCTGGAGAGGAGACTCAGGGGTGACTTTATCACTGTCTGCAATTCCCTGAAAGGAGTCTGTAGTCAGGTGGGGGTCGGGCTCTGCTCCTGGGCTACCAGCGACAGGATGAGAGGGCATAACCTTAAGCTGCGCCAGTGGAGGTCTAGGTTGGACATTAGGAGGAATGTCTTCACAGAAAGGGTGATTAAAGATTGGAGTGGCCTCTCCAGGGAGGCGGTGGAGTTACCATCCCTGGAGGTGTTTCAGGAAAGACTGGACGTGGCACTTAGTGCCATGGTCTTGTGCTCAAGGTGGTCTTTCCCAAAGTGATTGATTCTGTGATTCCTGTTGGTTAGCCATGGGTGAGTGTCTCCCCTCTCCCCCTGTTACAGCCTGAGCTCTGCGGCCGGCTCACCGCCCAGCTCCGCCGCCGGGCAGGCGCTGCCGCCCCGGCTCGTTCCCGCTCGGGCCGGCGGTGCCGGGCGGTGTCGGGGCCGGGTCGCGTGCGGAACGCGCGGGGTGGCGCTGGGCGGCGGCGGGGCCTTTGGCGGCGGCACAGGAAGGCGGAAGGCGCGGCGGGAGGAGGAGGAGGAGGGAGAGCGGGAGGCGGCCATGGACGACCTGGGCTGCCCGCGGTGTAAGACCACCAAGTACCGCAACCCGTCCCTGAAGCTGATGGTGAACGTCTGCGGGCACACGCTGTGAGTGGCGGCCGGGCCCCGGGGGGGAGCGGGCGCGGTGCGGAGTCCCGGCTGCTCTGCGGGGCGCCGGGCGGCGGGGCCTGGGGGAGGGGGTCGCTGCCGCGGCCGGCCCGGGGGTGGGGGCGACAGCGGCCCCCGCCAAACCCGAGCAGCGTTTGCGAGGCGGCTCCGGGCTGCTCGTGCCGCCGTTTCCTCCCCCGGAGGGTCCGTGTGAGCCCGGGCTGGGTCCGGTGTGGGTTTGACGCGCTGCCCTCGCTGCCTTTTCTGCAGTGAAATTCCCGGGAGGGGAAGCGGAGAGGAACCCACGGGGCACGGCGTGAGTTCGGGGCAGGCTCCTGTGCCACAGGGCCGAGAGGCTTCGTGGTGCCAAGCGGGTTACGCAGGGGAAAAATATATTTCCCGTGGAGTTACACATTTCTTATTTGTATTTAAAACTGTACTCGGGTAGTAAAGAAAGAAAAAGAAGTTTTTTGTTGTATCCTTTTAATGTGTTCATTCTGCTGAATGAAGAATGCTTTGCTGAAGTTTTGATGCTGGTTTAAATGCTGGGAAATCCTCTTGGGAACCTGTGCTGATGGTAGTCTTAAGTCATTCGTGGTTTTTTTCTTTTTTTTTCCCCCAAGTAAAGTCATGACTTTTTTTTTTTTCCTTTTTTCTCCCAAAATGTAACACTTAGGTAGTACCCGGCACTGGCTCTTGCTGATTTAAGTCACAAATAGTCTGAATTCATTCCCTGTCAGATGTGGAGATCTTCCACACTAACCATCCTTAGTGGAAGTTTAAAGAGCTGTACTCTAAATTCTTTCTGGATGTATGCCATAAAAGTCCAATACTGCAATATTTTTTAACTTTTATTTTTTGTATTTTATTGTATTTTTATTTTAAATTTTTGTTTGTTGTGGCATTTTGTGTCTTTTCATCTTTCCTGTGATATGTGTATTTTTTAAGCTACATGTGGATTGCATTCAAAAGATGCAGCCCAAGAGCTTTTGCTTGCCTTGCTACATTGCTGTAAGGGAACAGGATGAAGGAAGTGAATTACAAGAAAGGATTTATCTTATTGTCTTAGGAAAAAAGTGTTACTTTTCATTCTGCTCCTTGCTTCTGTTCTCTGGTCATGCAAGCACTTCTGTTGCCATGAAGATGTGGTGGTGTGGGAGAGGTGGCCTCAGGAGTGTCCCTGTGGTGGACAGCAGTGCTGTCTGTACAAGGGCAGCGTTAGCTGGAGTTCAAAAGGCAACAGCCCCGTTTAGGCAAAGCTGTGTGGGTTTAAAATGATGCCTCGATCTTGTATTCACCAAAGATCAAAGGACTTGATCAAAGTGGTCCCGATGCGCTTTCAGGCTCCTCCAGAGCCACTTCCAGCAGAGGACAGCATGTCTCAGTTTGCTCTCCTGCTTTGGTTCTCAGTTGTTTTGGTGTGGTTTTTTTTGTTTTTTGTTTTTTTTTTTTGTAAGTGAGCTTTGCTTGAGAAAATTGTGTTTTCTGCTTTACTGAGTGCAGTTGCTGACACTGTGTCTGGGGGTTGATGTTCTTGTCTTGCTTCTTGCATCTGCACAAGGGCTGCCTCTGCTTCCCCCAGCTCTTACTGTTTGCATCTCTGTTGCAGAGTAGAATCTCTGGGTTTCTTTGGTTTTGTTGTAATTAAGGACTCCCCATCTCGATGTGGTTTAAGTGTGCCACTTTTCCTCTGTATTTTCCTTCCAAGCGCTCCTTCAGGGTTGTGTATTTATTATTGTTTCCACACATTGTTACAAAACCTTCATGCTGGAAGTTGTTTCTTAGTAATGGTTAATAAATTGCCATAATGACTCATCTGGAAGGTGGAAGCTCAGATGACCCACCTGTGAATGAGGGGAAGTAATTGACACTTGTTCTCTCATAAATTCACCATATTTCAGTCACAAGGAAGGAATGTTTAATTAGCTCCCAAAGCAAATGAGCTAACATAAGTTTCTGATGGAGATCTATCCTTAGGCAATCTGTTCTGATATTTTGCAGTTCTTACCATTGAAAATACTACTCCTAATTTCCAATCTAAATTTCTTTGCTATAATTGAAGCATTTAAGAATTCTACCATGAATTGTATACACTTGTGAGCTCTTTGTTACTTCTCTTCTGTAGGAATGTGTCGAATATTTTGAGGGCTTTTTCTTTGGTGTATTTCACTCTGAAGAAATCCCATTGCTTCAGTCTCCTCTGTTCAGTGATTTTTAAAAATTTATTTATTACATTTGGGGGCTATTCTCATTGGGGTTTTTTTAGGCCTTTTCCACTTGGTTTGCATTTTATTGGAGCTGGATGTGGTGTTCCATCTGAGTCCTTAGTACAACAGCCAGAGTAAAATGATTTCATGTTCTTTTCATACCTGCATTTCATCCAGGCAGGATGATGAGTCTTAATGTATTTATTTTTTTGCAGTGATATGTTTGATTTGAGCATAAGCCCCAGATATTTAGCACTTTACCACTCAGCATATCTGTGGGCAGAACAGAGTTTAAGCTTGCTTTCCATGTTGTGTTGTGCAGATGATTGTTATTATCTCTTTGCTCTGTTAAACAACTTGTTACTTCGGGTGACTTTTGCACTTGCTTCAAGTGACTTTGGATTCTGAGACCCTTCATCCAAGTGTTTGAAACTGTCTGAGAATATTCTCTGTTAACATCCTGATATTTTCCATTGTGTAGTTTGTGGACAAAATGTTGTCTGGGAGATGCTGGAAATTGTTGCTTGTGACACTTAGAAATCCAACTGAGGCAGAGCAAAATGTGAAGTTGCCTGCAGTAAGTTCATTGCTAAATAACCCTCTTCCCCTGGTTACTTTCTGTAACAGTGGAGAAGGCGAAAAGATTAGAGCCATGTGAATGGGCTTGCTACCAATTTTCTCTGTGACTGAAATGAAATCTTATCTCTGGGTGTGGTTTTCTAAACATCTCTGACTACTTCAGTATGTTCTGCTTTTGTTTAGATTATATGACTGTCAGTTTAAGAGTGTCAAAAGTCCAGTTAAACCAAAACTGTATTGCCTGTAGTTGCTGTTTTACTACCTATATTGTCAATGTGTCATTGAAGGGAATTATATTTCTTTGATACAATTTCTTTCTAAGAAATTGTGTGTTGAATCTCATCTGTTCTGTTATCTGGAATATGCCGGAGGTGGGCTTTTTTCTCAGATTATTTTGGCATCTTCCCAGGATCTGATGGTAAGCCTAAGTCTGGTCTGCCTTTCCCTGTGTATTTGTTTCCTGTTCTTAAGAGGCAGATGCTTTAGTCCTTCTTTAGGTTGCTGGAACTTAATGCAGACAGCAGAGATGATGCAAAATTGCTTTTGTCAGTTTTCAAAGGGTAAATATTACATCTACCAGATTTGAAAACCTTGAAGTACTCCTAATGCTGTAACCCCTGGATATAGTCCACGAGTTTATGGACTACACGTCCATTGTTTTATGGAAGCTCATCAAGCTGTCTGCAGAAGCACATTGCCTTTATGGTGCTTTTCGTTTGAAGTGTGCCGATAAATCTGCATGGAAAATTCAGAGCTGTGGCTTTGCTGGCTCGGGAGGTTTGGAGCAGTTGCTGTAATGCGTTTCCCAGTTCTAGCTTGGGCTCCTGCTCCTTCTGCTGTGCTATGAGTTACATTAGCCAGCTAATCCATCTTACTGAGTGGAGATTGATGCAGAAAATGCCCCAAGTGCTTTGGCATCATCTGTTAGAGATTTTCCCTCTCATTGAATAGTAGGTTAATGTGCTCCTGCTTCAGCTGTGCTTTCCTCCATTGCAGCCATTCTGAAGCAATATTTTCATTTTACCTTCAGTGTTGCCTCCTGGTAGTTTCTTTCCTAAAGCCCTGACCTTTCCTATTCTGTCAGGTGTGCTGTTCTCTTAATGAAGTGACCTCAGTGATGTAATTTGCACTTGTGCAAAATACCTTGAATTTTAAAATATTGAAGAGCCTGTACTTAGCTGAGATGATTTGTCAGTAAGCTTCAGATCTTTGTTTCATCTGGGTTTCAGAAAGCTTGTGGTTTTACCATGGGTTCATTTCATTCATTTTGTGACTCTGTTTTCCCTTCTGAAAGAACTGTGAGAGTTATCTTATGCCTTCTGTCAGCCAGACTGTTTCCACTTTCATGTTCTTAGGCAGTTCTTCCCTTCTCATTAGAAGGAAATTAGAAGAGCCGTTCCTTTTATCATGGTTTATTCCTCCCCCCCCCCCCCTTTTTTTTTCTTCTTCTCACCTCTTATATAAAAAAACCACCTCAGATCTGAGAACTTGTTGGGCAAAAGATGTCCTGGTTTTTCTTTCTTTTTTGACAGATGGCTGCAGTGACGGTTCCTCTTGCTATGAAATCCTGTGCTTTGGAGGTTTGGCTGTTCATTCTTCTCTTCCTTACTTCATTAATTTAAATCCCATCTGAGGTGGATGCTACATGTGAGAGTCCCTATGTTGGCCTCCCATCTCTTTCTTACTGTGACCTTGACCGTGCCATCAGATTGGTTCTGGATTTTGGCAGTAGCATTTCTCCTTCCTCATCCTTTGCATCTCTTCCTGTGTCAGTGGCTTTGACCCTATGTTAGAAAACTCACAGTGCTTTTCTCCTAATGCTGCATGTTTGGCACAGTCAGTTCTCCCATGGTCAGTGGGGCTCTGGAATGTGCTGGTGGCAGAGTGGGATCAGAGTGCTGATAAGCACAACGGTACTGCAGTGGAGATAAGGGATAGGCAGGTGGCTACAAGAGGATGTAATTGGACATTTGGTCTTTTGTAAACAACCTTCAAGTTGGAATTCCACTGCAGTTTATTCCAATAGAACCATGCCAAGCCTTACAATTGTGGAAATAGGTTTTTCTTGGGGTTGTTTCTTAGTAGTTTGTTTTTCTTGGTTATTGCTTCTTGACCAGTATCGCCAAAAGTGTAATACCATGTGTTTTTGGCATCAGAGTAATGTTAAATAAGTCTTTTCCACTATAAATCTTCTCTGTCACTGGGAGGGAAGATGATAAATTAGCAGTTAAAAGTTGTTCTAGGATGGGACTTAGTAAGGAAATGCTTAGTTCAAGAATAATGAATGTCTTTTAAAGTTTATTTTCTTAAGTATAACAGTGGTTCAAGGCATCAGATACTTGGCTGTAAAGAAACTTTTGTGCAGGGAAAAGTGTGTCTAATTATGGAGCAATGCTTGAATAAAGTCCTTTAATGCATTAGTTTCTAAGGTGCACTGATGGCTTTGCTTTCTTTTAGAAGTTCACTCAAGAATTATATTCAAAATCCGTTGTGCATGCCTGACAATTTTTGGTTATTCAGACAATTCCTAGAGTCTTTTCTAAACATACAGATGCTGGGTGCGTGCTTGCCAATGGAGTTGTAATCCACCTGGCTTCACTTGAGACCATGAATTATCTTTTACTCTGCCTGCTTGGACTTCATGGCCTGTGTTGAGTTTTAGGAGGCAGGTTAAGCATATCCCACTGATTTACTTACATAGAGAGGAAAGGAAATGCATCCACCTGAACCTGCATTAAAAGAGCGTTAAGGTTGTTACTGCAAACAGGAGTGGGTAAAGAGATTTATTCTTGGCTGTAAACTTGGGCCATATGCTCTCCCAACAAGGAGACACAAAAATGTTAGGTAAAAAAGGTAGTTAATTGGGACTGCTGGTTCACCTTTGTTATCCCAGTGCCTTTTACAGGGAGGAGGAAGGAAACTGGTATCTAAAGCTCTTCCTTAGGAGTCAGTCCTGGTGCTGCAGCTACCTGTGAGCCATCCTAGCTTGTAGAGAGAGGAAATGGGTGTTTGCAGACCAGCAAAAGCAAAGAAACTCCTTTTTTCCTCCAGTGTCATGCCAGCTGTTGTGCTGTCTCGATAAAGTGTCTTTTCCAAGCTTGACGTCTCTGGGAAACAAGGGCTGAGGGACCAGAGCAAGCTCCACAGAAAAGTGGGAAGCTTGATTTCAGCTGCTGCCAGTGTGGTGGTTTTGGGTTTGTTCATGTACTGCCACAGTCTTAGATGGTAGATAATGGTTTTAAGCTTTTCTGGTTTCTTTCCTGTCTGCAAGAGACTTATGGAAAGGTGTCTGGGCTCTTTATTAAAATGCCTTTTTTTTTCTCCCGGTCCCAGAGAGAGATGTATTTATTTCTCGTTTAATTTGTTAATAAGGCTTCAAAATGAAGACAGTGTAAAAAAGCTTACTGTCTCTAGGCCCAGCTTTGTGTTGCTCATGGGAGACATCAATTCACCAAGTTGAGTTGTGGGGATTCTCTAATCTGCCCTGCACCCTGTTAGGGTGTTTCCGGGGATTCATTAGGGGGGAAGTGCATCCTTGGAGAGCTCTAATTGCAGTGTTAACAGCTGCGAAGATAAAGAAACAGAGGTTTCATTATTTGTGTATTTATTTTAATGTCAGACGCTTTTGGAGTTTTGTGGCTGTCAAATTCCCTGGGAGGTAGAAGTAGGAACATCCCTGGTGGATTCAGGGGAATGGGGTCTCATGCCAGTGCGTGGGGCTGGAGTTGTTGGAAAAAGGTTTGGAATCTTCTTGTTTAAACCCCTTCCAAGTGAAAGGATGGCTTGGCTTCCTGCTGCATTCTTCTCTGCTGTGTGGTTCAAGAAAATGCCTTTCTTCTAGGATGGGGGGGAAGCCCTGGAGACTGTGGAAAATAACATAGAACTGTATTTCAGCCAAGTGAGTTTGAGTGCAGAAGTCTAAACTAGAGGTAGGCAGTGAAGATCTGTCAGACCTGTAACTTTTAACTTGACCATGTGGGAATTAGGGGGGCTTAAATATCCATTTGAATTTTGTTTGGCAAGCTTTTTTTCTGAAGAAAATACCTTGAATGCAAGATATACAAGGACAGTGATTCAGGGCTGTCATTTGTGAACATGAAGGCTGGCTGTGATATATATGATTTTTAGGCCAAAAAAAGTGGTGTATGGGCTTTGGAGTGCAAACAGTATGAGTGTGCTGGTTCAGCCATGGAAGTGTGGATTCAGGATTTGTGAACAGGCAGCAGGCACAAGGAAAAGAGCCACCAGAGTCTGGTACTTCCTGAACCCTTGCAGGAGCTGATCTAGTTTGCTAACCTGGCAGAAAATGAGCTGGTTTTGGTCAGCTAATGCTGTTTGTACAGAACTAGCCAGTTGAAGTGGCTGGTGAATGGCTGGTCAGACATCAGAGGTGGTGCAAGGTCATCTGTAGGAATCTGCATCTACAAGTAAGGTAGGAATAGAGTGGAAGGAAGGACCTTCCTATGGCACAATGTTAATTTAGCTTTTTTTACCATTTTGTGAAGCTGCATGCATTAAAAGTTGGCCTGTGTGGGAGGGCAAGTGCTCTGTTTAGTCTCTTAGGCTTGTTTTTTTTGCTGTTATTACCGTATCACACCTCAAATGAGATTCCTGGATGGTAAATACTTGCTTGTATGAAAAGCATGAATAGTCTTGGTGGATAAAGCAGATTGGGACTACATGCAGGTGAAAATCTCAACCGGAACAGGAGCTTGGTGTGGTCCTGAAAATGCCTACTTTGCTTTGGGGAGATAAGTAATGAAAGCTATGTAATGTATTTCATTCCCAACAGTTTCCACCTCTGAGAGAATTAGTTTCTTCTGTGTGACTTGGGAGACACATAAGGCAGGTTTTTAGTAATTTTGCCAGATCTACTATGAGATGTTAACTGATGCTTGATTGAAGTAATTGCACAATTAAAGCCTGTCTTCTTCCTCTGAGGAAGAAGCAAAAAAAATTTTTTTTGTTAAGTGGGATGTATTCCCTCAGAAAGAAAGCTTTCTCCTGACTTCTTAGGGAATAAAAATCTAGCTCATCTTTCTTCTTTGTCTTTTTGGAGTTATTCCTGGTTTTATTAATTGGGATTAGATGCTCTTTGGATCCTGTTCCATCCCATTAGTCTTCCAAAGTCTCTGCAAGTTAGTCATGGGAGGTGATTAAATCATTGCTGAAATACCCAAGAGGTTATTTCCTTCTGCCATCCAGTTTTGACAGTGAATATTTGCTTTTACATTTGGCTCTGAGTCATGGTCTTGATACTTCTGTTGAAGTGGTGTTAATACCTCAGTTTAATTCTTTTGTCTTAAACTGGCGTATTTAGAAAATCTTCTCTTTTCTCTGTTGAGCTATCAATTGCCATGTCTGCTTGGTAATACTTCTTGTCTGCTTAGCAAAGCTCACAGAGCTCTACTCGTCATTCCCTGTAAGCACTTTCTGGAAATTTAAGTTATGGTTCTGCTCCTTGTGACCTTGGCAGAAGGAAAGCTGTTGTTTATATCCTGTCTCTCAGTCAGTAAATGGAAAAGTAAATTCTTTTTCCTTGGGTCTGAAAATTCAGTCTGCTTAAATCTGCAGCCTGGATTGGAGACTTTACAAGAGCATGCAGTGACAGGACAGGGAGAATGGCTTCACACTGAAAGAGAGCAGGTTTAAATTAGTTATTGGAAAAAACTTCTTTACTGTGGGGGTGGTGAGGCTCTGGCATAGGTTGCTCAGAGAAGCTGTGGCTGCCCCATCCCTGGGACTGTTCAAGAACAGACTGGATGGAGCTCTGAGCGATCTGTTCCAGTGGAAGGTGTCTCTGCCCACAGCAGGGGATTGGAATGAGAAGATCTTTAAGGTCCCTTCCAACCCAAACCATTCTGTGGTCCTAGAAATGGGTTTGGGTGCTCAGGTTGAGGAGACTTCCAACATGTTTGGCCCATTCTGGGTTGGGTAAATGCTTACCCTATTAGGGTTGAATATGGTAATGGTTTGACACAGGTGTGGTAAATCTTTGTGGTGAAAACAAGTGCTTCTCAAAAAGAGGGCAAACACAAGAGCTATTTAAACAATTTCATATTAGGCAGATTTTTCTTTTCTTTCTTTTAATTGCATCTACTGCATTTTAATTAAAGCCAATAATTCTGTGGGTTTGCGAGGAAAAAGGACAATGGGCTTGCTTCTGTGTGGTTGCATTAGCTGTCAGATGTTAATAAGCCATATACATAGGTTTAATATTTATGAAACTAGGCAAATAGATTCCTGAGTCATTTTAGAAAGCACGTATGTCTTGGTATTTGTAAATTCACTGCAGGGCAGATCCAAAAGTGCCCTCTTGGAGTGCTAAGAATTTGCATTTGTGTGCATGCTCTTTGTTTGGGGCTTTGGTTGGTTGTTCCTTCCCCCTGGGCAACTGAAAGTGAAGTTTGAAGAAAAGCCAGATCAATCTTTTGGAAGTTGAATTGTGTACTCCACTGTTCACATCTGGTTAGGAAATAAGGAAAAAAAAATCCCTGACAGTAACAGATTGTGGGACAGGCACAAGTAGTAGTCCTAACAGTGATCTGAATTTTGTAAATACATTTACCTGGTTTCTCTTTTTTTAAAAAATATTATGCAAGAATTAATTTTGGCAAGACCAGATCTGAGAAAAGATCTTAGCAGGAACTGCTGCTATAGATGACAAAATTAAACTTTGTCATAGCTAAAAACATTTTTTGATGCTCTGAAAATGATATTAAGTTGTTCTTGTTTTGAATATAATGTGTGTGGGGAGAGAACGTATGAGGAAATTCTTGCAGGTTTTTTTTGTGTGGAATGTGGGTAAGTTCAGCTTAGTGAGAACAAGATGGCTCTGCCACAAAGGAACAATGAGGAAGTCATCTGGTCTGATAAATATTTTGGCTTTGAATTGAGAAACATGAGGTAGTGATTTTTTGCTGTGCCCACACAGTCCTGCCTCAATGACTAGCACTAAGGTTACATTATGTCTAAGCATTTGCAGAATCCTGGGCTTAATATGATAATGACAGCTTCTTTAACATTATAGAGAAGACGAGTGGCTCTTCTGAGAGTTAGGAAATAGTGGGATGGGACAGAGTGAGAGAAAAAAAGGTATTTTGTTGGTTTTCTTTTAAGAAGGAGTATTGAGGTGAAAGTTCCCAAGAATGTTGTGCTCTTCAGTTTTTTATTAGTTCCAAGAAGTGTGGCCAGACTGCCAGGGTGGCAAAGAGGGACTGATGTTCCTAGACAGCAAAAGGCAAGGGAGTGGTTTGGCCAATGTTGACACCTTCAGACTGCTGAGCCAGAATGGGAAGTGTTGGGTCTAACTGGGCAGGAAAGTCTGGCGCTGGGATTAGATGTATTGCAAGAGCTGCCCTCAGAGCCAGGGTGAAGGAGGAAGATCTCTGGTCCCAGAAAAGTACAGACAGACAAATGTTTAACTTTTTCATCCTTACTTGCATGGTTTCCTGTGTTTATCTGTAAAACAAATGGTATCTTTGTGGGGATTAAGAATTGAACAATCTGTAGGTGTAACTAGTGGCTAGATAATCTTTACTGTGAGTATATGAATAGCCTTGTGTAAACAGAAGAGTCCAGATTGTGCTGGGAGTAGTGTCTGTAGGCTTTAAAAGACTGAAAAAATAGTCCTTATACACCCTGGATGGCATCAGGAAAGACTGTCAGTGGCAATTGTGTAGTTTGATAAGCTTGTGACTGATGTGCTGTGAACTAGAAATGGGAGGCTGCCTTAAAATCCCCAAGATCCCTTGTTCTAGGAAAAAAAAAGAAAAGCTATCTTTAGTTTTGGGGTATGGTTGTGTTCTGTAAAGGAAGAGAGGGAGGTTAACAGGACTGAGGGCAGTGCCAGGGTGATGGGATGTTGTGGAACATCATCAGCTGAGCAGGCTTGGAGGAATTCAGGAGCTGGAGATACACTTGTCTGTTGAACTTAGTCTAGAATTGGTGCATTTCTTTGAACTTTTTTGTTTCTACTCTTGCAACAAAATTCTGTAAAACAAACCCTTGATTTATATTCTATCTGCCTGGTTTTGGGCAAAGGTAATACAGGAGGTGTGTGCAGAATTTGCTGCCTTCACATGGGCAGGATCTCAATGATCTATGGGTGAAACAGTCCCTTGGAGATTTGTTTCTTGGGATGAAGTTAGGGAACTCAAATTGCATGGGATCTGTGTGGGAACCTTTGCTGCCAGCTGTCAGGTTTTGGAAGGGAGTTTTCTTCTAGAAGGAATGTGTGACTGGGAAACACCTTGTGGCTCTGGGGAAACTGAAATGCGGTAGTGGTTGAAAGGGGAGGCTGGCTCCCAGTATGACTGTGTGGCAGTAAAGGAAGCTGCAAAGATCATGAGGGAGACTTGCTTGGAGAAAGGGACATGACTACACGAGAAGTTGAGAGGAGTGATGACTGGGCTAGGGAAGGATTTAGGACACTCTTGGAAAACTGAGGAAAGGCT
Source organism: Corvus cornix cornix (assembly GCF_000738735.6). Classification (NCBI taxonomy): domain Eukaryota; kingdom Metazoa; phylum Chordata; class Aves; order Passeriformes; family Corvidae; genus Corvus; species Corvus cornix. The sequence goes on from NC_046335.1 coordinate 5,363,988, forward strand.
GGAGCTAAAGAACTGTGTAGCAAGATGAGAAGTTCTTGGAGGATGAAGGTGTGGGGAGGCCATGGCTGTGGCAATATCAGAGGTGAGAATAGTGAGTGTGTGTGTGTGCTTGAATATTGTGGTGAAGGGCTTTAGGTGTCTAAATGGAAATTAGCCAAGCCTGGATACAAAAGTCTTGGCCAGGAGAAGAAGGAAGGGTGCCGAAGGGCACTCAGATCCTGTATTCCGTCACTGGGCTGGAGCAGCACCTGGGTGTTTGAGTTGTTTTACAGAGCCCTGTGGTGGAGTTGGCCAAGTTCCTGGAGCGCAGCATTTTGCAGGGGCTCCACTGTGCCCATGGGATGCCCCTCTGGAAGTGCAGGGTGTGTGCAGGCTCCTCCTGCCCTCCCTGGGAGCTGGGCTTTGAGCAGAGGAAATCCTATAGAGCACTAATACTAATCACTCTCAAATCAGGAATGTGAAATTTGGACGTGCTTCAAGCATTAATTATAGTGGCTTAATTTCCTTATCTGGTAATGTGGGGATAATACTACCTCATGGTGGTTTTGAGAAGGTCAGTTATTTAATGCTGACTGTGCCAAAAGAAAACTATGCCAAAGAAAACTGGAGAGGGGGAGAAAAACAGTAAACGTGTCGAAGCAGGATTTGAACAGGGCAGAATAAACAAGGTCTGAGGATAAACTGGCATTGCTTGTGTGTGTTAGCTGAGCACTGCCTATGCAAAAGGCTGAAAGAGGTGGGATCTAACAAGCTGGAAGATCAATCCCTCATCCTGGTGCCTGGCAGGCCATGCACATTAACTGTAAGGAAAACATGTAATGCTTGGGCCATACATTGTGCAGGTTGTTAGAAGAATAACATGACATTGAGGCCTCTACCCTGCTGCCTGGCTTAGTTGACATAAGGTAATGGATATTGAGGGGAGGAGCTGAGTAGCAGCCTGATTGCATAAGCCTTTTTTCCAAAGGAAACTGGCTAGCACAATGTGGAGATATAATACATTTATATTGTGGTGCATGACCACAAGAGGGATCAGACTGCTTGAATTTTCACTTTTGCGTTTTTGATTCTGCGTTCTTTCATGTAGCCTGTGTGTTACATGTGGAGATTTTAATTGTCTGACTTGCCAATGATAATATTAGAAATTTGGTTGGGTAGTGGGCTTGGCTGTAGTTTGCTTTCTGTCATAGGTCTGTTTCTTGGCTTCAGTCTCTGCAGTAAAAACAAAGCTGCATTACGGTATGACTTTGATAAATAGATTTACATTTCTGCTTGCACAAGAAGTTATCTCTTACTGTTTGCTAGGTAAGGCTTCATTTCCAATACTCTGTTTTTTTTAAGTGAATATTCTAAAAAGTGATACTCTAAAAGTCATTGAGTTCAGAACCCACACAAATCATTCAAACCTGATTTCTCTCTCCTGATTTCTTTCTTCTGGGGCACCAGTTGTATAATTGGCAAACGTATACAAGACAATTGCTGACCTGAAAGTAACCATCACTTGAATATAATGGACTACAATCATTTTCTTTTACACCTAATTAGTCCAACATTTTATTTAAAAATCCATTTGTTTTCTAGGGAGAGTAGAAAGATGCAAAGTTGCTTGAAGGAGAATTGTCCCAACTTCTTTCTACTGTGTACTTCCTCCACAAATATAGAAGCAGCTCTATCATTGAAAATTTAATGAAGCTTTCATCAATATAATGCTGTGCCTCTGCATTCTCTGAAATGTATTCATTTTTAATGAGCTTCTAATTCTAATTTCAGGTAACAGGAACAACTGAATATAACCATAAATCTGATTTGTTTCTGAACAGCATGTCCCACGTAATTTACAGTTCCTTAAGTTGCCACTGATGACTTTTGGCGACTTTTGGCAGTTCGGTGAAAATATTTTGGTTCAGACCTTTTTTTTTTTAATAAAAAAATCAGCCTCAGCAAACAGAAGCAATGACCTTAAAACAACAAGGTTGTTGTTCCAGTGTCATATTGGAGTATTTGCATTGTTTTTAAAATTTGGTTTGGTTTTTTTTTTTTTTTTTTTTTAATTTCTTAGCAAGCCTGGGGTTAGTTCCTTAGTTAAAAAGTACAATTGTGGGAAAATATTTTGGGTATGTGGGGGAGCTGGTAACACTGAACAAAATATAGAATTGTGGATAATTATTACAGAAGATGGAAATAGTCTAGGAATAGCTGTGAAAATACCCTACTGCACTCTGGACAGTCTCAAACTGGAGATACCTATGAAGCATCCAGTAACGTTGCACTGCTGGAAGAAGAAACCAGGCTTGCTTGGCCTTTTCTTACTGGGAGTGAATCATAATGCTGAAAAAATGGTATTGTTTACCAAATTTTATGCAATAACGACACCTATGAGTACACAGTTACATTTTCAATTAGAATAAGAAAGCATTAACACTAAAACATTGTTTTGATCATGTGAAAATACTTTATCTGCATTATTTAATTTATGGTCCTTTTGTTTCTCATAATCATAATTGACGTTTATCCATAAATATTTAATTTGTGTTTTGGATGTTAATTGCAGGAAAAGGCCACATACAATGTGATGCCATTGAGAAGAGAAACATAAAATTTAATAACCAGAACTATTCTCTACTACACATAGTATTGCCTTTGTAATAATACAAAGAGTAATGTAGAGAGAGGGGATGGAGTGAATACCATTCTTGGCAATGTGCAATGTTTTGTTTCATCTATTAACTTGAAAAAAATCTCAGTATAGTACCAGGAGGAAGCTGCACTTGCATGGCACGTGTTTGTATCCTGGTTTCTTTTGACAGTTCTTATTTTCTTGCATCAATTTGCTTGGAGCATTACACTAGCAGGATATTTTTCTATATATATATTTTTAATCCAACTTTTTAAGCACTTTTTAGCAGCTTTGCAAATGAAAACAGTATGCTGAGCATATTATATGGATATCCTGAACTGTTTCAGGTATGTGAAGCAGCCCTACAATTTTATTCAACCTTTACTGAGACTTAGCACTTGACCTTGGCGGTCTCTTCTCGGAGCAGACCAAGAGAGGGTGTGGTAGTGGCTTTTCCTGGGAGGTGCAGCTCTGAAGCAGTGTCCTTGGTACAGGCTTGGGGGTAGTCCCTGAGAGCACAGCCAGCCAGGATGGGGTAGGGATGGTGCTGTTCCTGCTCTCAGTCAGCTCTACACTGCTACCACGGGAGCCCTTGCCCAGGGGACGGAAGCTGTGGGAAATGCAGCGCAGCCTGCGGTCCCTGCGGCACACTGGGTTGTAATCCCTGCTCTGGATTGTTCCCTACTGCATGGTCCTGCAAGAACACTGCTTTTTAAACTTTTGAACTGCTTCCTAAATGATTTTCAAGGCTTTCAGAGACTCCTTCCTTACAAGATCAGATCTGGTGTGGGCAATTAAGTCTGACACGTTCTGAAGTAGGAAGGTGAATGTTTGTGTGCTGTTCTAGGGGCTTCACCCTGGGCAGTGCCAGCTGTGTATCAGTGATAGACACTTCCACTGTGGACTGATTTCCATATTTACTGAACTTATGATGCCTAATAATAAAAAATCAGTTTTCTGCTTAGAATTCCCATTTCCTAGTTGTTTGGAATGCAGAGCAGTATAACAGAGGAATGGATGAAAGAGCTGTGTTAACAAGGCTGCTGTTTCAAAAGACTGGCTCAGTTCTTCAGGTGCTTGAGTGCCAGTGTAGCCTCAATCGTGCAACTACCCCACAGAAATAGTGAAAATCTGCATGTGATGACTACTTTTAGGATCAAACCCCTACTATTTATTTTCACTTCTAAAAAATGTACATCACTTTTTCTGACAGTTGTTTTTCTCTTAAATAGTTTACTTAACACAGACAAACAGTTTATTTAAGATAAGTTGATAGCACCAGGCTTGGGAGTTTGTCCTGATATGGTCACTTCTCATATTTGGCTTGGACTATTTACAGCAGAAGCTGAAGGTGAATGAGGAGGGGGAGAGGTGTAGGTTTGTGTCATCTCCCCCTTTAAATATGATCAGTTCAAAGGTCTTAAATGGCTGTCCCTCATCTTCTGAGTGATACCAGACCTTTCACTTGCCAGTCTTTGACTAGGTCAGCTTTTGACTAGGGATTGTAATAAATACACCAGTCCAACTTCATTTCATTTTGAGAGAGCATTTTTTGGTGTAAGTTTGGAACAACTTCATTAATAAAACTCTGTTTATTTTTCTTTCCTAATATCTGCAGAATTTTCTTTCCAGATTCTTTAAGGATAATTTGAGTACTGTTACTTCGAGTCTGTGGAGGAATGTATAGATTGCACATAAAAGCTACATTCCAAGCTTTGTTTTAGAGTTTAACACCCAGAAGTTAGAAAATTGAAAAATAAGGACTCAGTGTGGTTCCTCTGTGTATATGGTAGAGTACTATTATTGACATAGAATGGTGTTTTTCATCTTGCAGGATATGTTTTATGCTATAATCACAATATTTTAATCAAGCATATGCAATGAATAAGAGGATCATTGATTTCTTCCTTTCCTTTAGCATTCTTGATATAAAACCTTTTATGCCTATGTATTTCTCCTGTGGTATTAAAGCAGTGCTGCCTCATCTTACTGACGAGAAAAATCATAATGGTTTTACGGGTCTCTACGTTTTTGTATGTGCTAAAAGGGGAATGTAGAAATTTTTTTCCATCTACACTTCAAATACACAGGCTGCTTCCCCAGCAAACAAAACCAGCCTTTTGAGAGCCTCATAATGTAAAGTGTTAAACTTAGAATGTGCCAATCCTGTGAGTAGCTGTTGGGCATTCCAGAAAAGGGTATTTGCATTAGTGTAGGTAATTATACTTTAGCTTTTCTCTGCAGTATAATTTTGGAATTTTTACAAGTTTTATTTTATCATGGAGTGTTAAGGAGCTGGAATGGACCTTAAAGGTCATCTAGAACCAACCCCCCCTACCATGTGCAGGGATACCTCTCACTAGACCAGGTTGTTCAAGGTCTTAAATTCTATGTTACAACATTTACCTTTGTCAGGCATCTGTGGTCGTGCCCTTTCAGTGGTATTGTTATTGCTTGTGCCCAAAATGTTACGGCTCTCCCCACACTCTGCTTCCAGCACAAATGAGCTTTGTGATGGGCCTGATTGGTGCAAAGTATTTTTATGCTTTGTACATGATCAGACATCAGTGGTGATGCCTTTTATGTATGAAGACAATAGGAAGAGAAGTGGTGTGGCTAAGAAAAAAAGTAAAAATTACCAGCTGCAGGTGTGTTTAGACTTCCACTTGAGCCTCCCTGGTTACTCCAGCTAATTAAAATCCAGGTGTTCCCTGTATCACATGCCTGTCCCATCCTTGTGTTCCAACCCTCTTTTTGGCGCTGAACTGTGAATCAGTTCAGGGAGGCGATCCTTTTTGGGATTTTAAGCTAGTTATCAGCTGAATTAGCTCCTTGTACTACTCCTTGGCACGAGTGCTGTTGTAGAGGTTGCAGGGCAGATCTAGAAGTATGATGAGGACCTGTAGGACTAGACTTGACCTTGCACTTGTAGTAGCCATGTTTGATGCCAGTAAAAATAAATATATAAATCTGTATGAGGTACCCGCATGTGTTTATTGATAACTTCAGTGCTGTGCCAGGAGAGTGCTGTCCTGGTAACATTCCTACAGCCTAAAGTGCCCGTGTAGGTGTGTGTCAGCCATGCAGAAAAAACTTTGATCTGAAATGATCCCATGTAATTTCCCCAGTACGTGCAGTGGGAGCTAAGGTGTTTCAGTTGACAACCTAAACTTGCAGAGGCTCCATTTGTCTTTTGCTCAAACACATTGTGGTTTGGGTTTGGATTTAGTTTAAACAAATTGCAACAAACTGCCTCTTCATGTTATATAAAGTTTTTTCCTGAAAATAAAAGGATCACTTGTGGATTACTGAAAGTGTTGCAATTTGAAAAGAGCTATGATGGGGAGGAGACAACTTTCTTCTTGAAGTGGGGGAAGAGTTTTCATGTCTCTTCTCATTTAGATCTTTTCACGGTCCTTTAGAACTTGTGCAGGGATTTGGTTCACAGTGGACTTCTAACATTGTCACCAGTGTGAATCAAAAGCTGGTATGAGAGATTGCTCAGGAAGGTGCACAATATGGTCCTTGATAAGAGTTATGGGTTTTGTTTGGCTTATTGTTCTTCTCTACATAAATGAAGATGAAGGTAATACAAAGCCAAATCTATTTGAGAAGTAATAGGAATGGCAGTGAAGCAAGTTTGATATTTGATGCATCATGACTGTTGTCACCAAACTGCTATTTTGCTTCTCTCTTTTTTTTTAAATATCGATTACATTGATAGTAGCCAGAAGACCTTTCATGAGTCCCAGCTCAAGAGTTCTCTGCAGGGAAAGGAAGAATCTTTGAATGAGCTATAGTCGAAAAAGTAAACAGATTTGAGCAGGGAAGGTGAACATATTGTGGGAACAAGAAACAATTTCCTCCTGAGTTAGTTTATACAGTGTCTCGTGCTAAAGTGGTTACTCAGTTTCATGCGTTAGTTTTCAGTGGAGCTCCTGGATGGGATGGGAAGTAACACTGGAGTTAGAACTCCATGGAGCATAAAGTATTTGTGGTTCTTAGTCTCTGTGGTGTTTTTCTTCACCCCCCCTTGGAGCAGAGGAGGTGATCTGGTGTCAGGGGGGTGTCTTAGTGTCAGAGAGATCACATGTATGCAAGTCATCTTTGTCCTCAGCTTTCTTGTCCCCTGGCTTGAGAAGCCATCCCACAACTTCTGTCTGTGCTGGTGTGTGCAGAGGGAGGGAAGGACAGGAAAAGTCACGCTCCCGTCAGCCTCCTGAGAGTACTTTGTGTCCCCGGGAGTGTTAAACTTAGGGTCTTTTCAAAGTAATAGGTGCTGTACAGGTGAGTCAGCCTTTTGTGCTAAGGGCCAGGTGCTTGACTTTTTTTCAAGCTGGCATGCTAGGGCACACTGGCATTCATCACATTTGTAAACATTCCTCAGAGCTGAGGAAGGCTTTTGTCTTGTAACCGGTTTTCCTTAATGCTCTGGGAGTGACTGGCTTGACGCATTTTCCCCAGGTGGCATCATCAGCCTGTGAAACACACAGGAAGCATTTCTGCTCTGTGACCTTTGCAGCAAGGTGATCTTCAGGGAGGACAACCAGGAGTGAGCATCTGCACTTTTGGTACTGTGCCCAAATATGTACACTTTTGACTCCAGAACAGGGAGTGAAAGGCTCCATGTCTTGGACCAGTCCTTGAGCAATGCAATTCTTGTCCTTGCTTTTCTGTTGTGTATGAATCTGATGGTTAATAAGTCATTCCTGCAGAGCACGAAGAGATACTTTTTGGTTTTGGCGGTGGAAAGATTGTTGCTGGTGTCAGGAGTGGAACAGAGCAGGTTGTGGTCTGTTATGATGAGTTTTATGTCAAGTTTAGGCTCTCACTTTTCTGGATGAGTGTTCAGGTTTCCTTTTAATAATCTAAGTAGTCTAATATTGGTTTTTATAGCATTTGTTTTTGAACAAAAACTGGGGAGTATTTGTCTGTAGGAAAGAACAAGTGAAAATAGTTCCTGGTGAGATTTCCACAGTATTTGGTGTAAGTATGGCCTCACTGCTGGGGCTGCTTGCAGAGGGGAATGTTGGGCAGTCCTGGACCCACACAGTGTTGCTAGGGAAAGCAAAAACTCCAGTTATATGGGATTTATGCAGCGCATGTAATAAGTGTTTTCTCAAGTGTCTCTATCTGGTTTTTTTTTTCTTTTCTCCTTTCTGTGTACTGGGTTTTTTGTTTGCTTTCAGTAGGCCATTGTCTTGAGGGGCCTGGTCTTGCAAACAGTAATGAACAGGCTTTTTGTTTACTGGTGATACCTGTGAGACTGTTCAAATAAGTATATGGAGCTGAATCCAGGACCTCCTTGAAGCCCACCAAATACTGAGGGTTTGTTTCCCCTCTTCCTTGAGACCTCAATTCCCAGAGGGCCGTAAAGCCAGTTCACCTCTCCCAGTAGTAACTGATTGAAGGATTAGGCCATTTTTTAGTAGTAAAAAAGGCCTGAATGTATTCACATTTTGACACGTTATGTCTGAGAATGTGCAAACTATTGTTCAGCCACACGTTTTTAGCTTATTGATGATGAAGTCTTGAGTGTTAACATGCCTGCTAAATGAGTATTTTGGGCATGTGAAAAGCGACTTAATTGTATATTGTCAAAACCGAAGAACCTCTTTTGGCTTGGCCTTTTAATAGACCCAGTTAGCCTCACTTGAATCTGGTTTTGATAAAAGCTGCCGAGCAGAAATCACCTGGGTTTGTCTTTCACTGTTCACTGCTGTGTAGGTGGGGGTACGAGGCAGGTGCTGGTGACAGTTTGAACTGTCAGACTTTGTGCCCGGAGTGACAATTGCTGCCTCTCTAGCAGAACCTAAACATACATTATCTTATTAGTGCATTCACATCTTTATGCAATTAAATCATATTACATTTAAGCTGCCTCTGCTGTGCACGTTCCCCCAGTTTTAACAGTTTATCATTTAAAGCCTATGAGAATTTGACAGAGATTCAATTCCACCTGTACAGCCTGGGCAGCAGGGGAGTGTGATTGTATCTGTGTGCTTTAAGTGCAGCTGCCCTGAGAAGTGAGAGTGCTCCAATAAGTGTTGTCAAGGTCTTCAGCAACCAGATAAGAGGGAATGACCAGCAGGAAATACTCCTTTGTGGGGGAGAGTCTTTGTTCCATGAGAACACTTTCAGATAAAAGGTGAAAATTGATCATCTTGGCGTTCTGTTGCCTTAAAATTACATAAGGGCTGGTCAGCAAGGAGGTTTCTGTCCAGTGTATAATAATACTGATTTCTGCAGAAATCCCAGTATTTCACAGGTGCCTCAGTTCTATCGCTTGAAAGTTTTGCAGACAAGTACTTGCCAGTTCTGGAAGCTGTTATATATATTGCTGTCAAGGTGATATTTTGGGGTGGAGTATTTTTTTTTTTGAGTAAGCATCTATGTCTTAAAACTGTCTGAGTCATGTATTCTATTCTTTAATACAAAATGGTTTTGAAGGCTCAGCATGTTGTAGTGGTCAAGATATGCCACTAAGCAGAAAGAGCCATGGAAATGCCTCCTGAAAAGAGGGAAAAGAATATTATTTATGTCCCTAGGATCACTGAATTAATTTACACATTTATTTATTCCTAATGACCTGGGCAACCCTTGTTTGTAAGGTAACTAAAGTAGGGTGATGGGGCTCCAGTTTTAGGCCTGACATCCCCCTGCTCCAGTTAACTGAGAGCAGGTGTTGGTGGCAGGGCAGCAGGTAATGATTGTGCTTCATCTGTACAGACAGGACTGGTTTCTTTCTCTCTTGGGTTCAGGCATCTTGGAAATGTGGCCTGATCTTTCTGATTTCCATGACCAACTGTAGCATGTCTTTTCACCAGGGAATTTTGTTAAACTGGTTAACTTTGTGCATTGGATTCATGTCCAGCTGCAGTGGGTGTCACCAAACTCGTTTTACAGGGTTTTCCAAGGAAAACACCCAGTACAGTGTTTTCTGCCCTGGGTAGACTGGTGGGCTGTAAATGTCTTTTTCAGTTGAGCTGTAGTTGCTTTTCAGATACCTGAGTTGCACAATGGCACCGTGACTCATGAACCACAGCCTGTGTCCCTAACTGGATTCTTTTCAGGCTTTAATTGTTCGGTGCAATAGCCAGGCTGCATTCTTCAGTATCTACAAACACCCCATCTTTTCCTTATCTTTGGATCCCTTTGTTTTATTTTCACTAGTAAACTTGACTTATGTGCTTTGTGGGAGTAGGGAAGGTGATCACTTTTCTATAACATCCTAATGTTTCTTGGAGAAAATGCTGGTAAATGAGGGAACACCTTATACATCTATCCAAAATATTGCATGTGGTTTTAGGGGGTGGAAGCATCATGGATTGCTCTTAAAAAGCTGAAAGTTAAGGAAGTAGCTGAAGTTGATGGGAATCTGAGACCTTTAGAGAAATTAACAAGAATATGTTATAAATAGCAGGAATATAAAACAGCATTATAAAATGATGAGAGTAGATAATTCAGTCTGGTATCTCTTTAGAGATTAATTTTTGGGTAGAGAGAATTAAGTATTTTGCACATGTGCAGCTTGCTGGTGAAAAGTGGTCAGTGTTATGTGGGCACCCCAAAAATGTCAGGAATTGGAGGGGTCATTGCTTTCTGAAAAACTGATCCTTTGCTTTTTTTGTTTCTTCATTGGATCTCCCAATTGTTTGTCATGATGGAGTTGCTAGTGGCTATTGCTGTCTGGAAGGATCTGTAGAATCAAAAAAATCACATGTAAAATAGATGTGTTGATTTTTAATTTTTACTTTTTCAGTAGGTGGTTGTGAAAAAAGCCTTTTCATTACTGTGTACAAGCTTACAATTTGATTGAGACTAGGAGCATATAAAAAGCATAAAATTCTGTGTTTCAAACTTCCTAGAGTTGTGTGCTCAAGGGTGTTCTCCACTGATTTGTTTTAATTTGACTACTCTAGTGGCACTAGATAATATCAAGCATTTATTGTGTGTGATTTATATGGATAGGGAAAATACTGTTCACTGTTTCTCAGGCCAGGAACAATGTTCTTTGCACATGGCCTTTAATACAGTTGTGAGCCTAAATAAATGCTGCTTTTGAATACGTGCACAGATCCTGTATAATTATGGAGCAGTGTGGTTTACTATGAGAGAACCTGCAGCATTGTGGAATGCTCCTCAGCTGATGTTTGGATAAAACAGATCAGCTCAAATATTGTCTGGAACTGATCATCTGAATCTTGGGCCAGATTTCCTTTTCCTTATGTGTTTTCAGTGGCTCTTTAGTTAATCAGGGAGAGTAGTGGGCTGTGGTGGCACAAAGCATATGGGTGTAGCCATGGATAATGGTGGGCTTTGGTTGTCTGTGTGATATTTACCGCTGAACTAGTGAATGGAAATGGAGAACTCCTTCTTTCCCATTAACATTACACAGAGATAGGAATGAACAAAATGAGTAAGTTAGACCTGTTCCACAGAGGGTGGCAGGTGGGGTTTATGCTAGAACAGGCATTCAAAAATACTCTTCCAGGCTATTTCCACACATAAAAACGAGCCACACACAGAATCCCAACAATCTGTACTCTGAATTTGCTGTACGTGGGAGGAACTTCCCATAATGAAGAACAGATTTGTGGATATTTATCTGACTGCAAATAATTTGACAACATTTTGATCATGATCAGCTCACCAGTGTGGGGAGGCAGCTGTGTGTCCTCCTCCCTCGTCCCAGCGCCTGCATCTGCTGCTGAGTAACTTCACTGGGGTGTTCTGCTTTGTGTGGTTTGTGGCAGAATGGGTGCTGAGGTAAGTCCTAACAAGAACAGAATGTATTTTGTTAAAACTTTTTTGCTTTCGTCTTTTTGATCCTCCGTTAATACAAGCTGTCTCACTTCTTGCTCCCTCTGTGCAACTGATTCTCCTCGTTGCTTTTCGCACTAACAAATGCTAAAAGGTTGAATATGCATCACAAATTTTCATCATGATCAATTCCTTTGAAATGTGCTGCAACTTCGAGAGAACAGCTTGTGTTACATCTTTGCAGTGGTGAGTAATGTTTGCTCACTTTGTCCTTTGTGTTTGATAACCTATGAAGCTCCCTCCAGCTTCTCTGGGGTAGGGCTGGGTTTTTATTCCCTGCAATCTGTAGGAAGTGGTTGAGATGCCAGCATAGCTAATGAAGGTCTGACATGTACTCCTTATTTTTAATACCTAAAAGTAGTTGCATTGGATATGACCTTACAATTTAGCTTCAAAAAGTTTGCATGACCTTCACCAAATGGTTTAAATGGAAGAAAAGCAGTTGGTATTTATTTTTGAGCTTGAGGAAAGAGCATTTTTTAGAATGATTAAATTTAAAATGCAAAAAAAATGTTCCCTACCATGCTTTAAGTAGGTCAGGATTTCTGCCACCCTTAGAAAGGAAATTGAAATCTGACCTGCTCAATGGCCAGGGTGGGATGGGGGAAGGAGGTTTTGGTGGTTTTTTCTTTTTTTTTCCCTTTTTTTTTTTTTTTAATGAGTCCAAAGATTTTTTTTTTTAAAAAATATTTGTTTCACTGGCCATGTATTGTATGTATATTGTAGGGTATTTCAAGACATCCCTGAAATATTTATCATGCTGTGTCCCACCAAGAATGTAATCTTAAGGTCTCCACTGTTTATGAAGCACAGTCTGTATTTTATCTCATGCTGAGAAAAGATGTGATAATGGTTGGTTGGGGATTATGTGAAAATGAAGTGAGGAATGACCCTTAAAAATTGGTAGGAAGTGGGAGATTCCCAAATGAGACCAGGGAGGCCAGGAAACTGAATTGCTACTGTGGGGCTTTTCTAATGAATATCGTCTTTGCACTTATAATGGGGAAAATTGAGATTTGGGAGAGAAAGAAGCATTTAAAGAAAGTGCAATAAAAATCTGTTGGGTTGCAGGAATTAAAGCTAAACCTGTAACTCAGGGAACTTGTCTTTGTCAGTGCTGCAGTTTCAGGGTGTGCAGGCACAGAGCCCAGGAAGAGGTGCCTGTGGTGCTGAAGATCGTCAGTGGATCAGAAGTGTTGGGAAGTGATCTGATGTCAATGAGTTTCAGGCACAAGGTAGCACAGCCACTCCTAAATAAGTGGCCCATTGCAACAGGAGATGCTTGACTTGATTCTGGGTTCATTCTTTACATCTTCTTTAACTTTTTTAGGTTAAAAAAGAAAGTAGATTTGGCAAAACATTTCTTTTAAAAGCACACTTGCCTAGGCTTATTTCTTGAAAGATTAAGTCTGAATTTGGATTAAATATGGCAATAAAGTGTTATAGCATTGCATTTTTTGTTTGTTTTTCTTTCTTCTGATGAGCTTTTCTGCAACTTAATGTTCAGAATAATTTAGGCTCTGCTCTGTGAGGTATTAAAGGAGTTCATAGAGATCGTTCTTCCTTCTCTGACGTACAACTATTCAAATTGCAATAGTAAAGCCAACAGAGATTTAGCAAGTCATTCTAAATGGTGCTTTAGGGCAGGGAATAAATAATGCCCCAATCAATTGAAATTTTAGTAGGGAACTGGGGTATGATGTAAAATTACCTACATTAGTCTAGAAAACTCATGTGATTTCAACTGCAGAAATACTACTGCGTCCTTAATATTCAAAGGCTACTGGTGCTTTTGGTCCGTCTCACTGAAAAGGCAGCAGACTTGAAAAGCACTTTGTTCCCTGAGGCTGGATTGGACTGAAGAGGAGGGAATGATGATTTGTTGAGTCAAGACCACCACCTTTTGCTGCAGAAAGGATTTTTTTTCATGCTAGTAGAGTATATCTCCATGTTAAATTGCATGTCCTATCTGAAGCAGGACAAGCTGAGGATTCTTACTCCAGTTTTCTTGTGTGTTGTATCAGCTGTCAGACAAGCAGAATGGTGTGATCTTACCTTCTCTCTTTCCACAATGTAAAAAAAATTGATCCAAGTGAATCAAGTTTGGGTCTCAGACATATATGTATTATGGTTTATGCCAGATAAGATAAATGAATTGCTTTTTGATAGAAGAGTAGTAATCTGTGTTCAATTGGGGAAGACTGCTTTAGACTGATGGCTGAGTGATTACTGTTATGACCAGAAGGAGCAGATGGTTGAATACTGAAAAAAAGCATTTAAAGGAAGACAGGCATAACCCAGATGTTCTAAGATGCATGTAGTTCTAGCTTTTCTCTCTCCTTTTTTATTTTTCTTCCTAAGCTATTGTTGTTTCAGGATTTCAGTTGTTAGAGCACATAACCAGGACCATAGATAAGCCTGGAGACATCATCTTCTTTACCAAAACTGGTTACTTGTTGAAGACAATCAGGTCATCAAATCCTCCCCTTGTTAATTTACAAAACTTTTAAAAACTAAGTAATGTTAATTTTTTTAAAACTACTTTTCATCCTGTTACTCCTGTTCATTCTGATTCCAGGCCCCCACTATTGTGTCCGGTGAGAAGTGCAATTTCCAGTATACAGTTTTACTCTGTTGGCTGGATTTGTTATAATTCCAGTAGCTTTTTCTGCTGTTTCTCCTGAAAAGCCAATCTTCCTAATCTTGTGGTCATCTGGTTGCTTTTTTGTGCATTTATAGGATGAGCTCATCTGTTTTGAGTGTGATTGACCAGAACCACACTGGTCACTTCAGGTTAAACCTCACATCCTGCTGGTAGCTCTTTCAAACACCAGCAGCTCTTCTGCTGCCACCGTGGGTTCTGTGTGCCTTTTCCTGACTGCACCATATGGCAGGGGGACCACGAGGTACTATTTAAGTGGTATGGGGCTTTCTTTACTTGATGCTCTTTAAGTGATGAGCTCCCAGTGACTTTGTGACTTGTTTCAAATGCATGAATTTTTTTTTTTCAGTTGTGTTGCCTTCTGTTTCTATTGTGGAAGGACTTGGCTGTAAAACAGTCTTGTGTGCTTTGTGTAAAATATTCTGCAATAATTTGTCATGGTCTTTTGGCTTTCTTATTTTTAGCAATTCGAAAAAAATAGTATTTACCCTCTGTCTACTACCCCACATGTTATTGCATTGCTTGTGTTTTAACTGCTCATTGACTCAGCTTTTTAGAGGTGTGTAGATCAAGCAACTTGTAGGGTACCCTGAGGTAATGATGGATGCTTTTTGGGTCTTTTTTCTCTCCTTGTACTTGTGGATCAAGATTAACTAGCTGGGTATGCCCCAAAAGCTCTGGAAGAGGGAAGGAGAAATTTTAATAAACAGCATTGGGTGGTGTTGATTCAGAGGCTGGGAAGAGAAGAATAGATTTTTATGCCCTCCCACCCAGTGGCTATCCCTGGGATCTTAGTTTAGGGATTTTTGTTCAAACTGTAACCTGCCTGTGTGGTGCACCCAGTGGGAGAGTTTATCTGGCTGAAAAATAACCCAAAAAATAACTGTGTGTCTGCACAAATGTTATCCTGGCCTATGGGAGATGACAGCAGGGGAAGGACAGTGCACAGCAGTGCAGGTTACAGCAGCTTCTCTGGCACTGGTGCTGATTTAACAGGTAGGGATACACTTCTGGTGTTCCCAGCTGAATATATAAACTCAGGGTTGTTTGGACTTTTGCTGCTTATCATAATGGCAGACGATGTCTTAACCTTTGAGTTTGGCCATTCATTTGTAATTACATAAAAAGAAACAGTTGATTTTATTGTATCATAAACCAAGATTTATGCAGGAGCTCCCACTTGGTCATGGCAACTTGTTCTTTCAGTCTTTGCAAACCAAGCAAGCTTAGTGGTGGGGTGGACATCACTTTGTTACCCTTTGTTTTTTGAGCACTGATAGGGGTTTCAGAGCTATCCAGGATGAGGATGATGCAGTTATTGCTCCACCAGGGTGTTTTTTCAGTTGTTGTTAATCATGTGTACATACACCCACACTGTCTCAGTGTTTGAATAGCTTGAGGAAACTGGGCTGTGTACTTTTCATGCTTCAAGTCAAACATAAGTCTGTGCTCTTGGCAGGAATTTGGCTTGGTTCCTCCCAATAGCTGGGAGAGATGAACCAACATTCGTAGATTACTCAACAGTATCTTTGCAAAAGATGGGCCAAGATTTTAATTTTTGAGAGACTTTTGAAGCCTTGCATGTTTCCCTTTGAGACCCCAAACCACTGTTGTTTTTTGGAAAACCTTGGTCGTATGCCTGGCTCTCTGACAGATGTGTCTTATCAACTTTGTCTTCTTACTCTGAGATTAGACATGAAATATGGGAGTGTCTCATGACAAGCCCTCAATAATGTGGTCAGGATATCCCATCATGCCACAAGTACTTTTTAATGTTTTTCCCCTTTTACCGTAAAGCCGCATTTCCTTGTCTTGTTCCCACGTGCTGTTGTTGCACTGTAAAATGCGTTGAAAATACAGGATAGAAAGTAGAAGTCTTGTTTCAGATCAAGCAAAAGATTTTTTGTGATTGTTTTGGGTCCCCCAAGTGTTTATTTTTTGTTGTCTATGTTTTAGTTTTTTTCCATGTGATTTCTGGTTTGTGCAGGTGTTTGGTGTGACTGAGTGCTCAGAGTACCTGAGTTAGTAAGACCTGTAAGCTCTGGGGGCAGTTCAGCCCACACCATGGTGTAGGACTTTCTCAAGAAGTAAGAAATGGATATGGATGGAGAAGGGAGCAACATATCTTGTGTGGAGTCTGGTGTGAGATCTCACACTTGTTAATAATAAGTATGTTTGCCTCGTGAGACAATGGGTGACATTGAGCAGGATTGTGTCTAAAAAAGTGCAATTTCTGCAGTTTGGACAGACGTGGAAAATTTCATGATTGTGACTTAAGTTCAGCTGTGCTGTGGGCAGCTGTTGATCCTGATAACTACTTAATTTGATGTTTGCTGAGAACTCTGAAAACTAGCAAAGTTCTCATTGAAGGAGAATAAAGCATAATAGAAAAGGTTATTGACACAGTTGAATTATTATTTTAGTGCACGTGTTTGCCCAGTAGACCATAATGGATTTGGAGTAGTTGTTCTGGTACACTGAGTAAATTCTGGGTCGGTTTTGGTGTGCCTAGTCATTGTGAAAGCACTTATTTCTCAATGCCACACAGCTGCTCTTGAAGTGTCAAGAATTGGCCTGTCAAGTACTGGCGTGTTGTTTGACCAAACTGGCAGAATGGTGCTGTAAGACATGCTTTTGTGATTGTGTCCTTAACTGACTAGGCAGCACTATGTCAGAAAGAACCACTTTTATTTAAATACCCATAGAAATATTTTCTCTATACTATCCAGAGTTAATAACATAGAAGCTTCTTTAATTTTTTTTTTTTCCCTAGGAAAAAAGAAAGGCTCATCTGTACTGGGTAAAAGTGATTTAAGTTTTAGCTTGCTGCAAACTTTCTTGTCAGGTCCAAGCCCCTTGAAACAGTTTTGTAGTAGAGATGTTGAAACACAGTGGGTGGCGGAAATGTTTGTTTATTATTAATTGATTCAGCATGTCTTTTTTTTTTTTCTTTTGAGATGCCAGTCAGTCAAGGCTGTTGTTCAGCCACTACCTGATCTGCATTCTTTCTGGTGCAGTTGAGATGAACTGGTCTGTATAGCAGAGTATGTCCATGGGGTTTGGAAAATAGGGTTATCTATGGCAGAGTGTCTCTTAAATTTTTGAGATGTCTGGGCTCATTTAACCTCCTCCTTTCTGCAATACGGAGCAGAACTTGTCTGACAAAAAAAAAAAAAAAAAGAAACAGAAGTGGTGTGCATGCATCCTTTTCCCAAAAGATATAAATAGTGTAGAAGGAGGATTGTGTTCTCAGCAGCTTGGCAGATGACGCTGAGAATTGACATAACACAGATATAGGCAGAGCACCGGAGTCTCTTTTTGCTTTTGCTTTGTTGCTTAAAGGAGGGGGTTCAGATCAGCTCTCTGGAGTCTTGATACTTTTGAAAAAAAATGAAATGTTAGTGAAGCAGTCTTTGAGATTTTGTGTCACAGTGTGTGTGACTGGGCTGAAAAGAAGGGAGCTGCAGACAACTGCAGATAGCTTATCAACAGTGTTTAAAACCTCAAAATTCTCATCTGTTGATTGATAGATTCTGATTGATAGATTGTGATTTCTGCCTGAAAGCTGAGATGTGTCCTATTCCCATGACGAGCTGTAGTCTCTGCATGGCACGTGTGCTACCTGTGAGATTTGTTTATTTACTAGTTGAACACAAGACCCACTGTAGGTTTTTTGGCCAAATAAGGTTTTTAGAACATTCTCAAAACCTTACCAAGTTGTCTGCTTACAAGGTGAGAACAGCAAAATCCCCATTGGTAGAACTTCACAGAATCTGAACAGGAATGAGAGAGAGTAATTGGTATCACCTTCCCCCAACTCCCTCTTGTACTTGACGGTCTGGGAAGAGATGGCCCAAAACACATAGGCAGCAGCTATTGCAAGTACTTGAATAAGGATTTATGGATTCCTGAAGCTGAGGTGTGAAAAGGAAAAGACTGATTTTTATCCCTAACTCCCTACTGATCTCTTGAGCTCCTTTATTCTGAGGCTCTCAGAAGCACCTGATGTCACTGGAGTCATGCTTCTTTCCTCTGCTTTTGGTCCCTGTCCTGTAACATGGGAAAAAATGGCTTTAGCTCGGTTCTTTTGACTCTTTTGGATCACAGAGGTCATGGGGGAACCTGCCTTTAGGCTGTGTCTATTAGTCCATCAGCCCAGAAAATAAAGCTGCAGTGGAAAACTGCAAATAGTTGATGAGCTCTTGGCTAGGTGGCAGAAATCACTGTGACTTGTTAAAGGTACTGAAGGTTGTGAAATAAACAGGTTTGACAGCTGCTCCCTCCAAATTGGGCTGTTCTTGTCTCAGTTCAAGAATCACTGCTTGAGAATATCAAATTGTCTAACCCAAGCTAAGCAAGAGGCCTGGGAATGTTTCTAGAAGCACCTTTGATTTAAAAATCTAGATGTCATTCTGTAAGGTTTCTCTTGTGTGTTTTCTGCTGTTTTTTAATGTTCCCTCCCCATAAATCAAGTCATTCCATTTCTCTAAGTAAATGTTCCTCTGACATCAAAATTGAGGAACAAGTGAAACCGCATAATTTTTGCTGATTCTTTCCACTCCTCTTCTTGTTCAAGTCTTGGCTATGTATTGAAGACTGTATTATTATTTTTTTAATCGAAACTGTTTTTTCTGTAGTAGAGAGGATCACTTGCTTTGTGAGGTACTTTAAATAACAGAAACATCTTGGTTATAAAAGCTGAAGAAAGAGGAGCTTAGAAATTCTAAGTATTTGATACTATTTAATGAGTGTATCTACTAAAAGTAGGCTTTGTAAAGCAGGGTAGTAACTCATTCTGTAGTACTCCTAGTCAACAGCAAAAGCCATAAAGATTTTTTTTCTGAAATGATTAATGGCTGCATATCTAAAGTCCTGCAAATTTTTGTAATGCTCAGCAGAATCTAAAATTTTGAGCGAGTATCTTGTGCTCCTGCTTGTGAACATAGCTTTCCTTTAATCTGTTTTGTTTGCTCCCTTGCCAGCTAAGCTAAGAAAGTGAGCAGCACCATCAAGCTATGCTAATGTTGTGAGCCGTTTTCATCCTTCAGTGTCCCAGAGGGTTGATTCCTTATCTGCCATCATCCCTGCATGAAGTGTATGCGTGCATGTGTGGGGAATGCAGGATTGGGCACAAATCTTGTACCCTTTGAAGACACTCTGTCCAAAACAAACACTTAGTTCCCAGTAAGTGTAATTTAGTTGATAAATATCTTAACAGCTTTCTGGGGAGGAACCTCTGCTTGTTTTCTGCAATGTACCAAAAGCATTTTTAGTACGATCCTGAAGTCCTTGAACATGAGGGCCTGTAGTGTTGTTTGTGCATTGATGGTGCCAAACCATGTAGATGCTTGATTATTTGTTTTCCTAAAAAATGTGGTGTTGCTCTAGACTGCTCAGAGACTGGGCCTTTTGTTTAATATTTCATGGGGATGAAAGAGAAGAGCAAGAGAGATAAAATGAGTGTCCGTGAAATAAAAGTGAGCTTTCTAATGTTTATTGGTGTTGAAGACCAGGAGACTTTATTGTTCCCGGTTTGCATTACTGATAGCTGTCCCTGTTGTCTGTCCATATGTAAGTCCTTGGGCATTTTCTACTGATATCTTCATTGTGATTACTTGTTCTCAAGATACAATCTCAAATCCAAAAGGTAATGAAATGTTTTAGTTAGTGTGTGAAGCAGAATACAGAGTGCAGAGGCTTTGTAACCTCAGTGTGAAGAGGAGAATCAGCGACATCACACCCCGAGTGTTTGCTTAGATCTTATGTGAAACTGTTGTCTTCAAGCATACTCAGTGTTGAACAAATGTATGGATGTGATTTTTTAAAGTATGAACACTTGTCATCATTAGTTTATACATGTAGCATATCTGCATACATAATACACATGCAAATGAAAAATTGCCTATTTAAGGCTCCTAATTTAAGACAACACCTCATTTGAAGGTGAGTTAAGCACGTGGTTTGGTGCTTTGCTCATTTGGGGAAAGCTGTGTCTAATGTGTTGGCCAATGAAGGATGTACAGAATGATGTCCTGCTTTCACAGTCAACTGTCTTTTTACTAAGGCCAGTGGGGAAGAGTTGGTCTTGGAAAGAAATGGAAGGATCTCCTGAACTGATGTGGTCTGTGTGCCATGAGGAGCTCTCTAATACCAGTTGTGGTGTTGGGGTGTCCCTCTGTGCTGCTGAATGGGTTGGGTACCTCTGGTGAAGTCACAGAAATTGCTACGTATCTTTAATAACTAGCTAAATAATCCATATGAAAAAAATAATGTATTTTTAAATTTTACAGTGCAAGGTAATTTTTTTTCAAGTCACATTTTGAAGTCTTTATTTCAAGATGTGAAAGAATTCATTAACTCCACCTTTATAACAATCTGCCTTCCTGGAGATGACACATGCTCTGACATTAGCCGTCTGCAGTGAAACCAAAAGGAATTCCTTTGAGCAGGGTTTGGGAAATGACTTTTTTCCTTCCTCAAGAATCAGATGGAAATGTGTGACCAAACATTGTCATTGGTGGCAGAGTGGCTGCCGTTTGTGGGGGCAAAAATGACAGATCTGCTCGGAAGGAAGCTTGGGATCTAACTATGTGTATTAAATCTATCTGGAGATGGGAGAGCAGGCAGGATATGGACAGAGTCCAGGTCTGCCCTTGACTTGTCCCATACAACCCCCTTTGAATTCAGAAGGAATTATCTCCAAATAAATGTGAGGGTGGATGTGCATGAGTGAGTGAGAATGCAATCACCTGATGTGGGATTCCCATAGTGAGGTGTTGACTCATCTTTTTATGTATGGAAAGCTATTTTGCAGCCTTAGAAACAGTGGTTTCAGTTTGGGAAGGCATTGAAGCACTTGCATGAAGTGCTTTTCCAAGGAGAGATTTTTTCCACAGTCAAGTCCTGTGCAAACTTGAAATGTCTTTGATTTAGGGAAGCAAGGAGTGAAGTAGTTTCAGGTGCTACTGTCTGTGAATAATATCCTGCACATGGAGCTCCTGTTCTGTTGGTCCTTAGGCAATACCGTGATAAAAAAACGATACAAACACCTGCGCTTGGATCCACCTGCTGAGTTCTGTCGTTTTACTCTCTTTATTCTATAACTTAGGAAAAAGGAGGCAGGGACTTTTCTGTGCTTTGGCTGCTGTGTTGAGAGAGACACAAACAGCACGAGCTGCCAAAATGAAGGAGACAGTGAAGCTGTCCTTATGTCAGGCTCCTGCATGCATGGGCAGGTTGGGGGAGGAAGGAGAAACCCTTTCCCTGCCTTGCCTGCTCCCTTGCATTTACTATTGTTTCCCCTATAGTGGGGGCCTAAATTGCTTTCATTATGGGCATTACACTAATTTCTCATTTTGTTGAGTCCATGTTCCAGCAACTTCTGAATTTTAGGCCTAATGTGCTAATAAAGTTTGATCTTTCCCTACCCAGATAATTTGTATATGTAAGTACACTTTGTTTTCTAATTAAAGGAATTCTGGAGCAGGAAAATGCCCAAGTAAATTCAAGGTTTGCTCTTTAACACTGGCAGCTGCTGTGAAAGATGCAGGCTGAAGCTGTAGTTCTCCATGTGTTAACAACAACAAAAAAATTTACCCTCTTTTCTTTTTTAATTGTGAGGTACAATCGTATTTGTTTTGCACTTTCTAATCTTGAAAACAGAAGCTGGGTAAAACTGGTTGGCTCTCCTCATCTCTGCCTCTGTAAGGACTGGAACCAGTTTAGTTGGGGGTAGGTCAGCAGTGTGAAAGTTTTGTTTAAGATCTTTCTCAACCATGTCAGTGTTGTTTCTCTTAACTTGTTTAGCTTTTGTGCTGGGTTTGTGAAGGCAAAACGTGGCTTAGCCCTTAATGTACAACTGTTTTGGCTTCAGTATAGCGAAGCTATAAATAGGCACCCCTTTGCCTCCCCAGCAAGGAAATGACTGCGGCAGGTGTTGTCCTCTGCTAGAAATTTGCACATTATTACTAACCAAGTACTTTTTTTTCTTAAAATCAGCTTTCTTGTTACGTGTTCTTCCTTTATTAAATGCCAACTGACAGGTCAGCAAGTATCTTGTTAAAATCTGAAGTCTTTATTAGGTCAAGAGAAATAAAAGCAGAAAGGTATTTTTGGTTTATTTCTGTGCAGCCTCTGTGTAAAGTTTATTTTACGTGCAATTTAAAAAGTGTTACCAGAAGGCATAGGAGAGCTGCATAAAGCTTGTTGCTGACTGAAATGGTGTTTTGATTCTTTTAGCTTTGCTGGGCTGGAGTTTAGCTCATGTTTGTTGTAGCAGTTTCTCTGTGATAGGACTGGCAGACACTTGGAAGTCTGCAGGCAAGATTTGTATCCATGCTTGGACTGAGTTCTCCTTGCACTGCATCAAGAAAATAAACAGGGTTTTTTGTGCAGCGAGGTGGTGCTTAGAGTAAATAAGGATATTGCAGTCTGGTCCATGTGAAATGGGTTTGCTGGTGTCAGTAAATAAGCTTCTCCTTGATACAGACCCCATCATTTTGTTTGGATTAATGTTTGGTCCCAGCAAAGAGCCGGAGTTGTTGGGCAGGGAGAATCAATGTGTTTGTGCTGCTGAGGCTGTGCTGTTCAGCCAGGGTAGAGAGCCGTGGCCTCCTGCCATTGATGGGTGCTGCAGAAATTGTGAAATCCAGGGGAGATGTGCTGTGCAAACAGCAAAAAAAGGGGGCAGTCCTGTGTTTCACTTCCTGTGTAACATCTGCCTGCTTTTGCACCCCTTCCTTTCTCCCACAGATGCGAGAGCTGTGTGGACCTGCTGTTTGTGAGAGGGGCTGGGAACTGCCACGAGTGTGATACCCCCCTGAGGAAGAGTAACTTCAGGGTACAGCTCTTTGAGGATCCTGCTGTTGACAAGGAAGTGGAAATCCGGAAGAAAGTGCTGAAAATGTGAGTGTCACCATTCAAAAGAACAGAAAATGGATGTATTTCATGGATCACAATTTTAAAAAATTGACTTATTCAGTAGTAAAGAGGAAGTTTTTTCTTCTTTTTTTTTTTTTAAAGTGACAAACCATAAGACTTGACTCCATTTATCATGGAGGGATTTCAGAGAATCTGATTTTGTGCAACAATTGGGAGCTGAATTCTCAATTTAGCCTTGTGGGATTCCTGCTTAGCATTAGAAGATATTGGGTGTTTCTGTGTGGCCTTCTTTGGCAAAGACTTGGCTCCTAAATGGAGATGATTAGATATTGAGGGGGTGAACATGGCAGTAGAGCAAGAAACAGGATCTTGATTGTTTTGTTGCCTGGGGACCTGTTCTGAGAGTTGAAGGCCAGTTCCCTTCAAAATCAAGATGGGAAAAAGAGAGTTCACACTGTTTTTTGCTTCACACAGCGATTGTTAGTGGAAATGGTTCCTTACAAGCCTGGTGTTACCAGTCTGTCATGCAGATTTGAAAGCTCTTGGAATTGAGATAAATGAGGTCTAAAATTGCATTTCACTCCTTGTGGCCAGGAAGCAGCATTTTATAAGGAAAATAAGTGAGCCAGTTGGTGTTTTGATAGAAGAAAATCTGATAAATGTAACAACCCAGAGAGAGTTGTGTGTGCATAAGTGAATTTACAGGTAAATTGTAGGCTTGTCAGCTTTTATCTAAGTCTTGGTACAATAGTAAATGAATCATATGATGTTGCTGAGGTGTGGGGAAACTGTGCCACTGAATACCAAGATGCTGATGTGGAAAGGAGTAATAATTTTGATGTTTGATTTTAAAGTCTACTGAAGTGCGCAGAAGTCAAACTGGAATAAGTCAAGTGAGCTCACTAAATATGAAATAAAGTTTAGTTAGAAAATACTTGGCCCACTTGGGTTTGCCAGATTAGTTTTTAGGAGGCAGAAAAAATGCCCCCAAATTGGAATTTGGCCTGAGTTGTTGGGATGAGATTTTTATATTCCTGGGTGTCACGGTCCCCAGATCAGCCAAAATCTCAGCTTTCTGTTTTCTTGGGAAGAAAGTCTGCATGTCTTGACTTTCGAAGGCTGTCCATGTTTTAAGCCAGTTGTCCCTTCATCTTTTTACTTTCTCCAGCTCTGAAGAGGTGAACATGAGTGCTGGAATGGTTTATTGATATGAAATGAGATAATTGTGTAGCATTTTCAGTTTGCTGCTGACATATGCTTTCTGTTGCTGGCACAAAGCCAAACTCCTTTTTCCAATAGTTCTAGAAAGGCTTTTTTTTCTGTGGGTGTTACTTTTGCCTCTGCCTTTGTTAAGAGGCTGTCTGGGAGTTACTCTATCTTGGCCTCTGTGCTCATGTTTACCTGTAACCCTGGAAAAGGAATTGGCAAACAATAGGCAAAGATAGCACTGATTTCTTCCAGGCTGCCTCCTTTCCTTTGGAACAGGCACTTCTGTCTTCCATTAAAGATTCTGGTCAGTTTGGGAGTCACAAAGCACATATTTGATAAAACTAGATCAATGCTTAATCAGTTTGTAGCCAAAGCCTTGTTGAATGGAAATGGCATCTTTCTATGTTGTATAAATACTTCTTTCTCTTCTCTCAAAGATACAATAAAAGAGAGGAAGACTTTCCCACTCTAGATGAATATAATGATTTCTTGGAAGAAATAGAAGAAATTGGTAAGTCTTAATGCTTGCATTTTTGATGTGCTGTGCTTATGAGACCATAGGCTTTTATCTTCTGACTCAGCTGCCTGTGAGAATGTGTAAGTTCAGTATGATTTATCATAGTATCAGATTTTTATCTAATTACTTTTTTTCTGGATTTTAATCATATTTGCTGAACTGTAGGACATTGTTAAGTAAAACATTTTATCTGCCAGGAAAAAAACCACAATCCAAAGAGGAAGCAGTGCTTTATAGCTGGAAAAGAAAGGCTTGCAGGGGACTGTCAAAGCTGCACTGGCAAAAATTAAACAAAGAAAGGAGAAATTGAAATTTTCATTTTATGCCTCCATTAGCTTTATCTACCATGACAGAAGCCATATGGTGTCTTTCATCATTTTTGCTTCTGCAAGTACAGTAGTTGAAGCTGCTTTGAAGCTGATGACCTTACATACCACTGTGGTAGCATTTTATGTTGCTGTGCAGAAGGAGAAGGTTTAGGAACAGACGTTGATTTCTTTCTCTTTGGATTAGCTGAAGCAGAACTTTGCCCTGTGGGGAAGGGACAATGTTATCAACAGAGCTGATTTTCTTCTTAGGGTGACTTGTGATTTATGGTAGAGTGATGGGTTTTGCTTAGAAAAACAAGGATGTGTTCAAAGGAGTAACTCCTAAATGGTTTCTTCTTGGTTTTTGTGAGCTTCTGAGGCTCACAAAAACCTTTTTATTTGACCTGGAGGAAGAAGAGGTGACTTAGAGCAGGCAGGAGGGGCAGTGAATGTGATTTGGAGGAAACCATGGAGATGCCACTTTTCCTTCAATTCTCAAAGGAGCCCTTGCTCCTTTTTGCACTGTGGTGTTTTGTAGAAATGTATCCAGTACACTTACTGCCGTGAGCAATGTAGCATGTTTTTGTTGGCATCAGAAGGCTGAGGCTGGGAAGCCAAATTGTGTGGCTGGGAAACACCACTCACACTCACATGGGTCCAAATATTTGGAGGAGATGATGTGGGTGTAGCTTTGTTTGTATATTTTTTGGAATGGTATGGGGGAAGGAGGGAGTGAATAGAAAGAATGGCCAGAGGATCCTGGAAGAATCTGTGTGCATATGGAAAGCAAAACTGCATTTATTTATGTGGCATTAAATACAGTTTCCCACTTAACTGCTGTTGCAGGGCTTTTCAACATCTGTAACAAGGGAGTTGAAATTTTGCCTGAAATTGTCTGAACTTCATGAATTTTTGCAGGATGTTGTGATTCTACAGCTCTTGGGATTAGGTGGTTACATTGCAAATGGTTCCAAAGCCTGTACTGGGAACTTGGTTTAGAAGCAGCAGAAACCTGGCTGGTCTTGGTAACCTTATAAAAAAGAGTGAATTGGCCAATAGTTGTTTTGGCCCTGCAAATACATAATGAAGAAGCTTGATAGAGTTTTTAGGAATTGGAGTTAGTTATCTGAGAGGGACACCTAAAATACTAAAAGAATTGGAAGTCCAACTGCATCCCGGTTCCTTCATGTAGCTACCAGGGTGATGAGAGGAAAGAAGGGGTGCAGTCAGAAGGCTCTTAATTTTCCCTGTCAATGGGTTCATTTATGATCTACCAGCTCCAGACAGATCCCAGAGGACAGGTTATATTCAACAACACCACTTTAGGCAAGAGTTCAAGCTCTGTTCTCTCTCCCTGGTGACAAAGCCCATTGGACATTTCTCTCCAAGCCCATCCCTGCTGTGCTCCTGAGAAGAATTCCCCACCTGGCAGTTGTTTGGTGTGACTTTTTCCAGTGCATGTTGTGAATGGTGTGACTGAACAACGTGTTAAAAGTGTCTTTGACTCTATGATAATCTCATATTTTACTTCTGAGAGTAGTAATTTCATTTTTGTGTGTCTCTGAATTCCCTGCTTGCTTGCTCATGTGAAAAACTGGGCTACAAGATGGAGAAGAAAGGATTTGCATGGCAGTTTTGCCTTGTGAAGCCAACATTCAGCAGGTTGGCAGTAGCTGGTGGCGGTTGTTCAAGCTGTCACATTGGGAAGGTAGGGGGACAGGGAACTGGATTTCCCCTCTCTCCCCCTGCCCCAAACTTTCAGTTTTTCTGTGAGATGGTCAAAATGCAGCTTTAACTTTTTTTCCTCTTTGCTGGAAGGTTTTGTTTCTGGAGTTGTTGTGGGGGCTTAAATAAAGTAGGTGCTTAGCAGAGACAAAATGTAAACATGCTGTATAGGTGTATTTCATGTGACCCTGGTTCTGATAGGTCTTCTAAATACTTCAGGTAGGTCAGCTCCAAAACTTGCAACGGAATGAGACAGAGCAATTGCTGACCTCACTTGAAACACATTTTCCCCCTTCGTATCAGCTGTTTAATACCTACAGACCTTTTCTGTTGAAATAGAAGAGTTGGGTGGTGCAGCAGCAGCACGTGCGTGTGGGAAGGTCAAACAAACATTAGGATAGTCACCTTTAAAGATTTCTGTTATAAAAACCACGTTTTTGAAGTGGTTTAGAGTGTAGCCAGTGAATAATGCTTTGGGCTAAAATGTGTTAAACAAGGCTTTAAATAAAAACCACATTTTAAAGCAAGTTTCCCCCAGAAGAAAAATCGGTTGGACAATTTGAGAACATTGTAAACACAGTTTGTTGTCATTAGCACAAGGAATAAAAATAAAGTGAGAGTTAAAACCTGCCTTTGGGAAAGGTGTGGACAGCATGTATCTGAGTGGGTCAGGTCTGTGCCCATATGATGAGAGGGACATGGTTAAACCTTTGAGTGTTGATACAAGTTGCACTCTTTGGGCACAATGTGAATTCTCTTGCTCTTTCTACAAAGTTTTCTATTTCCCCCAAGTATTTCTTCTTCCCCAGAGTATCTCTGTAGCCGTTTTTGTAAGCCCTGTGTGTGAAAGCTCTCCGGAGCAGGACCCGCCTCCCAGCCTGTGCCTGGCACCTTCTCCTGGTACCTGAGTGAGGCCCCCAGGCATTACCGCAACACAATTGTTAGCGGTAATTGCTGCTTTTAAAAACATTCACTGCATTCAGCTCCGAAGGAGGCTGCTGTTATTTGTGTGTTCCTGTATCTCCCTACTCCTCCAAGAATTTGTGCAATACGGGCTGCCTCGTGACTTGTCTTGCTCAGAACACTTATCTCACAAGTGATCCTTGGATAGAAAGGGTTTTGCTATCTGTGATCACTTGTGGGTTGTGCTGTTTATTGTTTTGTGGTTTGGTTTTTTTTCCCCTCTGTGTGTGTGTTCTCGAGGATGGTGTTGCTGGTCCTGACAAAGGCAATAACTGAACTGGAAATTGGGCAGCTTTATTAGAGATCTGTTTTAGTCATCTCATGTGAACAGAGATTTCACACTTCCAGCCAAAATGGTCTGTCTTAGACTGATTCGGGCTGAGTGATTTCAATCATTCATTACCATGCAATTTTTCTGGAAAAATTATTGATTCAATAAAAGACCATTGAGGATAAACAGAAACAATTATTAATACCTAACTAGACTTTTCTGGCTTAACTGTGGGTTTTCTTTTGTTTCTGATAATTATTTTGTTACAATCCCAGAAATGTTGGTTGGAAGGGGCCTGTTAAATTCTCTTCCATCTTTTCTCCCCCTCATCCCTTTCCTGCCCCTTTTAAAAGTACAGGGATCAGGCATTAAAAGCACCAAGAGAAGGTGCCACAGTAGCCTGGGACATCCCAGGCAGACTGAGGATGAGGTTGTCTCCCTCTGTAGCACTCTGCCATTCCCAATCTGGGGTTTTAGAAAGATGATAATTAAGGGGTTGTTACAGTAGGATGGGAGCAATATTGTTTATAATGAACTAATGCTAATAGTTTTTAGTCTTAGTCTAAAACAGGGAGATTTGGAGGGACTGAGTCCTGTAGTGCAGTGATATTCATTCATACTGTTATGTCTCTGGACAAATTCTTGTGCCATTTAATTAAAATTTTTGTCTCATTTCCTTTTTTATAACTGGGAAAATATTTTTCCATTTGTTATAGAATTGTATAATCAGTGTTGTTTTGAAAAGCAGAGAAAGTCTCCCTGTAGAGGCTGAATTTCAGAAGTTGGAAGTTTCACCTAAATAGAATGAAATGTTTTACAAAAACACAATAGTCTTCCTGTTATACTTAACAGATGTCTCAAGGCAAGTCATTTTATAAACCAACCAATGTGAGATGGATAAGTAGATAAATAATTGTTGCATACAAAACAGCTTCTGTTTCTTTTCCCTGAAGGGCTTCAGGCCTCTTATATCGGCTTATGCTATATTTCAACATTGACAAAAATAAGTCTGTCTTCTCTTTGAAACCTTTTCAAATCAGCCATCTGCTTTGCCACTCATATTCAGATCTACACCAATATTTTTTCAGGGTAGGTGTAGCATATGAGTTGGGATTTTTAACTCTTTCTAGTTCTTCCAGTTCTAGAATTTTTTTTTTTTTTTTAAGTTAAGAATTATATTTAAAATAAATTTCTGGCAAAACTCAAAGCAGGCCAAATAAAAAAAGTGCTGCATAGTCCTAGCTATGTAAAAGTTAGTGTGTTGAGTATTAGCAACTGTGTTCTTTGGTTTTATAGTTGTTGGGTTTTAAATGCCAAGTAACTTGTGGACGGGACAAGGGACAAGAGAGGGAAATAATATCTTAATTATTTTTTGTGCCCTAGTGCCCCTTGCAAAACAGACTTGTCAGCTGTAATTGTGAGGATACAATGGCAAGAATTTGTATTCTATAAATATTGATGAAAAGACGTTTGAAGCTCATGAAAAATTTATTAGAAAATATGTTGAAAGATGTTTTGGCTGGCTGGTAACCATGCGGTGTCAAAGAGCAACTTGTTTTGCTGGTAGGTGTTTATTGTGGGAGGGGAGATGCAGTTTTCATGCACTAAAGGGCAGCTGTTGACACTGTTGCTGTAAGAGATCCAGATTACACTGTTACGCTCTCCACCGTTTTACTTTTTTTAATACACTTTTTTGACACTGTTTCCACTCTTACAACAAAATGTAGCTCTTAAGTGTTTCCACTCTTGAAATGTGGATAACTCAGTGTTGAGGAGGAGATGCTTAGGACCAGAACAGTGTTCCTCATCAATGACTATGTATCAGTCTTCTTTGGGACAAATTTGCTCGGGCCTTTGAGGGTGCTGGAAGTTTTGAGTCTCTGATTGCTGGTGTCCTACAATAACCTTGAGTGACAAAGCAGAATAAGATGGACATCGCAGGGTCAGCATGGTGTGAGCAGATCTGACTGCTGAGGGGGTTGTAGCTGTGGTTTGGTTCCAGCCACAGCAGGAAAACAAGGGGGGATAAACACTTCCACCTTGCCATGAGCAGAGCAGTGGGCTGTTAGGGTGACTGTGCAGGTGGCTGCTAAAAATTTCTCAAACATTGATGCAGAAATAGATATTTTTAGATAGAAATGTTACTTCCTATGAAGTACCAAAATACACTTTTGTAAGTAGTTCTTAATAAAGGTAGGCATCTGCATGTGTTTAAAACATGCCTGCTTTTCCCCAGTATGAGTTTTAAATCTTAAGCTTCTTGTTTTGTAGGCCAAATTATGACTAGTTGAACCTATTAAAGATAACTGAGAAAGACGTTAAAAACCCAAACCCTGAAGGTTTCCAGCAGCAATAGTTGCAAAACAGAGATCACCAGCTTATTCCTGGATTTATTTTTAGAGAAATATTCACGATGTTCAGGAGCTTAAAGGTAATTTGGCATCTCCTCATGCACCTGAAGGTGGCATCTGGGCATCCTGCTAGCACAGCATGGCTCATATGCTATTTCTTTCTTGTGTCGTCATTGAAGAGTTTAGAGAGCTGCTGTGTGGATTTAAGTTGTAGGAAGTGCTGACATTCCCATGCAGCTGCTGTCGTTGCAGAGCCCTGGTCTGGTTATATGCCAGCATTTTCACATGACACTACTTCTCTCCCCTAATACTCAAATATTAAAACTTCTTGTAAGTGGGCAACTGTAGGCTGGAAATGTGGAGGTCAGATCTCCATTAAATTACTAAACATTAGGGTAAAATAATGTGCTTTATTAAGGAGAGGTTGCTATGACCAGAAAGTCACAATATGAAATAGGAAAATGTTACTCCTTTTGGAGAGGAAAAAAGCCCCAAAACATTTGGAATAGGTAGCTTGCTTCCAAAAACCAAGGAGCTGAACTTTGAATGGCTTGTTTGGGTTATGGCAGTGCCCAGAGGTTCCATCTGGGATGAGATCAAGACCACAGGGAGAAGTGCTGGCTGTAGCTATAGTATGGAGATACAGCAGGTGATGTATAAGGGGAAGGAACCTTTATTCCCCTTGTGGTTCTTGCCAGTGGGAGACCTCCAGTACAGAGACCCAGCAATCTGCCCAGGAACAGTAGCAAAGTTCTAAAATTCAACTCAGGTGTTGATTCTGAAATTCTTAAAGCATAAACTCAGCCTCCATCTTAGATCTTCTCTCTGAACTGAGGATGCTGGGGTGGGGCTGGAAGAGTTCAGCTGATTCAGGAGCCAGGCTGAATTGAAATGTCAGTCCTCTTGATATTGCTTATTATTTAAAAAAGGGGAAAAACAAATACAGCAATTTGGGTGTTTTTAACTTAAGGTTAGCAAGTTCTTCAGCTGTGTCTTGCTGAGCCCTTTTTTGTTGCAATTTGAAGAAATTGGAAATTTTTAATAACAGTAAAATGAGGTGGTGGTTTGATGCTCCTGGAAAGAGAATATTCCTATTCCCATCTGTACTCTTTAATTACTTCCCTGGTACCCTCTCTGGTACTTGCCCGACCCCTGTGTTGAGTCAGTTCAGGTTACTGGGGGATTTCTATTGGCACTGCAAAGCATCCAGGGGAGTTCTGGAGTCAGAGCAGGGGAAAGGGTGAGGCCTGTGCCTGGGGAGAGGAGCATAAGGGCAGGAATGCCTCTCTTGGCGGTGGTGAGCTGGGCTTGTAGAACTGAGCTGCATCCCACTACTCTACCATTTTGGACCTTCCCGTTTCTTCTTATCTCCATTTGCTCCTGGCTTTGATCTCTTGATGTTTCCTTCTCTGCTCTCACCTGGTTTGCCAGTCTGGGCTACTCTTGGTTTGGTTTGCCTGGAACCCTCCTAAATGCTCATTTCACCTGTGTTACTTGTGGAGAGGATGAAAGAAGAGATAGGATCTTCCCCAAACTGAGATGTGTGTTATCCTGATGAGTAACAACAGACTTCATGCTGCTTCCTTCTGTTCCTCCCTAGCAGCCTTCCTGGTACAAATGACTTGGCAGTGGTGCCTGTGCCCAGGGTTAGTTTGGCCCTGGTTGCCTAAAAGCCTGGGAAGAGGGAACCGAACCAAAGCCTCCCAAGTCCCATGCTGGTGTTTTCACAAGAACTTCCTTCCCTTCCACAGGGTCTGATGTAGCACAGTCACTGCGCGGTTGTTTCTTGTGAAGGGTTTATCAATGGCAGCAAAAACTTCTCCACTGCTCTTGTAGCCACATGACAGAGCTCTTGGAGGCTTTGAGTGCTGTGGGCTGGCACTGTTCAGTAGCTTTAAGGCCACGGGCATGAGCCCAGCATCCACTCTGGACAGGGATCGCCAAGTGACTTCCCAGTGATAACAGCGTTCAGCTGGAATTCACTTGACCCCCAAGTGAACCAGTGACCTAGAGGTGAAGGGCTCAGGCATTGCATCAAATTACTAATCATCCAAACCATCTACATCTTTCAAGCTGTTGATTATAGAAACTGTTCAATTTCTTGAGATATCGTCTGTGCCATGTGTAGATAATTGGGAATGTTGTGCTAAACTGTGGAGCTTGCTGGCCGACCCTGCTTGCTCATAATTACATGAGATATAGCCTGTTACCATTGAGAGACATCAAAAGAATGTCAGATGACCTGTTAATCTGTAAGCATCTGCAGATTCCTCATAATAAAGGTAATTGTACATTGGTGCCTTTTAAGTTATCAAGCAATGTGAATTTTTTTTGTGTACCTGAGAATTCAAACAGTCACTGTAGTCTTTGTGCATTAGATATTCCCTGTGAAATGGAATGACTTAATAATTTCTAACCTTGTCTTAATATGCATGTGTTTGGTCTAATTTAATTTTACAGGAATCACTGTGTTCTTAGCTATAACTGCTACTTGAAAAGGTCAATGTTTTATGAATAGTATGGTGATTATTCATGTGTATCATTACCAGTGTCACAAAATGGGATGCAAGATTCAAATTTTAATCTCCTACAGATGTGTAAACCTACAGAAACTCTGCTGGCTTTCGTTGAAGTGCAGTGACTTAGCAGATTGTCTCTGTCTTTATAGGGCTTGTTTAAATAAGTTCTGTTACTGCAATGTTTATATCTGGCTAGAAGGGATAGAGAGCATAAGAATAGTGTTTCTTTGTCATGGGCATGCATGCTGGCCTAATACTTTTGCTTTCTCTCTTTATAATATTTATGCAGTATTTAACTTGACCAACAATGTGGACTTGGAGAACACCAGAAAGAAAATGGAACTGTATCAAAAGGATAACAAAGAAGTCATTCAGAAGAATAAGTTAAAACTGGTTAGTTAACTTCTCTCCCCTACAATTTTTATTCATTTGTTAAAGATTTGTGGAGTACTTTCTTAAAACAATTCAAAGCTGAAAGCACTGTGCAGATTTCTTTGTATTTAAATATTGAGGTTGATAGTTGAAATGTAGTTATGCTTTGTTTTGGGAAGGGCTTGAAGAGAGGGGCAGGCAGTAGAGCCTGTCTAATACATCACCATGGCATGCGTGCTGGCAGTGTCGTTGGACAATATCCAGGAGAGATGAAGTTCGTTCCTACACCAGGACAATTGTTCCTTTCTCATCTGAAGGAAAAAAGGAATCCAGACTCAGACATTATGAAGCTCCCAGGAGAGAGTTGTAAAATTGAGACAAAGCACAGGCCTGCTTTATGCAAAATTCAAAATGAAAGATGTTGAAACAAACATTAAAACTTTTGTTCAAGAGCTGATAACAGTAACATCAGGGATATTGTATATATGATCTGTGTGCAAAACACAGGGCTCTTTGAAGATTCATTCATTAAATTATGTCTCACATATCATTTTGTTCTTTAAAAATAAACTTGCATGCATCTATTCCTGTAGGAAAAGTTTAATCTGGTAAATATTTTTTTAGCATAAAAATACACATTGTTATCAGTTCTTGAAGGAAAATGTCTGCCCAGAGTGTGACATGACCAGGTTTTGTGTTTTAATGCAGTTGCACTAAGGACTTGCTTTCAAATCAGTAGGGGTGAAATCCTCACTCCCCTGAAGTCTGTGGCAAAACTCTGAGTGATTTCTTTAGCTCTAGGATTTCACAGGAGGAGATTGGAATCTGAAAAATGTTTGTTTGAACCTCTTCCTTTTAAAGGCAAGGAAATTTCCCTAGGGGTCCATCTCTGATCTGTTATCCTGTCTCTGACACTGTGCAATATCCTCTGCTTCAGAGCTTGAAGAGACCTGCCAAAGCTTTGGCTACATGTCTTATTTTACAATGGAGTTGCAGCCTCTGGGGTCACAGTGAGAACAGCGTGCTCTGCCTGCAGCCCACCTTCCCTTCAAGGAAGTGACCCTGACAGCCTGTGCAGGGTCTGTGTGATCCTGTCAAGCAGCTCTGTAATACCCTGTACCCACTCAAGCCCCCAGGACTTCTGTTTGCTGTGCTCTGCAGTCCTGCTGTGCTGGAGGCTGGCTGCTGGAAGCTGGTCAAGCCTGCGGGAATCCACACTCACTGGAGAGCTGGAGAAATTTCTTTTTTTTTTCTTTTTTAACATTTGAAACATTCATAATTTCTTTTTCAACAATTGAAACATAATAATAGACTTTACACAGTGGTTATTACAAAAGCTGCATGATCTTGCCTATAAATTTACCCCTTTCCTAAAAGCTGAAAGGGTGCTTTTCCTCTCTAGCTCTTCTTAGCAAGTTTTGGAATGTCTTTACTCCATCCATGGTAGAAAGGTGTCCTACTTTCTTGCCTAAACTTCTTATGGCCAGTCGTTGTCCCTACATTCTTGACTTAAATTTTTCTGTCCTCTGTAATCGGTTGCTTCTGAGGGATACAGATATCTTCTGTCCCTCTTGTTGTTTTTGTTACCCTTTGCCTGCTCCAGTTTGAATTCATGTTTGGCAAGCAGAAGGGGCCAGAATTGAATGCAGAGATCTTAATGCCTCTCATAAAGGAACTCTGTTTTCCCATCTCTGCTGGAAATACATTCTACCTCAGACTGTTCTTCTCTTTTAGTTCAGAAAAAAAGCATGAAGATCTTGGTGTTCTTGTAATTATAAAGTGTTTTTTATATATAGATATTTATATGCACTTCTTATTTATAAAACTTTGCAGCCTGAGTGGACTACAACTTTTCCAGTGTTTCTCCCTTAAGTATTTGCAGTTCTCCAGTCACAGGGTAACTTGTTGCCTCCTACTTTATCACTAGATGTTTGATTTCACTTGCTGCTTTGTGCAGTCTTGAAATAGTTTTGTCTGAATTCTGTGATGGGAATGTGCATGTTTTCTTGATTATCCTTTCCTGAATGTGGTGAAACATTATTTTACTTTCTTCTTACTTCTTCACTTGTAGGCTTGAGTTTACTCCAGGCTTCACTGTCATCATCTTTTCCTTCACATATTAGGACTGTGTTTAGATTATCTTTAGTCTGGACACAACTTTTGCTGCCTGTTGAACTCATCTTTTCTGTTTTACTGTTCTGTTTGGTCTTCCTCTAAAGAATTTGATCTGACACATGATTATTCTTCCATTTTCCTGTAGTCTGCTCTGGTTTAGGTTTGTTTATCAGTTTGCTTATTTCTGACTATAAGTTTTCTGGGCTGTTTCTTCAGACTAGGTCTGTCAGCACTTCCCTACAAGTTTTCTTCTGTTTCAGTGCAAATTCCAGGCAGTCTTTAGAGATAAATGTGGAAGAGCCTTGGAATGTCTCAAAAACCCTGAGCTCTTCAGTTCTGTTGACCGAACTAACTAAATCCCTTAATTCTCAGACATAATCTCAGTTAGCAGTTTGGGGATTTTCTTGCTTATTTTTTTTCCTTTCATTAAATGCAAAGAGAGCCCAGTTCCAGGTGGTTGCTGGTTGGTGACCAGCTTTTCACCAGTTACAAAATGGAAGCAGCTTCTGTTGGCTCGGTGACAGGTGGTGAGATCTGTGAGGTGATCCAGCTCTTGCATCCAGGGGGTAGCTGAGCCTCACTGGAACCCACTGGCTTGATCTGTCTGGTAGAAGGATATTTTTTTACATATTCTGGCTTATATCAGGTAGCTGGGCTTTGTGATACAGTTTTATGATTAGAACAAACTTTACTGTGCTCTTGGTCTCAACGATCACAGAATAAACTGAGTTGGAAGGGACCCACAAGGATTATTGAGTCCAGCTCCTGGCCCTGCACTGCACCATTCCCAAGAGTCACACCCTGTGCCTGAGAGCAGTTTTTGTCCAAAAACTCCTTGAGCCCTGTCAGGCTTGGTGCTGTGATCACTGCCCTGGGGAGCCTGTTCCAGTGCCAACCACCCTCTGGATGAAGAAACCTTTTCCTGATATCCAGCCTAAACCTCCCCTGACACAATGTCAGGCCCTTGGGTCCTGTCACTGGGTACCACAGAGAAGAGGTCAGTGTCTTCCCCTATGATGTTTTGCTGAAACTGCTTTCATCAATAAATCATCCATTTAAGTTTATAAAATTTTAATTATCTTGCCATTTTTACTGCATCTCCCTTTGCTCTAGTATTTTTGATGGAGAAGATTTGGAAGATGTTTCCTGTATGTTTCTCCTTATACCTTCTTGCAACCCAACTGACATTCTTTTGATCCCTCTTCTTTATTAAATTGTTTAATCCTCTTAGTTTCCCCTGTCTCTGAGCCCTCTTCTGTTTTTTTATTCTTTCACTGTGATTTTCAGATACAGATTACTTAATAGTTTACAGGTTAAAAAAAGACTTGCCAAGAGATAGATCTGTAACAAAATCTTGTCATTTTGTACTAATAATCTTTCTTTTTCATCTCATGTCACATGACTGCAGCCCAGGTTATAGGAAAAATTCCTTATTTTCTGAAAATGTGACATTTTCACAATTCATGCTTAGATTTATAGGCTTCTCTATTAATAGTCACATTTTTGTAATTTCTCCTTTTTCTTCTACACCACTGATAAGCACAGGGTGTGCTTTGCAAAGAAGATGCAGCTGATGAATGGAACAATCAGTAATAGCATTGTGGGATTATATTTTTGTTAACCCTACTTACATCATTGAGTTTTAGGATGTGTGGGAGCCCAGAGAGGCTTCCTTTAAAGTGTAGGGAAAACCCATTCTCTAACATTTAAGGAGTCAGATCCAGACTGCAGCAAGTTCAAAATCTTAACTTTACACTGGACAATAAGGAGGTAGAATAATCATCCATAATCACCTTAAAATTCTGCTTGAAGAGGTAGAATTTGGCTGCTTTTCTTGCATGGCCTGCCCTGGGTCCCTTGGTGGGCAGTGGAGCTGGGGGGTGGCTGTGAGCTGATTTCTGATTTCCCTTTCAGACGCGGGAGCAGGAAGAGCTGGAGGAGGCTCTGGAGGTGGAGCGGCAGGAAAGCGAACAAAGGCGACTGTTCATGCAGAAGGAAGAACAGCTACAACAGATGATAAAAAGGAAGAATAAACAGGCACTCCTGGATGATCTGGTGAGTAACAAAACCAGAGGCTTTGAATGCTCAGTAGCATTGACATTCATCTCTATCACTGCTAACGGTGTGGAGTTAACACATCTGTCCCTGTTTCACATGTTTTCTGTTTCCATTCTCTCACCTGTTATTTATTGCAGTGCTGCAAACCACTCTGGTTTTGGTGAGCTAAGGAGTGGGTGAAGAGTGCTTCTGGGATTTGTAGACTTAATCTACCACTGGTGGCTTGTTATGCAGTTCTGAGTTGTGGCTGATAGTCTGGTGTGTAAGCAAAATGTTCATCAGGAGCTGCTTCTTGACTCAGCCACCTCTGCAGTGGAGATGGTGGAGAGCAGGGGACAGTAACCTCATGAGTTATCCAAGCATTGGTCAGACCTTTCTCAGTCAGAGCACCTAAATGATTGGTGGTCCCTTTGTATTCAAAAACTACTACAATGAAAAGTTTTCTTGCCTTGAGTGTGTCATGTTCTCTTACTGCAACTTCTCTGGTACAAGTTGCTCCTTTTGAAGTGAGTGAAATTTGTATAGACAAATGGAGGAAAACTCAGAATACTCCTGGAAGTTGTGGTAATCTTGGTTAATTTACTGATTCTGCATCTGAAATACAGTAATGTGTGGGCATAGAGAAACTCAGTGTCTCACTTAAACAAGATTCACATCTAAATTTTTTCAATATGAGTGTGAGTACAGACATGCATACACACACATTCACAGGTTTAACACCCATGAGCACAGTCTGTGTACACACAGTCTGTGTGTAACCTTGAAGGAAATCAGAGAAAAGAAGTATGTATGCATATACACACGTGTTCAGCAGTGTCAGTGAGGTTAAAGCTGCTTGGCATATCTAAATCATATTTTCTCTCTTAGATCAATGCATCTCACACTAATACAGTGTTAATTCCTGCTTGTAGTCTCAGCTCTTATTCAAGATACAGATGCTTTTCTACTTTTCCTGAAAAAGTAGAGTTCTTCTTGGAGCCAGTGCAGAAGGCACTGACATGGATAGAGGATCTAAGTGTAATTTAGGAGATTCAAGACCTCCTGAAGAGATCCCTTTCTCCAAGCCAGGATTCCTGGCAACCTGTCATTGGTTTTCCTTTTGTAGACAAAAGCAAAGATGAGCAGAAAGATTCTTTAAAAAACACCCCCAAGCCTGTATCTTTACATCCAGCAATCTATTTTCACTTTAAAGGTAAATATGTTTACAGTCCACACAATTAGGAACAATGGATCAATTAATAAAAACTCCACTATGAATATGAATTTAATTTCTCAGAATATGGATTTTTAGTTTCTGACTTTTTAAAACCCTGTTCTAAAACATACTCCTAACTGACTAGAGACCAGTGATGATGTGTGTTTGGTTGTTTTATTATTTTTTTTTTTAACACAGCAATTGGTTTTATTGGAAACCTTCACCAGATGGCTTGCAGAAAGTATAGTTATAAATAACCCTTAAACATGACTAAAATAGGTAGTTTCAACTGTGATTGCATATGTATTGCTATTAAAACATATCTTAATATTCTAAAAACAACATAAAGGTGATTTTTAAAGGCTGAGGGAGGAAACTGGACAGTTTCAAGTTGTGTCTCTGTTTCTGAAGGGGCAGTGTCAACTTAAATTTGAGCCAAAACTTGCTTTGTAATATTTCTAAGATTTATAAAACCAGCACTGAAGTGTTTGTGTAATGACTTACAAAGTCTCTGGAAAACCAGCGGTTGTTAAACAAATAAACATTTCCTATGGTCTCTGAAATCCCTCTAATGCTGTGCTGCAAATCTGAAAATGAAACTGATCATAACTAAAACTTAAATGAGAAATGCAGCAAAAGCCTAGCATAAGCAGCAGCAGTGTAAAGAATTAACTTAAAAAACCCAATCTTATATCTATGGTTGCTGGTTCTGTGCTAAACCAAAAAGGATTAATTTCTGGCTACAGAGATACCACTGGTTTCACCGCTGACTCTGCAGAGTGAGAGCAGAGGAAGGTGGGAAGCTTACCTTGGTTTTGAATCTTCTTTGGACCTGATGTGGTCAACCTATACCCCAGACTTACTGGATCATGGTAATTTTTTTTTTTTTTTTTTTTTCAAGTTTGCCCCTGCCACTGGGTAGCAAGAAATAATCTAAGACACAGTTTTTGTGTTGTACAAGTAGAGATGTCAGGTATTTTCCTTATCAAGAAATTAATTTTATCTTTGGTGCTGAAATTTTAAGAAGCTACAAATCTCATAGAGTCATAGAAATGCTTGTGTTGGAAGGATCCTTGAAGACCATCCAGTTCCAACCCCCTGCCATGGGGACGGAAAACTTCCACTAGAGCAGATTGCTCAGAGCCCCATCCAGCCTGGCCTTGAACACTCACTGTGTTGGGGCATCCACAGCTTCTCTGGGCAACCTGTGCCCGGACCTCACCACCCTCAGTAAAGAATTTCTTTCAATGTGTAAGCTAAACCTGCCCTCTTGCCCTTGTCCTGTCACTCCAGGCTGTTGTAAATAGTCTCTCCCCATCTTTTGTCAGCTCCCTTCAGATACTGGAAGGCCACAATGATGTTACCCCAAACCCTTTGCTTTTCCAGGCTGAACAATCCTAATGCTCTCAGCCTTTCCTCATGGGAGAGGTGCCCCTTCCCTCGCCATCGTGGTGCTCTGAGTCGTTACATGTGTTACTTGTGGTGGTTTCATATGGGGTAAAGGTCTCAGTTGTGTACAAAAGTGTTTGAGAATACTGTGCCATCTTCAAAGAGCTGAAAATTTAGATAGTCCAGAGGCACAGAAATGTTTGGTAT
This sequence comes from Corvus cornix cornix, assembly GCF_000738735.6. Lineage (NCBI taxonomy): Eukaryota > Metazoa > Chordata > Aves > Passeriformes > Corvidae > Corvus > Corvus cornix. The sequence continues at coordinate 5,404,169 of NC_046335.1, forward strand.
TTAAAATGTTGTGCAGTGGGCCCTGGTTTCTGGCCAGCCTGGGGAGTGCAGGGGCTTGTGCAGAAAGGACTGGGCCTGGGGCCAAGGCTCCATGAACCCCTCCTTGGCTGGGAACAGGGAGGGGAAGGCCAGTGTGAAGTGCTGGGGAGGTGAGCAAGGCATCGGGGCAGACCCAGGCTCTGCTGGCCACTGGAAAAACAGTCTGGTCCTTTTTGCCTCCCAGTACTAAATTAGGCAATTTCTATGTTACCTTCATTGTAGGTCACCTGTTTTACAATAAAACCTCTCACTTTATTATTACACAATACCCTGTTGTAATTTAGACTTGCAGACTCAAATGCACTTTATGTATCACTGGAAGAGTTATATGAGTGGGGTTTTTTGGGTTGTTGTTTGTTTGGGTTTTTTTTTTAAACCTTCGGTAGTCTTGGATAATCCAGGCTGAGTAAAATATTAAAGCACTTTCTTTATGTGCTGTACAAACTCTCCTGTGTGTATACATCTAAGATGATCTCTTAGATACCTTGTGTGTTATGGGACTTGCACTCTCCTCTTCAACAGCCCATACTTCCCAGGCATGAGCACAATGGGATTGCAGCATATGGCAGAGGAGCAGGTTTTGCCTGGGCTGTGGCATAGCTTGGAGTCAGGCAAATGTGTTAAAGATGTCATATCCACACTTTTATCCACATATCCAGAACCTCAAGGGTTTTGAGACAAATCTTTCAGAAATTGTTGCGTATAACCAGCTTTGTTCATAGTGTAGACAGTTTGTTTTCCCATACAGAAAATTGCTGGTATGGATAAACACAGGGTTGGAACTTCCACGTGTGTTAATAGTTAACAGAAGGGCCCTGTGCATATTCAAAAGGAGAAACAATCAGGATGTGGTGCCTTGCTGGCACAGTGTGGGTTTCCCACAGTTGTGTAATCTGGTTACTGGTCATTGTGTGAACTCTGGAGAAGTTGGTTAAAAGTTGGCTTCCTTGAGTCACTCCGTTAGAAATGCAGTGAAAGTTTAAGGAATATGAAGGATGAAATGAACAAGAGAACGCTTTCCACTCTTCCCTTCTCCCCCAACATATTAAACCTGGTGATTGAAAGAATTCAACATCCTTAACCTCTGCTGACAGCTGGCAGCACATGCTGTTGCATGGTGGTTAGAGATGTACAACACTTGAGAGAAGCAGGCTCTAAACTAGTGCATTTGTGGTCCAAAATTTCTCCCAGTTGTACAGAAATTAGATGTCTCCACAATTTAGGTTTTCAGCATCTTCCCTCCCCTCCTCCTAGTTAATCACAGAAATGCAAGTAGGAGCCTGTGCCTTAGTTGTTCTATTTGTGATTCTGGACCAGGTCTTGTCATGTTAGATTTTTCTGCTTTTAACTTGCATTCTAGTGGTAAGACAAAGGCAGTGTAATAAAATACAGAGAGGAAAAAAGACTGGAGAGTGATGTGAAAAGTCAGTGTACAACGTGACTGTTCTTCATGATCACTTCAGAAGATTTCTCCAGGTACCATGAAAACAGCAAGGCATCTCGTGGCATTAGAAACATCCAACTTCCTACCTTGAACTGAATAATTAAAAAATCACAGTCCTGTTCATAAAATCTGTTTGGTTTTGTGAGTAACAAATATGGTTCATAGTTCAGTATTTGCTTGGTTCTTTGAAATAGAAGTAAATGTGATGTGTGAGGGCCTTAGGAATAAAATACCGTGCTAGAGCAGTTCAGGAAGAATCTGTCTGAACTTCTTCCCTGCTCTCAACTTCATGGTAATTCTAGCCAGGAATTCTCAAGCATTTCTGTGTGCATGTAGATAGTCGCATTAGTCTCTTAGAAAATTACTTGGCCAATAATTTCGTGACTCTCTCAAGAATGCACTTACATATATGTATGTTAATAATCATTTTGTCCTGAGAGTTTAAGTAATTAATTTGCTTAACTATTCATTTTACTACTTTATACATATATTTTTAAAAATTGGCTGGCTTCCCTAAAAATAAGTTGCTGAAGGAGAAAATAAATATGCTGTTGGTTGCACTTACAATAGTGCCATTGTGCAGAGCAGAGCAAGGATCATTTCCAAACGGCCTCAGGTGAAATCTAATGGGAAACAATTTCAAACTGGTCTGAGTTCATTGGTAGAAAGAATGTGTCTTAGATAAACATCTGATCCAAGTTATACTACTCAGTATTATTCCTTCTCTGATTAAGTTCTAATTTTTTTTTTTATTTTAATAAATACAGTTGCATTGGCCAGTTGGAATAAGGAGCCTGTTATATTGTCTTTAATGTGAATTCTATAAAAATGGTTGTTTGCAGGTTACTCTGATTTATGGGGTTGCTGCAGCTTTTTCTTATTACTGGAAATGATCATTTTCTGTAAACTCTTTCTGAGGGAGAGGATACTTGGCATTCTGCTGTTCTCCTAGCAATGGCCTTGTAGTCACAGCTTGCAGTTTTGAAGAATATGCAGTGTTAATTAATATTTGTTTTGGTTTAGGACTCAAGTTTGTTCCTCATATGTTTACAGGAGAGCTCTGATCTTCCTGCCTCTCTGCTCTTAGCTCAGCATAAGGACAGATCTACTCAGCTAGAAATGCAGCTGGAAAAACCCAAACCTGTCAAACCAGTCACGTTTTCCACTGGCATCAAAATGGTAAGATTTGCTTGCTTGTTTTTTTTTAATGCCTTTCAGAAGATCAAGGATTTCCTCATATGAAATTAAGAGGTCATTTAAACCTGAGTTGCATGTTACATGAAATACTGTTCTCTTCTAATTAAAGAAGTAATTAGGAATTAATCGAAGAATTTTATCATTCTGCTAGCTGGAATATTGTGATGACCCACGCAGAAGGGTCATCACAAATATATGCGATGTTTTCATTATGTAGTTGTCAAAAAACAAGTTATACCTCTCTCCCTGTGAAGTTGTGGTGTCCTTGAATTATTTTTTTAATTTGTGTACTAATTCTGGAAGTTGAAATTTTGGAAGGTCAAGAATCGTCTGCACTTCCTTCAGATTTACTTTGCACACTGGAGTAATCTGTGAGTACTGGACTGACAATCTAGAAAACAATGCCAAGGTTAAGGGCTCTGTTTTCATTGTTATTTATTTGTATTTATTCATTGTATTTCATTGTTGTTTGGCTCTAGGAAGCAACAAGTATTTTTGCAGATATGTCACTGTTAGGGTGGCAGCTGAAGATCTCTCAGCATTCCTGTTCTGTGTCGTGACATGGGACAAGTACACATCAGCCTGTGTACATAACTGTAAAGCTGGGGGTGGGAGCACAAGTGACTGGTCTTGTTTGCACCTTACTGGTTTTCTGGTTTGTATTGTTTTAAATCTCTGTACTTTTTTTAGACTTTATATTTTACAATTGATAGTGGTAAACTGAATGTCTTGAAAATAACCAACACCCTCTATTCTCCTCAACAAACCAAGAAGTCAGCAAAGCAAAAGCCTGTGCATCAGACTAGTTTCCTATCAGTAATTGATTTATTTTTGCCATGAATGTTTGTGCTGTGTTCATTATCTGTCAAAGTGTTCACAGTAAAGAAGCCTTTGCAGCTTATTTTTCCAAAAGCAGTGTCAGTTTTTGCAAAGGTGTGGATTGTTTTCCTGTGGTGTAAATTGATCTTCTTCCTATTTCTTTTAAAATATAAGAGTCTAGAGCAGATTGATATGCTTTGTGAGGGATTTTCTGTGTAGAAAAGCCAGTGGACAGAAAATGCCTGTAAAAAATACTCTGAATGCCTGTACTTTTTCTTGCTGTTAAAATGTATTGTCAGAATTTCTTACAGCTGTGGCCTTTCTGTGGGAAAAGGAAGAAGATAAGCTTATGTTATGTGATGAGGACAGTGGAAGTATTTTCTAATTCGCTTGAAAATGAATATTAAATGCAGTATGTGGTAGTGGACATTTGAGATCTGCAGCTCTAAGTAAACTTTATCCAGGAATGGAGAAAGACTTGGATGAAGAGATATCCAGCAGCATGACATTTAAATCTTAATGTTTGGAATAATAGAGGATATGCCAGATAACTAATTGCTAATTCATCAGTGTTCATGTGAAAATCTATTTTCAGTGAAAATGTGAATAGATAAATAATTTAATTTGTTCAATCCCAGGAGACAAAAAATCCCTCACCCTGACTGATCCTAGTCCTAAATTGAAAAGGAACAATTTAACTGTTCTTATTTCTGTTAATGTTTTTTAAAAATAAAGTTAAGGATAGGAGCATTTGAAGTTAGTGTCTACTGTTTATAGAAAATGGATTGCATCAAGAATTTTACACCAATAAAATTACAGATTTTGTTTGGAAAGATGACTGTTTCCTTATTTTCTTTACAGGGGGCTTGATTTCGTTATTACATGACATTATTCTAAAAAATATATGGAAATTATATCACACAATAATAACAATATTGATACTCTGCACAAGAAATGAATGAACTGTCTAACTTGTAATTTTTGAAGAAGTTGGTCCCACAGCCTGGGAATGTTTCTGTGGGTGTTCTGCTAGGAGGCAGCTCAATGCTTAGAAGCAGATGTTGAATTTCTGTGGATGACGTGCAAATTGGCAGTTTACAGGGCCGCTGTGACAAGCTGGCCTCATTTGAATGAAATGTGTTTTAATATGGCTAAATGCAAAATCAGAAATAGAAGAGTAAAGAACAGGCTCTGGGAAGAGGATTTGGAAGTTTAGCTAAGCAGGTAAAACAGTTTGACTCTCAGCCACAGCGTCTGTGGGAGCCTTGGGTATGTGGATAGTCCAGCAATAAATAGGAAAGGACTTCTGAATGCAATATTGGGAAGAGTTGTATACTGGAGAGTTCTGCTGGCTGCATTTTGAGTGCAAAAATCAGGAAGAATGCAAAGAGGAGCCAGCAAAGTCCATTCAAAGGCAGAATTGCTTTGTGTGCTGCATTCTGCCTCTGGTTTAGGAGAAGGTCAAGGTATGACTCAATTTATTAAATACCTCCTTAGCACAGAACATGCCAAATCTGAGCAGTGCAGCATTAAATGTATCAAGATCCAGTAACCTTAGTTAAACAAATACCATCTAAATAGGAACTGAAGGAATGAATAAGACCTAAAGTTCACATAATGTTCTGCTGTTTAATTGGCCTCACTGTTAAAATTGGCTCTGGAAAGCAACGAAATCTCAAATTCTTGATGTTTTCAGATTAGGACTGGGGTGCATCTTGAGAAGTTACTGTAGTCAAATGCAAATTGCTGGGCTTGGAGCAGAGTTGGTTTTGTGGAAAGCAGTTCTGCTCATTGCACATGATGTATGAAGGCATGTTCTAGTGACAGTGTGAGGTGAATTCCCACCTGGCACTCACCTTAGGACATGCTTGTTTTCCAGGCTGAGTGTTTTTCTAAGAACCTGAGATGCTCAGTCCACTCGTTTTGCGTAGGTGTACACATGAAGTGGGTGGAGCTTTTGTTGTGCTGTTTGTGGCTGCTTTGGCTTTGTTCCTCTCTGAACCATGGGGTTCACATCAGTCCTATTGGTGGGGGCAACTCTAAGGGAGTACTGAGAATTTCTCAAGAAATACAATTCTAATTAATGCTCTGGCACAACAGTTATGTAAATTCAGTATATTTCTCTGAAAATCTGGTTTGTGCTCACTGTCAGAGGCTTAGCAGTGCACATTTAATGAATCACTGTGTATGTCCTTCCCCTGTGCTTTTATTTTTTCCTAGTAGTTTGGCCACTGACCTATTCTGATGGGTGTTTTCCTCTAATTTTGTTTCAGAAGAAGGGAAGCCAGATAGAGCTATCTGAGGTGCTGGCTGATCCGGAGCTGGTGTTTACACAAAGGCAGTTGTGGCAATCCACTGGGTTTTTTTTCTGCTTGAACATGAGTGTTTTTCCTGGGAAGGCTGTGGTCAGAGATGTTCTTCTGCCTGACTGCTAATCAGACACGTTTTCTCAGTGTCTGAGTTAGGAGCATGTCCATTCTAGTCTCCTGGGCAATGCTCAAGGAAGTGGGCTCATTTAAGGTGTCGTATTAGTGCTGTGAGTTCCTGTGCTTGCAGGGGCAGGAGGGAATGTCTTTCACTTGTAAGCTAAGCAAGAGCATCCCCTATAGCATGAGACAGACAATTAGTTCATGGGGACAGCGTCTCCTTCACTTTTCCTTTTGTGAAATTCCTTTTTTTCCCTCCTTTCAAGTGGAAGTAGTTTTTTCTGTGTAGCCTGCTCTTTACCTTTACCTTTTTCAGTAAGTTCTACCTCTGTTCACACAGATTATGTTCCAAATCAGTCTGATTTACCTCTGTGAGTGGGGGGAGACAGTGCTGCAGGGTTTTCTCCTAATCATGCTCATCATATTAAGAAACATACTTTCAGCACAGCTGAGTATTTCAAACAGTCTTATTAAATCTAATCTCAAATCAGTGTAAAACTACAAAAGAAACTGTAGCAATCCTAACTGTTGCAGTAGTGCTAAAATGCTATTTGTCAGTTGTGGTACTTCACACCTTAGTAGCTGTCTAAAAGAGCAAAGTTTGTCAGAAGTTAATGATGTCAGAAATGGAAATGTTTCCAGCATTTCTAGGGCTTGAAATTTCAGGGGGTGCAAAACAAATCTAAGGTCTGGCAAGAGAACCATTCTTCTGTTTCTTGGTGAATGTAATGACCATTTCTGATTGTGAGGTAGCTTTAATGTGAAACTCATTTTAAGGTGCAAAAGAGATGCTCATATGTATTGCAGACAAATGGCCGTTGGCAAATGCAACAGGAATTAATTATGTTACATGAACTTAGTTTCCTTCTTATGTCTCTGATATTTATGGAACTGTAGAAGGCTTTTCTAGGTCTGTGCTTTACCTCAGCATTGTGGTTAGAAATGCATAGAAGTGTGAATGTATTTAATTCTTCTGTAATTCATTGAAGTGGGAACAAGGAACCTTTGAGTCTGTGGCCCGGCTATTTCTATGTTTGTAGAAAATCTGGGTGCCTTAGACTGGCTCAGCTCATGCCATCTCCAGCGCATTTCAGGCTGTGTGCTTGTCCCTTTTCTGTTCCTTCCAGTTCTATAATGTTTCTTTTCTCCCTTCCCCCAGCCTCCCAGGACACTTAGCCTCTAGTGATGGTATTCTTGGAGTAATCTCATGTAGTTAAAAACTCCATTACTGCTAATTGGATTGCCCAAAAATGTGGGAAAACAGCATAGGTGTCCCCTGGCCTGCTCCTGCTTGGAAGTTTACCATCTTGCGTTTTATACCCAAATACCTCAGAATTAATGTAATGCATCATTGACCTTCCAATTCTTATCATCATTTTTGTTTTATTACTTAATAGCAGTGGGAATATTTATTAATAGAACTATTAGTGCAGAGTGCTGTACATGCTTTGTCATTACCAAGATGGTCCCTACCCCAATGAATTTGCAGTTTAAATAGATGTGTCAGAGAGGGAGGGGAACCAGATGCCCAGAGGGGATGTTCTCACCCAGGATTAGACAGCAGAGCAGTGGAGGAGGGAGGAATAGGATCCAGCCCTACTAAATTCCTAACCTGTGGCTCTTCCGCTGAGCTGGGCTCCATCTCCTGTCAACAGCACCCCTGAATGGCAGTGAATTAAGAGTGAAATATCTGCTCCAGCTACTGTTTCCCTGTCCAAATCACAGCAGCGCTGTTAAATATAACTTTGTGGCTCTGAATATTGCCCAGATTTATTCCAGTTCTTGCAGTTTCAGGTTATTAGTAGCTTGATGTTGGGGAGAGCAGTGTGCAGCCTGGAGCAGCCAGAGCTTGCAGGAGGGAGCAGTTGTAGAACCAGTATTTCAGAGGAATGGATTTGTGTCAGACACAGGATGTCTAGGACACCTCAGGAATGTGTGTTACCACTAAGCTGCACATAACAAGTGTTAGGGAAGAGATTTTTGTGCAGTGTTATGCTTGCAGTATTATTCTGATGGGAAATAACGTTCTTATTTTACGTTATGTGGAGCTATTTCTTTTAAAACATTGACCTCATCAACTCAGGGCAAATTAACTGTTCTTTATTATTGCCTTTTCCTGCAATATTGCGTCCTGTGCAAACAACTGCTCAGCGGCTGCTCCTGTTTTTCAGTCTGTTTCTTTTATAGCTCATGGAGCAATTATCCAAAATCCTGTTCAAACTCCAAAAAGTCTGTCAAAATACCTTTTTAATCAATTGTGCTCCTTCAAAGTTGCTTAGACATATGCCAGGTACTCTGAGGTAAGTGAGGTGCATGTCACACTGTGGTTTAGGCTACAACTATTCTGCAGCTCCTGAGGGGGGCTTACTTTGCCAATTCTTACTGCTCTGGTTTGGTTGGTTGGTTTGTTGGTTTTGGTGCAGTGTGTTTTAGTGTGTGTGGGGGTTGTGGTGGGGTTTTTTTGAGTGCTTTTAGTTTTTGCCTGAAGTTAAAAAATAAATCAATCAAGGCTTCCTTCACTGTTAGCTCAGCTGGTCTGTCTTCAGACTGAAACTCTTCAGATGGAATTGATTTCTTTGAGATGAATGCCAGTTTAAGTTTAATTGGTATTTTGTTTTTAATCTTCGTTTGGCTCATACCACGCACATTTCTCTTTTACAGCTGAATGGAATATTTCCCTCTTTACAGCTCTTGGTAGTTTAGAATCACAGCAAAATCACGACACTTGTTTTCAAGAGTAACTAGTGTGTTTAGGCATATAGATCCTTTTGGAACAGACATATTTGTTTAGAGAACATGCATGTAAAGGTAAAATTTCCAGTGGCACTGAGTGTTCTCTGTGCCTGTGTGTTGTAGCTGTGTCCCAGCTCAGACGCCCTGGGCTTGGTGTCAGTGCCATGAAGCAGAGTCCCTTTCCAGAGGAAACCCAAATGCCCCAGTCAGGGGAGTCACAGCACTTTCCACCTGGTCTCTGGATGAAGGTGCTCAGGGATGCAGCGTTCCTGCCAAGCAGCTTCTCTGGAGTGGAGATTCACAGGGGGTGCACATAGCCCTGGGACAAGTGGGATTCTGCAGTTGCTAAGCACCATTTCCTGATTGCTAGTCAGAGTGTATATTGCATATTGCTTTAGCATTGAATTTTTGTCATCAGTAACAGTGTCATGTTTTTAACAATGAGCATTGATTTGCTAAGAAGGATACTATTTCTGAAAAGAAGAAAGGAAAAAGAAATTGTTGCTGCTTTATCTCCACCATCTCTGACAATAAGTGGATACAGAATTCAAATACATAAACTGAGGCGCACCAAATACGCTGGATGATATAACTCAGGTTAGGACTAACATGCTGGATTTAAAAAGTGATCCACAGTCCTGTGATCCACCTACTGCTCCCTTAAATCTCATGGGTTTATAAATACAATATGACTGCAACTTCCGAGTAGCATGATGGAGAATGATTAGCAGTAGTAAATACATTTGTCATACTAAATCTCTAGCCCTCTGTTTAAATAAAGATGTTTTGTTAAGAGTCAAGCACATACATGCCGAACTGTGCTTTGAGTTTCTGAACTCTGGTTTTGAAGTGTATGCCAGATAAACGTTATTTAAGTGATCTATCATCAGAATGCTTCCTGTGCACTCCAGCTCATGGGCTGAAGTCTAAAACATTAATTGGGTTCTGGCCTTGCTAAGTTATTACTGTTATATCAAAGTGCATAAACATTCAGCATATGATGTTGACTTAATGAATTTTATTCCTTATGTTGGTAAGAAATGTTTCTGGAGGAAAAAAGGCAAAGTAAATGACAGTGTTTATTTCCCCTCCCTTCCTTTACACAGCAATGGCCTTGAAAAAGGAGACTGGATTTTGAAAATGCAGTGCTATGTCTCCCCATAGCCCTCTGCAGGATTTTAGTTTGGAATGCCTTAGGAAATATGCTGTAGTTGAAATTAAGCTGTTTGGTGGACAGACATAATCAGAACTGCTTGACTTGATTCTGTTTTATGGTTGGGCTCTCTGATACTGCTCTGTTAAAATATATTTGTTCATTTGCTGTAAGACTCCTTTCCATGGCTAAAGCGGCACATGTTTATGTACACATATTAGTATAAATGCAAATTAGGCTCATAAGTTTGCACAGCTGTAATGACTGGACTTCAGTAAATGAAATAGTGCCAACAGTGTTAATTGTACAGGAGTGAATGGCATGACCAATGTGCTTGTTAGTTAAAGTGTCTGTGGCCAGCAGTGGAGCAGATCTATGCTTTAGCTGTCACTTTTTGGAATGAAGCTGTTCTTAGGGTTAGGAGGTTTTCTAATTCTCTCTCTTTTTTTGGTTTTTTTTTTTTTTTTTTTTTTGTTGGTGGCTTTTTTTTTTTTTTTTTGGTTGTTTGTTTGTTGTGGTTTTTTTGTTTGGGTTGGTTTGGTTTTTGTTTTGTTTGTGATTTTTAATGTCCTATTGGATTTTTGGAGTTGCCCAGGAGCTAATTTGCTTGCCTGACTCTTCACCATCAGTTTTCAGAGGATGTCTCTGTGCATGCAGCATGTTCTGGTCCCGTGAAAAGGCTCATAGGGAGAAGGCTGCTGGAAGAGTTCAGCCAGGTTGTCATTTGTTTCCTTGCCTGTGTGGGAGCAGGCACTGGGGCAGAACAGCAGGAATGGGTGTCAGGCTCTAATGTAGGATGCCCGAATTCCATCCCAAGCAGCAGCCAGACCTGCCACTAGCTAAGATAGCACAAAGACACGCTGTAGAGTGATCTAAGGAAAATACCATTTGAATCAGCCTGAGATCCTCCTAGTTCTGAGTCTTACAGCTCTGAATATACCTTTGCTTGAGTAGGTGTTACTGTGAGCAATAAGGAGGGATCTGACTGAAAGAAAGAAGGTGGCTGAGAGGAGAGTCCAAAAAAACAGCTGTCAGGGAAATAAAGAATAATAAAAAATTTCTCAATCATTGTTTGTTTTGGAAAGATCGTGCTTTAAGCACATGGAAATACTTTACACATTTGAGAAGTGCTGACTTCCTACATGCCTTGTGAAGGAACAGCAAATCATTCATATAATGTAAACACATTTATAGATTGTTCCAATATAACTTTTTTCAGAGCTGCTGTTCTTTTTAACAAGATATAATTCAGTGCATACATGCTCTTTTGATGCTATACGCTGGCCAAGAGTTGCAAACATCATAAATGTTAAATATTAGTATTTGTGCTAAATGAACAGTGCAAAGTTATTGAACCACACTTTTAATGCAAAAAGTTGTTAAATGGTGCTGTTTGGTGCACTGTTTAAAAGTAAACATATGAGAAGGTAGTGCTGGAGTGAAACAGAAAGAAATATCTTGTCCAAAATTGTAACTAGAAGCAGTCTCATTATGTCTTGGTAGAGGTGATAACAAAAAGTGGGAGTGGACAAAGTTCCTCTGTAAGGGTGGAATTTTAAATCAGGGAAGAAAAATTAATAAAAAGAGAAGCTTTGGTGCCAAAATTGCAGCAGGTACTTGTCAAATTGTATAATCATGATGCTGGCTGGGAGTCTTGAAAGGTCATGGGGTCCTTCTCCCCGCCGTGAGGCAGAGCCAGGGGTGCTTCGTGGCAGGTACCTGTCTAACCTGTTCTTAAGGACCTCTGGAGATGGGGGCTCTGCAGTCTCCCTGGCAGCCTCTGGTAGCGCTTACTCTGCTTGCTTTTACATTTTAGGGCAATTTAGTAACTGTTTCCTTGACCTGATACAAGTTCAGCTTCTACCTAGGTAGATGCCAAAAGTAGGCTGTTCTCTGCCTCTTTGTAGGAGCTTCTTATGTCCTTGAAGATGACTATGTAAAGAGGACTCCACAGAACTAAATATTTTAGAATTTAGATGTTACAAAAAATAGTTCAGGCGCCTTAATTGTCAGTTAACAATAAAAACATTGATTTCTTCTGCAAATGGTTGGTAGACTGTCTCCATTCTTACAGACTGGATGTGAAATGACATTCAGCTGAGGACTTTTTAAAGAGGAAAATTCTTTTAAAGAGAGCAGCGAGAACATTTGAAGTAAGATCAATGAAGTATTTGAAGCCATTTAGGGAAGCCATAGTACATTTGTATATGTGCATAGAAGTATGTGTGACCTTTCTGCCATGATCCTTTTTTTCTTAGCAGTTGTCTGCATTTGTGAGAACATCACATGTTTTCTTCTGATCCTTTCTCCTGTTCCTGCTGATCAAAGCAGGTCCGTGTCATTCCTTCATCATCTCTATTGTGTACCTGGAGGAGTGCTGGTGACCTGGAATGGCAGAGCTGGGATAATGGCTTTGCAGATTCCTCTGAGTCAGCACTCAGTTGGGCCGTGTCTGTTTGCCTTGCTTTGAGAGACTTGCCTGTTAAGGCACATGTGTGCAGCCTTACCTCACAGCCTGGTTTTACTCCTGGTTATTACATTTCTCAGTGAACTAGAATCTATTTGTTGATGTAGAGTGTGTTGAGTAGTGTGTTGATCTCGCAGCAGTTAAAAGATCTCCCATATGCCTATATTTTCTTCCTTCCCTGTTCTCAGGGCCGCCTTCAGACAAATTTTCGGTAAGCACAGCCTACATCTGGCTTCTCTGCAATTCTTGCCAGACTTGGTCATGTAAGGAGAGCCAAGAGGAGGATGAAGGATGGCCATAGTAGGAGGCAGTTGCTGGAAGAAACATGGCAGGGAAATCAGTAACAAGTGCTGGAAGCAGCGTGGGATCAGGGCTGGTGGGGATGGGAAAGCACAGGGCAGCAGAGGAGGCAGATGGAGGAGGATGAGGATGTGGGGACTTGGATGTTGGGGTGCTTTGGAGAGAACATGGGGGGGACATGAGGGGGAAGATTTGGGGCAGAATTGGCAGAAAAGTGGGAATGAGTGGGATGGGAGTTTCTAGGCAGAAGGGCTGAGTGGTTTCTGTGCAAGGTTGGGAATTAGAGGGGAGCTCTGGGACAGAAGGATTTGGGGACCTGGGGATTCTGGTACTCATCCATCACAATCAGTTCCTGTGTAAGAATCCTGTTCTCCAAGGGCAGCCAGGGTGGTGTGTGCACTTGTGTGGTTTCAAATGTGACACCCACGCACACACACGTTAACCAGGGTTCTGGCTGTAGGCAGGGGTGAACAGGCAGGACTTGTTTCCTGCATCGTCTTCTGTTTTGTCCAAGGTACACCAGACTTACTAATAAATAAATTAGTTATATATTAATTTCTTATGAAGAAAAAATCATCAGCGTGTTGGTTGGGGCTGTGCTGCGTGTTTGTGCATGTGCCACCTTTTCTGCACCTTAACTCCTGCATAAGTGCAAACAGCAAATGAATGAATGTTTGCTACAGGGTCTCAGAGAAGTCAAATTTTGAGCTTTCAAAGGGCACATTTATAAATCAAAAATTCATTTAAAAATTAAGATGTATTTCAAAGGAGCTCTTGGGGGCCCTAGTTTTCACTAGTCATTATTACCAAAGTGCATCTGTATCATGGTAGGGTACTTGAAGAAAGAGATATTTGGATCAAAGAGACATTGTTTCGTAAGGATACTTCAAAAGTAGTTTTCCTTAAAAATGTTTGTTCAGGTGCAGAGGGTGAGAGAAGGGAATATTGTTTGAGGCAATTGGTGTTGGACATCAAAAGGTGAATGTCCCCATATATACACAGTGATTGTCAGTCAAGGTGTCTCTGGAAAGGAGTATTAACAGCATTGACTAGTAAGGAAACAGAAATTATCTTCATGGAGAAGTGCCTTGGTCTCTGAAAGTTTGCCTTATTATCCTTATTCCTCTTAACATTTTGGGTTTGTTGAGGTTTTTATTTTAAGGGCAAAAAACATGGATAATGGAATATATTGAAGCGGAGAATTGACTAGTTTAGGTTATTGTTTTGCTTTGCCTGAACATAGTTGCTACACAGGTAATTTCTATATTTGGGGGAAATGCAAGGCTCAGGTATAGCTTGTGACACATTACAGTTCAGCATAACGTGTGGCAAAGCAGTGAAATCCTCTGCCTCTTGCAAAGTCAGTAATAGCATGGTAATAAGTTGTGTTTTGTGCAGGCTTCTTTTGAAAAATGTAAAGTACTAAGGAAATTGTTACTGCAGAGAAACCTGCTTTGACTCACTTAGACAAATGTGTGCCGTGGTATGGGCAGGAAATGGAAGGACAGAGAGCACATGTGGAACCATCTATCTAAATTAGCTGGATGGGGGCCAGGAGAATGGAACTTGCAACATTTGCCATGATTAGTAGAAAATGAAATGGTGGTTTTGTGTAAGAGTAATGATTCTTGTATTATTCTGGGCAAGTGAGGTAGATCCTGCAGGACACAGATGGTACATTTAAGGGTGGTGCTTGTGGAATTGGAGGGCTTTGGAAAGGTAAGTAGTTTGAAGAGAGGAACAAGTTAAAAGTGAGGGCTGTGCACAGGAGGAAAGCAGCATATATATATTTAGGTCTGAGGCCCATTCTCCTGTTTCATCTCTTGAAAGAGAGGCATAAATAAATAGAGCATCACTCCCTTCTCCAAGGCATAGAGAGAGATCACAGAAATGTGATCCTCTGCAAGTCAGTCAGAGGCAGTGCTCCAGTAACCAGGAGCTGCTGGGCTGGGCTGTGGGGATGTGCTGACAGATCCAAAGGGGTGGACGTAGGCACCTTATCCTCACCATCCTGAGACGCTCCGTGGCACCGGGGCTGGCACTGCCTGTGTTGGGTACCTGTGCTGCATGGCTGCCATATAGAAAAAAGTGACATTGGTCCCAGTTTGTAATGCTTCCCTGTGATAGCCCTTTGGGTTCAGACAAGCAAAGTTTGAATAATCAATTAGTAAATATTTGAAGAATTTTCTGCCTTTTCAAAGTGGTGGCACTATCTTGGCCTTGCCTGCATACCAAGCATTCCCCTTCGTGGTTGTTTACAAGAAAACATGATTAGGATTTTCTTTTGTTATGGGGGAGAGAAAGAGGATTTGGCTTGAGAGCTAATGGGAGGATATAGAGGGGATTGCAGTGGGAGCTTCATCCTTTCCTTGACTTCACCCATTTGGTTTCACTTATGCACCTTAATCTGCCACTTGGTGGAATGATGCCACATTGAATTCCTGTTTAGGTAGAATCTGAAGCCTAGACAGGGTTAGGCCAAGAATTTATCTCATATCAGGCACTTCTAAAATCTGTTTGGAATATGGGGTAAAACCCCCCCATCCCAATCCTTAAGGTGCAGTGTATATTAAGTCTTAATGTTGTGTCAGTTTAGTTTCATTGATAGTGTTGTGTACAGCATTTGCTTTGTGCTAATTTTTAACCTGTTTTATGTCTGGTTAGTTAAATGAATTTGAAATACAGAATTAAACAGATGTGTTACTTTTAAAGTAACATAAATATTCTTGAAGGGTGTTGTACCCATTTAGCTGTTGGCTGCTTTTAAATTTTAACCAGTTTGAGCTGGGGATGCCAGGTATAACTTTGGCATTGTCTCTCTATCATCTAATTGAAAAACTTTTGGATTTTTTTTATTTTTAAGAACCCTGAATAAAATATTGGTAGGATCAGGGTTATTTTATTTGTCATGAAGACCAAAGCATAAGTGTAGCTGCACTTTAATTTTTATTTGGTTTATTTATGAAGATGCAAAGTACATAGCAACTGCAGGTTTTCAAAATGTGGAATTTCTACTGTTGGAAGAAATCTCTTTTACAACTGCAGATGCTTTATCTTTGTTGTTAAATACAGCACTCTATGACCATGCTGGTTTACCTTGTATTGTTTTCAGTTCATCTCTACTCCTTCTCACTGGTAGCCTCAGGCTTAGGAATGAAGGAGTGGGCTGTGCTGGAGGCGGCAGAGTTGGACCTCCGGGGGGAAGTGAATTTAGCCAGTAAAAACCACTGCTGCATGTTCTGTTTGGAGAAACTTCTGCCTGCAGCTCTGGAGCTGTGAAAGTGCTGTCGGGACCTGAAAAAGGTGGGAGGAGACTGTGTTTTCTTCTATCTTTTTCACAGGGAAGTTTTTGCTATTGCACAGTCTGTTGTCTTTGGTTTTGCTGGCAGAAAATGAAGCAGGAAAGCCAAGGAATGGCCAGCTGACACTTAGGAAGGGGAGAGAGAACCCCTACCTGACATGGCCTGTGGGTGACAGGGAGAGACACGCACAGCAGGTCTTTCTTTCTGCAGCAGGAGGTGTGTGTGTGTGTGCCCTGTCAATTGTCCATGACAGCTGACACTGGGGGGAGGGAGCTTTTGAGGGAACTCCGATATTTGGATCGTGGAATGTGTGCTTCAGTCAAAATGCTTCAGTTCTGGTTGATACCAAGCGACTCCAGCTAGTTGGAACATGATTTTTGGATTGGAATATCAATGCAACTTAGGTTGGGTGTTTTTGTGTTATGGTTTCCCCACCTTCCCTAACAGGGCACGTTTTGCTGAAGGACCAATTGGAAAACCTGAAGGAATGTGGATGATGTGAATGACAGGGTTACTACTCTGACCACTTTGGCAGACTCACTGAAGTTATACAATCTACCCCTTTCACTATTCTTTTATGCTTTTGTATTTTCTGATTAATGGAATCTTGAATCTTTTTTTAATTATTTGCATAAGGTCACACAAAGTATTAAGCTAAGGCCATGGAGAATAAGTTTGTAAATTCCTTACTGCTCTGAAATCTAATTAAAAACCTGCAAACTTCATCATTCATCATTTTACCATGGAGTGTATTTCTTATGGAGACAGTCTAATATCCTGCAGCAACTTCATGGCATTAAAAAAATAATTAATGGACCCTTTTAGGGCAATGTGTGTTGCTACAATGTGGAATAATACTTCAGTGTTGTAAGTGAATGGTGTGCTAGGAAACACTAATCCCTTGTGTATAGTAACAGGAAGTATGAATATTACTTATTAATAATAATGTAAAACACCTTCACACACATGCTTTTTCCTGGGCATGTCTACCTTTTTGTAAACAACAGTGAATTTTAATTGCAGAAAATTGGTGAGAAGCAAGAAGGATTTGTGTAATTAAGACGATCTGTTTATTTAAAAGTCTTCAGAAGTTGTAAGAGATGGAACTTAGCTGTATGTGAGGGATGAATGTTGTGCAATAATGCCCCTTCATTCCCCTTTCATAATAAATCTCCACAGAGTATTCATCTGAAGGGCTGGATGCCAAAAAGAACAGGTTCGACTTGTCTGTGAGGATTTACACCACAGTAAAATGCACAACTGCTTTTGTGGAGGTCATTGTGAAGGTCACGGAGCCAGTACACGCTGCTGAATGGGAGCAGCCTGGAACAATGGTGTGAGAGGTTGGACTGCCTGAAATCACTGTTTAAAACCTCATCTGAAATGTAGCAATAAGCTGGAATCCTTAAAACACACGGCTTCAAAGCTTGTAGGCCGTTTTGCAAGACATAAACGGTCTCTTTTCCAGTAGGTTGCATCTTGTACCCTCTGCCAAATGTGGCTCTGAGCTCAGAAAGCAAGTGTGCCCATTTCCTGACAATTAACATTGAAATAACTGAGTGTGTCTAATATAAACACCCTCAAACTGTTAATAATTGCCTCTGTCCAGTTTTAAAAAGCCCACAACGATACTGGATTTAATTACCTGAAATTTGGCACACCTCTTTTTTACAAATAAGGTCTGAGTTTGGCCATATGGTCGCTATGTCTTTAAATAAAAGATGATGATCATTTCAAATGGCAACCGGCCATCAGTGGGGTTTAGTACAGAGATTAATTAGTAAACTTTGGAATGCGCTACAGCAAATGCAGCTGATTGGCAATAGCATGTGGAGCAGCAACTGGTGGAAAGCTGGTGCTGCTGAGCAGCAGAGGTATTTCCAAAAAGCCTTAAGGGTGCTGTGATGTGCTGTGCTTTAAATGGCACTGTGCTGATTGCATCAAACCACCAGTTCTCTGTTTATGCAGTTTGGTAAACGTGCAGATTAAAGAAATCTGGTGTGCATTTGGAAAGAAAGCAAATTTTCTTGTATTGTTTTGATGAGGTGCGCCCCATGAATAAAGTGATGCCCCTGAACATCAGTTTACAGGGATTTTGGTTTGTCTGCAGTGCATTTTACAATTTTATTTTAACTAGGAAGACAAATGCTAAATGCTAAGATAAGAATTATTCTACAAACACTGAAGTGAATATGGACGATTTAGTGGCTATTGCAGTAAGCTCTTTCTTGGAAT
This sequence comes from Corvus cornix cornix, assembly GCF_000738735.6. NCBI lineage: Eukaryota > Metazoa > Chordata > Aves > Passeriformes > Corvidae > Corvus > Corvus cornix. The sequence goes on from NC_046335.1 coordinate 5,422,284, forward strand.
TCTGGTCCACTTTTAGAAATGGTACAGATTTCAAAGTATGTGTGTCTGCATGATTTATAATTGCTTACTCTCTTCCTTTTAAAGTTTTAAATGCATGATTAGAGAAATTTGGAAACTTTGTCTCTAAGTTAGCTTTCTAAAGAGGTTTGATCTATTTGGTATGAGTAATGGACCCCATTAAGTACAGTCCCTAGTGGGACTATTTTCTCAACTTGTTTGGGCCATGGGATTGGGACCCAGATAATGAACTTAAGATGATTTGTATAATAAATAAGTAACTTAATATATTACTTGGAAGCCAGATGCACTTCTTAAAATCTATCTTAATAATATTGTATTAGTCTTCTGATGCCCACCTTCGTTTAGAGAGGGAGGGTCAAACATCCATTTAAATTGATAAGAAAACTCACACCAATACTGATAGGTTTTTGCTTTGGAAATGGCTCAGGCATGTGGATTAGCCTGGTAAAATTCATCTGGCTGCACACACCTAGAGTATTGAACTAAAGTCTGCCCTTTTGGGCTAATGATATCACTGAAATAGTCACATAAATTTTTGATACAAACCTGGCGGAGGTGCTTGATCTCATAAGATATGGATCACCCTGGCTTTGACCCAGAAAACCCTTAAGCATGTGCTTTGAAATGAAGCAAGCATGTATTCCTCTTGGCTTAACTCTCAGCTCTGTGACTCGGTCCTCGTTGCAGTTCAGTCCCTAGGGCCCATCTGTGGACCCAGCAATGGCACATGTTGGTGTCTAATGCCTGGGTACAACCTGCTCGACGCCCAAGCTGTTGGAACAGTCCATGCAAGGACAAGGAGCGGAGACTGGATTTTGAGGGTGCTGGTTGTGCCTCTGGAGGCCTGTTTGTGCAAGCCTCTGCTTCCTAGAGCGTGGTGTTTATTGCCATAGGTAATTGCAGTGCAGCGGATGGGCTCAGTTTACGCCATCAGGTTTAGGCTTGCTTGGCTTTGTTGGACTGGACTTGTAGGCCACGATCCAGCCGAAGTAATCGGAATGCGACTGCTCCTTTGACTTTGTGAGGCTCTTTGTGTGCTCAAAGCTGGGTAGTTTTCTAAGCTGAATCAGTGTTGCTGAATCTAGGTCTAAGCCCCAGGTAAGTGTATGATAAAATTTTCTGATGGCAAATAAATTTGTTAGCTTGACATGCCTCTAAATAATTCCCGTGTGCAAATGTGCACATGATTAGGGCATTACAGGGTTGTGCAAACATTCTATGGTAGTCTTTGTTTCAAACTGTTTAGCTCATGCCCTGGATTATTTGCATCTGGGTGTATCTGTATGTACACACACAGAACAGAAACCTCCATGCATACAAAGAGCATCTCATTAAAAACTGCACTATTTGTGCACTGCAATCAGCTAGTTACTGAGGTGTGTTTATTTTATTCAAACTGCTGTGTGTATATACACATCCAATTGCAGAACATTATGAATAATTAAAAGTAAACTGTAGCCCTTTACAGAAGCAAATGTAGGTACATCCAGTGAAGCATTATCCTGGCCAGGCTGCTGGTTTGCTGTGACTCAGCTATTGTATGAATTATAGAATGCTCTTTGTAGCACTTCAGGGTTGCCTCATAGTATTGGTCTAAATCTGAGATAGAAAAGGTTAAACAAAGTCTGAATTTGCTTGACTTGATAGCAAACAGTCACTGCAGCTCCCTACTTGTGCTAATGCCCTGGAACAAACCAGTGCAGCTGCTGGAGTAGCTGAGCTGGGGGTTAGGTGATTTCGTAAGGTGAGCTGCTTTAGGCTCTGGCAGGCTTTTGTTCCTTGTAGGTCTCTTGGTCAGTGCTCCCTGTCCTGGCAATAAATGTTTCAGCCAACACAGCAACAGCTGTGAACAGGAGATGGGGGGAAAAAAAAGTTGATGAAGTGTCATGGTTTAACTGTTCCCTGAGATTAATGGGAAACTGAAGGAGAAAACATGGTTTTCTCAGTCAACTACCAATTGATAAACATTTATGTCCAAAGCTAGGGCCAAGGTATTTAGGCTGCTGGTGATTTAAAGGGTGATTTTAAATATGTTTGTTAAAGCTTTTTTTAAAGCTTGCCATCTTTTGCTGAAAATATAATTTTCCAGAGAGTTATACATCTTAAACTTCATTTTCTTTTTCTTGTCAAATATTGGACCATTGAAAACAAACCCCCAAAACCCCACCCTGGATTATTAGGCCAAATGTGCTGTGAAAGCTTCTTGAACAGCTTGCCTTGGCACGCTGAAATTAATGTGGTTATAGTCCAGCTATGGTGGCGGTGGGGAAAACAACCTTCCAAACTGTCAGCACTTGGGAAAGGAAACACAAAAACCTATTATTATTCGTATGTAGTGTAGAGTTTCTGATTTGCTCCCATTGACTTGAGTGATACGGTATCAGTTACTGCGATGGCTGTAGCGCCAGGTTTGTGTTTCATGTAATGAAGTGGAGCGGCGTTGCAGATGCACAGTGGCCCAGTGTGGCTGGATGGATGGCTTCCAGGTAGATGGACACTGGGGCTGGCCGGCTTAGGAGGCAGTTTGCTGTGGTCAGCCAAAAATCAGCTCTTGCTGGTGAGTCTGGAAGTGTTTGTGCACGCTGAGTCAGTCTCTTTATATATCGGGGTGATTGTAGCACTGATTAGACTGGAAAGGCTTGGCAAATCCTCGTTGTGTGGGAAGCTCGAGTGCAAAAACTTGCCTAATTTTCTTTATTTAAATCAGTATCATCCTGCTTGAGGCCTTTTGGAAAGCACATCTAAGTGAACGGTGTTTTATGTTAACACGGTGTTCACAATAAATGGCAGTTTCATTGGAAAAGGGTGTGCTTAGGGTTACCTTCCACAGGCTTCTGCCGTGTTACGTGTGGAGGGACTCAATTCTCCTGCATACACTCATTGTCTTCTGTGAAATCTGTACTTGAAAGATTTAATATATTAAAATTTGTTTTATGATCAGCAATTCTTTGAACTTGCAAACAAGAAAGTGTGGATAACTTCAAATATCCATTTGAAGTCTGATTCTGAGGAATGCTTATGTTCATTTTGACCTTAGAATGTGAAGTTTGATCTCTCAAAACTGCAGTTTTCTAGCGGAAATGTAAATACAGTCTGAACTTTTTTTAGATACCTTTAAAGTGTGCTCTCTCAGGAAGACAGGGACTTTATTCCAGAGATCCTGGATATTCAAACCATGGAGACCTATTTCTCTTCATAAGGCCCCAGATTCAGGACCTGATCTCTAATCAGCAAAGGTCACTTGCATGTGCTTTTGTTCAGAAGACACCGATCTGTGGATCTTGACTTGAATGTAACATTTTTGGTAATTGTGAAGCTTCTTAGACTAGAGAAGGGTGAAGGGTGGAAGCTGACTGAGATGATTTAGAGTTTTATGTAAGCACATAAAGCTGTAAGTTGTCTTGTTGTGTTTGGGTTTGAAAAGCACTTTTTAACTACTTTGACATCTCGCTTTTATTCTCGAACATCTGCTTTAGATTGTTTGCTATAAAAGTGTAAGAATTAATCTTGCCCTCATTTTTGTTATTGCTACCAGAAACCAAACTATTTTTATTACTTCTTGTATAGGGATTTGGACCCTGAACTATTTTCAGAGTTTAGGAGAAAAGGAGTTTGTATTTTCTTTTCTTTTCCTTCCGCCTCGTGCACCCTTCCCTCGCCAAACTTACAGGTAAAGTTAATTAAATTATAGTTTTTAAGTGCACAAAGATTTTTGGCATGGCTTGTAAAATAGTATGGTAAGCTCTACTGTGCTTTATTTGGTCCAATACTAAGAGTTTTAAGGGGATTCAAATGATCAACTTATGTTGGTTTGTTTCTGGAGCAGCAGCTGCCCTGAGTCAGGGTAAAGCATTTGCATCATCTGTGGAGAGCCTGGTACATATTTTACTGATTGGAAATAATATGTGAAATGCAAAGAGATGAAGACCTTCCTATATGATTAGTCCTTTGATTAACAAATGTTCTTAATGCTTGTTCTTGGGGCTTCCTTTCTTTGGGATTGCAGCTTGTTTGTGTTGTTTCCCAAGCAGCAGCCAGTGGCCATGGCATGGGGTGTCAGTGCAATCCCTGATCTCCAGCACGCTGCCTTTGAGCGATGGCTTTCCGTGGGTTGGGTGTTATTTATTAAATGTCAGGGCACTCTGCTGATGTGGCTTCATCCAGTACTTGTGCCAGAGCATACAGGAATCTTCCCTTCTACAATGAAAGTGTTGTTTTTAAGGCAAAACTGTCTGTTGTAAGCCTATAGCAGGAAATACTCAGGCAGCCTCTCCAACTTGCTCGAAATGCGGTGTTTGTGCTGCAGTTGCTTTCACAGCAGTCTCCTCTTTCAGAATCCGTGGCAACACTTGCTTTTTTTTAAATTTGAATACAAGTGTTTTAGCAAAAGGGTTCACAAAGGAACCAGTGAACAAGATAAAACAGATGAGGCATCTTTTTATTTTGCAAACAGATAAATAGGATTTTTCAGGGGCTGAGTGAAATTGCCATGTGATTTTATCACTTTTTTTGCTGCCAGCTTCTATTTTCTCTGTAGAGTACTGTAGATTTTTCATGGCAGGAACCATTCCTTTTTCTATGTGTTAAAGATGCTTTAGTTATTTCTGGTTGTGTTTTTAGGAGTTAGGAAGCTGTAGCCACTGAAACCAGGGCAATGCAGCAGGCCATGGTAGTTTGTAGGAGGACTTTTTGCAACTCTCTCAGGATCAGACAAGGCTTACAAATAGGCTTCTTGGTCCTGTGAAGCTTTGTGAATCCTGTCCAAAGGACTGATAAAATTCAGGTGCCATGGGAAGTAAGTACACAACAATTTGAAAAGCTGTCATGTGTCTATGGTTCAGATTTAAGTACTGTTTGTTATACCCACTTAAAACATAGATGGGAACTTGCATGAAAAGAAACTAAAACTCTCTGGAAGGACAAAAGAGTATATTTTGTGCAGATTAAAAATGCAGTTCCTTCTGCCCCAGGGAGTTTATTGTTTTATTTGAGAGAATTAATGGGCATTTTCAAAGCAGTGCCACAAAGTGTGTGTTATGTTTGCAGTGGGTCCCGCTCCTGTCCTGGAATATTTGATTCATGTTTGCTTGTGCGCTCTGCATGCAAATGAAAAAAGGCTAGAAATAAACTACTTCCACCTATGTTAAGTAATAATTTCTAAATATATTGCTAACAGGTTTCAGTTTTCATTTAAGCTGTTGTAGTAAATACAGTCCACAAATACTGTGAAGATGTATCATGTAATGCTAATGTCTGATACTTTCTTAGTTTTTAAACTTTAGACTTCAGTTTTTCTAAATTCCTTCTTTTTATGTTTTGGCTGTTTCTAATAATTCACCCTTCCTGTTTTTGTATTCTATTCATGCTTTTCCTTTCATCTGCCTTTATTGTCCTTTTCGTAATATTTTATTCTTTTTTTTTGTCTCTGTTGCTATTAAAAACTTCCTTGCTTTCTCTTGCCAGACTATCATCAACCTTTAGCAGTCCCTCCTTAAAATCTAGCTATTCAAAGACTCTCACTTTATTTCTTCCCTTTATCAGGTAGGCATAAGCCATACTGAATGTGACGTTCTGCATCTTTATCAACATTTACCTGGGTCTAGGCTGGATGCTCAGTAAAACAGGGAATATGTCTCTGACTTCCATATACGCACACACAGAGTTCTCATCTTCTACAGTCTGAGATCAGCTTTCTGTTTGGCTTTGCTGTTTTAAGCAGTCTTTCTTTTTAAATCATCCATCACAGTCTGTATTCCTCCAAAACGATATTGTGGAGCTGTGGCTGTTTGGATGGGGGGAAGCTGCCTTAGAGGATCCCAGGAAAGAGCAGATAGTGGAGTACAGTGATGTATGATTCTTTACGAGCTGCTGTTCTTCCACCACAGCAGCCGGTTTTTACAGGTTCCACTGTTCTCCAGGAAATCCTAGATAATTTTCTTGCATAATAGAGGGATCATATCAGTGTAACACACAGGTTTACTTCAGCTAAGTAGGAGCACCAGTAGATTCACCTGTGCGGAGACTCAGGCAGCTAGTGCTGGTTGGTGAGCGATGCCTTGTGCTCTGACCTCCACTGTTGTGTCTGTCCCTCTCTGTGTTCTGCCTCGTAACAAAGTGGCATTTGTCATTTATTTCTGCTTCATGTCCCTTGAAAAATTAGGCCCTTAATGTGTGTATTTAAAACAATGTTATATTAAAGCCTTAAATCCTGTAATTAGACTGGCTGTTGTTGATAGTTGATACTGTGCTTTGTTGATAGCCAAACCAAAATGACCAAGGCTCCAGAAGTCTCATGGTAGAGATGCAACAAAAGTTTGTTCAGTTCTGCTTAATGCTATGTTAGAGGACTGGTGAAACAAACCGAGCAGAACATGGACTTTAAGTCACCTGTAATGAAATGTTTCTCTGAAAATGGGAAGAACCTGCAGCTGTACCCTGAGAAGGGCCTTGTTGCGCCCTGTGAAAGCCACTATAGGAAAAAAAGTGTGAGCTGATAATGAGGTTTTCAAATGCAACTGGCGTTTCCAGGGTGTCCAAATGCCCCCCAGCAGCCAGCTCATGGCATGGCCCTTCAGTTGAACTGAAAGTGGCTGAACAGGCGCCATGTGCAGGGTAGAGGCCCTGGGGACAGAGCAAAAGGAGCAGAAGCAGTTGAGCCGCATCTGGCACAGCGGCATGCACTGAAGTTGAGTAAGTGCTTAGGAGCTGAGACAAAGTTGGGAGCAAGATTGAGAAACCAGTGCAGAAAACCAAGAGTGTGACCTGTGGGCTTATTAGTGATCTGAAAATGTTGTGTTTTAATTCTTTATTCCCTGAAATAATGCTGTCTTGTGTACTGGGCTATCCTTCGATAGTGGCAGGGATTTTGAGGAAAGCTTGGCAGTTCCTGCCAGAACTCTGGGGTCGCCGCCGAAAACATGAGAGTGACTTCTTGCAGCAAACATCCAGACTATGCCCTGAATCCTGCCTGGGCTTCAGCAGGCAGTGCTGGGGAGGACAGTCCCAGGCAGGCGCTGTGATCCAGGGGCATGAGGAAAGGGCACCGGGCTTTTCTGTGCAGAGAGTAGGCACTAAATCCTGCTCTGGCTCTGACCCAGCAGAATTGTATTTCAGCTTGTTAGATGGACACAGGCTTTCTTCTGGGAGATTAGAGAAATGGGGCTTTTTGGCAGGAGCTTAAAGATAAGTCTGGCCAGGTAATTACTTATGTCAGAAAGTTGTAAAGGAAAATTTTGGAGGCAAGTGGAACTGATGGTGTGATTTAACCCATGTTACTCAGTGGTTAATTTCCCAGGTACCTGTTTGTGTAACAAATCACATAATATCTGACTGTCTTTGTTAATAGCTTCTTCAGTGCTGTTGCTCTCTTGGCTTATTTCTGTCATTCCTAAAGAAAGCACATATTTTAAATCTGTTTTGGCATTTGAAAATCAAATTAAGTTACTGTGGGGAATAAAAAAGGTCTAAATTTAGTGAGATTGTTATTAGGCATCTGAAATAATCTACCACACAGAGAAGGGGTGGGGGGACAATCTTGTGTCTCTGATCTTGCTATTTGTGGTCAGATTTTGGTTTTGAGATCAACAGAAAATCTTAATGTTGGTTCTGTTGCTTTCTGTCAGATCATTTGTTCTCCTTCTGTTTAGCTTCTGAGATATCCTCATAGCACTTCTCATAATCAAGTAAATAAATTAGATTTATTCTTGATTTTTTAAGAGCAGAAGAGAGAACAGTTGGTTTCAGATGTTTAAGTCTTTGTAAAAGCTTCACTGGCACAGGAATTTTAGGCCAAGGAATAGAATTATACATTTTAGTTTGACATACTTTGTGTTTATTTTAAAAGGCTGTGGAAGACAGAGAGGGTAAAGGTTAAAATAATATTAACTGAGCCCTCCAAATCTATCAGTTCCATTCTCCTTTTCCTGAGTATTACTGTAGTCAAAGTAGTTAATCAGAATCAGAAAGCCACATTAGCATTGCTGACGTGGATTTGTCAATGGTGAATTGAGAGGATGGAAACTGGAGGGGGAAAATAAACCCACAACAATCCAGCTTCTGGCTCGCACCACATTGCCAAAGATGTTTGCATTAATATCTGTAAGAAATTGTGTTAACATGACATCTTTCCAAAACCTGAATTCTGTTACAAGCTTAACAGTAAAATAGTTTCCTAAGACTGCTTATACTGAAAAATTCAAGGAATTTATAGTTTTGTTTTAATGTTTGCTTGAAAGCGTTTGGATAATTGCATGCTCAGATGATGGTGTGTTTCAGAGGGTCTTTGTTAACCTCTCTGTCCTGCCATGTACAATGGAAGCAGTGCTGGGGGATGTGTTTTAGCAGCATCATGTCCTGGCATCCCACAGCCCTTGGTTCTTCCTCATCTCCTTTCGCCAGGCTCAGGAGAGTGACCTGACAGTGAAAAGGGTTAAATAAAAATAACATTGCTGCAAACCAACTTAATGAGATGTAGCGTGAATGTCGCTGTTTCTGTTCTCTGACGTGTGCTGTGGAAGTGGGGTGATAGCAGAGCTGAGTAAGTTCCTAAGCAGAGAGAAATTAAAAAAGCAAGAAGATTAGCCCCAGCAACTAGTCCAGCTGCTGCTAGTACAGAAACTTGCCTTGTCTGGACAAGTTTTACTGACCCCAGTCTCTGGCTTCTGTCTCTTGCCTGGGGATGTTTTTGTGGCATAGCCGTTTCTCCTCTTTCCCCTACTAGTGCATTTTTTGGTGTCAGTCTCCTTTCTCCTCCTCCTCAGCACTTGAAAGATTTCTGGGAAGGCTGTCAGTTGTTTCTTTTTGCTGCTGAGGGAAGGAGGTGAAGGGAGGCAGTATCATTTTGGAAGCAGGGATAGGGAGAAGAGGGCAGGATGGGAGGAAGTGTGAATGCTGCAACTTGGGCCGATATTTCTGTACTCTGCTAAAATAACCTCTTTCTGCTAGCAGGCAGATGTATATACTGATGTACCTGGCATCTGCCAAGAGTCTCTCCCCAAACCTGTGTGAAAGGTGCACTGATACACTATAATTTTGATGTTCTGATAGCCATGATTCTTCCTGAAAGAGTGTTGTTTTTGTTTAAAGTAAGCTCCTTGTTACTCCAAGGGCAGTTCTTTGTTGTAATCCATGGCTTTTTATTTGATTAATGCCATGTTGTATCACGATCTGAAACCAAAACTGGCCACTGCTTTTGTTTCTTTTTCAGCTGAGAGTTGTCTCAAACCGTGTATCAGCCAGTCAATTTTACTTCTCATACAAAGACATTATTCAACTTCCCTCCCAATTTAATCCTGTATGTCTCTCATCTGAACCCGTACAGCACATGAATAGAATGTCAGTTGCTCACAAATCCATTGCTGTGCAGGCTTTTATATAAACAAAGTCCTAAGGATAAGCAAATGCCTTCCTTCTAATTAGCAGCATGTTTTGTGGTTCCATACATTCCAATATGTAATAGACAGCTCCAGGGCCTAAAATAATCGTAGGGAAAACACTCGTATGCCGCAAAGATTGGGATGGGAGGGAGAGGAGGCAGGAAAAAGTGTTGTCTGTGTTCTTGGAAGCCTTTTCTGTCTTCACTTGGGTGCTGTCAGCTTCTTTTACACAAACATTACAGCATCCAAGGGGAATTAGAAATACTTACCCATGACCACATCAGGTTTTAGGTTTGTCAGGAGAAAGCAATGCAGAAGCAGGATCTTGGCTCCACTGCTTTCATTTTGGTTTCAGCATGCTGATAAATGCCTCCTAATGCTGGAAAGAGGTAAGGCTGACTGTCTAGGTGGAATACAGGAAATTTAAAAGTCTTACCTCATAGATTAGAAATGGGTTTTGGATCTGTAAAAGTGCTGTGTAAGTCCAAAGTAACAGTTACTGTCTGTTGTGGTGTCTCTGAAGTTACACAGCAGCTTCCCTTACCAGTCTGTTATGAAGTGGTTAGGGACCACTTGGGACAGAAAGACAGAAGTGGGAGGCTTCTGGTCAAACAGCTTTTAAGTGAGATAATAATGGTCAAATTGAGCCTTTTAGCTTCAGCAAGGTTTTATTGTGAGTCAGCTTATCCCAACATCTGTGGAAATAGGAAGGGCAATGGTTTTGGTTTCCATCCCAGCCTTTTGCACCAGTCTGTGCCATACCCAGTTCTGGGACCTCACTAACCTGTGCGCTCATTTGGAGGTCTGTGAGCTCAGGAGCCTAAAGGCCAGACAGCTATAGGGCAGGAACAACAGCTGGTCATGGGGCTTTTTACCCACTGCTAAGTGGAATGTAATCCATGTTGCCAAAGCCCATCAGCTAAAGTTGTGATTTTGGGAAACAAAACCAAATGAGCTGTCTCATCCAGCTGCATAATCTCCTTGAGGTGCAGATCTGCTGGCTGCACACAGACCAGTGCAGTTGTTTTGCCATGCAGAAGTACATCCTGGTTCCTAATACTTGCACCTTGACCCGTGAGGGAGGTGAGAAAAACATAGGAGACAGTCAATCTGATGAACCAGAAATGAGTTGCCAGTATTTAGTGGTGCAGATAATTAACTATTGCAACAATTTACCTAGGGGTGTGCCTGGACCTTTATGATCTGAATCTGTAAGTCTAGATTGGATGGCTTTCAAAAGAAGGTGTTTTGGCTGAACTGCCTGTTCT